>NC_090444.1:969320561-969632691 GCF_031143425.1 Pleurodeles waltl | reverse complement strand
ATTGTTGTGTTTTATACCCTACTCTGTCAGTTCTCTGAAACCCTCCATCTCACTAGACTTGAACTGGACTCCATTGTCTGTCATGATGGAAACCAGTAGCCTCTTTGTCCTACACACCCAACAAAGAAATTTGATTACATCAAATGTGCCCATGTTACTTACCCATGTAGCTTAGTCTACCACAAGAACATATGAATGAGCACCATAAAACAACCTTGACTAGTGTTCCTGTTAATGGACCCACTATGTAAAAGGACACTTTTCCCAGGGCTTCGATTGAAAACTGCTGCAAACTAACGGAGTTCTGGTACACAGACCTTATCAATGCAGCAATATTTTGCGTAAACCTTCACCAGCCACTCTACATCAGCAAGGAAGTGGAATTCCTATTGCGCGACGCCCGCCCGGGACATATTGTTTGAGATCAAGGGCAACAAGTTTTAATGTTTATTTTGTCCTTGGGGCAAGTAGACCCAACACCCTGCAGTACAAACCCTTTGGCTGCCAGTTTACAGAGAAGGGAACTGTCTGAAGTTGAGATAATACGTGTGTTCATATGTTAATGCTGTTCAAGGTTGTATTTAGGGTTCATTAATGAAAAGCCGTCATTATTAAGGTGAGCGCTGTAAATAAATGTTTTAAGGTTACACTGCACTACTGACAGTGGTTCCAGGGAAAAAAAAAAGTGTACAAACATGTTTGAAATGTTTAACAATCTGAGGCTGAGTATAATGCTTCAAGAACACGCTCTGATTAGATGCAAATATTTGCAGAAGCTTGTAAGCAAGACTGATGATTCTTTGCTTTCAAAATAAAATGTTCAGAAAAAAATGCAATAGGAAAAGAAAGTTTCACTACTATGAAATTTTAGGTGCTATTTCATTGAAGCGTCAATTAGTAAAATGATTGATGCATGTTAGTATTTTTTAAAAATATTCCTAACGGGAAATCAGTGTAACTATTTTCAACACAATTACAGGAAGCATGAAAACAAACGAGCACTGGCAAAGCCAACCAATCCAACATTATTTGAGAGTCTTTTGGTTTTGTCAATGCATGTCTTGTTTTGATATGGCTTTTGTGACACTTTATTGTTGTGGGAGTTGCCAGGTCTTCACCATGTTAACAAACACTGTCAAAAAGAAACAAATGTTTTTGGTCTCAAAAACCACACATTGCCACCAGTGGTGTAACAAAGGCCCTGCAGCTCCCCTCTAGGGAGCTCCCTCAGCACAAGCCCTGGTTGAGTCTGGGGGAGGGAGGCTCCATCTTCTTTGTAGGGGATCCCTCCAGCTTAACTACCATAATAGTTCCTGACACTGAACAAAACTACTTTGTGTGCCAATATGCTCCTTGTGGAAGAGCAGAATGTGATCACTCACAGTGATAGAGAAACAGAAGTTTAATAAAAAACAAAATGTCTTTGTTAACACCAGACCTAATTAGGGACTCAATTCTTAAAGAAAGTCAGAAAAGTCCACCCATGGTATATATCTTCGAATTAGTGGCTTTCACAAAATGCACAAGAACTTCAAGAAGTAGACCCGGAAATCATACTCCTAGAAAATATGTGTGAACTGTATTTTAGCACAAGCAAATATGCAAGTGTAGATTTGCTCATGTGAAAATCTACTGAGCGTTTACAAGTTCACTTTCCCATGCCTGGAAGAATATCATCTTCTGCCGTTGTCAGGAGTACATTTCAACCTTTCTCATTTTGAGAAAAGATTAGAGAAGAGCTGGTGAAAATCCTTAAGACATGCAGGTTAATAGGTTTGCAGACTCAGAAGGCATTCCATCCCTGGAACTATTGCTTACTGCTTTCTCTAGCCTCAGTATGTAGATCTGCGGCAAGGTGGCAAAAGAAGGAAATTGCTATAGTAGGGATTGAAATTGCAAGTATTCAAGCCCTACTATAGTAGTAACCCTGGCATAATCACAGAGGCTATTATCAGAGCTCTTACATAATGAGATTGCTGCCATAATTTGTCACTGCACTACATGGCACCAAAGGGACAAGCACATTTTCTTTATAGGACAAGTATATTTAAGAAGCAACCTGTCCCATGGACTAGTAGGTATTTTCATAAATTCCACACCCCTGGTCAGACAACCAATCATCTATCTTTCTTCTTTCCTTCATTTTCACAATATCCAAATGCACTACATGAGCTCATTCTAATAATTAGGATAATCAATCCTGTTTCCCTAAACAACAGACCCTTATTAAATGCCAATCGGCTTTCACCATCCAGTAGTGCTTACAACTCTTCCAATCAATTTTCTCTCTATCCACCTGCTAAATGACTGCCTAAATTCTTGCAAAAAATACCCCCTGCCACTCTAGTTCTGTAGCTATCTCACACTGATCTGTTCAAATACATTTTGGACATTCTGATTGTACTGGACACCTGGCAAAGATTAATGTTTTTGTCTTTTTAAAAGGTTAGAAAACGTATTTAGATTAGAGTGTGCTTGCAGTGTTAGATTATACAAAAATAGATAACAAAATAAAACAATATGAAAGATCACGTCTGAAACCACCAAGGTCTTGTGGCATGCAGATCTTTTCCCTATTAGCAAGGACACTTGTGAAAGTAAGAAAAAATGAAACTTTTGACAAGGGCGCAACAATGAATTTAAATTTCTCAAGAATACTGAAGAAGCTGGTGTATGACTAACTGAAGGCTAGAAAGGCAGCTGAAGATGAATGTACTGGCAACGTAGCGAACTGCTGTTAGTGATGCACTGAATCTAAAATTTCCAAAGAACTACGGTGCCTATGAAAGCAATATTATTCATGTAATAATCGCAAATGTATAAGTTCAAAGGAGTGTTTTAATGGATAATATCAACCAACATATACAAAGATCACTGTAAGGTGAGCAAATTGCAAACCGAGGAGAAAGTGATAAGTGTTCAGGCAAGATACATATGTGTAATTTATGCAATGTTCGTATCACAATATAAAAATACAGCCCATTTGTTACAAATAAAACTTATCAGGCCAGGTCTGTGTTAACTGTTGATGCAGTTTCGATCCCCTATAATTGTAGGTTCATCATCAGGGATAAGGATTCAATGTAGGCCAGATTTGGTTTTAAATAAAAACAACAACAAAAAATGAAAAACATAGAAACAAGCTACAATAATAATGGTTGTGACACAATTGAGAATAAACTAGCGCATTAGTCTTCAAAGGTCTTATTTACATATGGGGAAAGGCTACAAATCTCGAAATGGGAACATAAGGAGGAATCTGAGAAACAGAAACAAAGTAACAAATGTCTAGTTGGATGGAGGACCCACAGTCGAGGTGCAAATAAAGTAATTATGGAGGAGGAGAACTGGCCATAAAGAGTTCACCTTTTATAAATAGCACATTGCATACACTGGTAAGCACTCCTGCTTAATTCCTTCATGTGCACCTCTATTGTGGGTCTTCCATTCACTATACATAAGTTACATACTGGTTGTGCAGAAGGCCCACCACAAACCTCAAACTTGAAAGCAGCAAGCCACTTTAGAAAAGACCAGTCTGTCAGAACCCAATGCACAAATAAACACTTGCTCCACTGGACAAAATAAATATATACTTTAACATGTAAAGCAAATTTGTCATCATAACATACAATAGCAGCAATAATTAATAAAATATCAACTTCACAAAGCATTATGAAACTATTCCACATTCATTTCATTTAAAGATAAATTATGCACACTGCAATATGTTGGAAGTCAAATTCTTCCACTCGCTTTCAATTCAACCCTAAACTAGACAGGAAGAAACGGTTGATGCAATTGTCTTGATGATCTTCATTCATACTCTTGGTTGTCAGCTCAATCTAGCAGACCGGGCCATCCAGGCAAATTCTACTGTGTTTAGGAAATGGTAAGGGTCTTCTGAAAATTTACCAATTGCCCCACTTGCTGAATGTGTATGGGTCATCATTTTATATGTGTTCTGCTACATACAAGTTTAAGGAGTGAGCAAATGTCCTGAATGTGGGACAACTCTGGTACTGATCTAGGGCACACCCTCACAATATTGACAGAAATACGAATGAATGTGATGTAAGTCATGAATCTGTAAGAACCCAAAATTCTTAACTTCCAAGCTTCTTGTAATTGTAGAAATCCGAACACTACTACCAGAATGTAATAGTTTTAATACATAGCATACCCCTTGTGAAGTAAGTTACTTAATTAACACGTCTCACGATTCACACTCATTACATGATTCTGGTCATTATTCAGACTGGTATTTTATAGGAGCAAACTAATCGTAGCACTGAAATATGAATTGTGAACTTACTTTGCAGACACTGGATCAGTTGTTAGAACCCAGCCTTGATACTCATTTTTTTCATCTGCGGTGACTTTAACTTCCTTGTTGATATAATCTTGCCATTCCAGTGGTGTTTTATTGCACCACTCTGCCATAGTTCAATCTTGGCACAAAGTTTGCTGAAGAAAAAAGAGGATATACCAAATTCAAAACCTTTAGACATCATCCATTTTATGAACTGGCAACCATCAATAGTGCACCATTTCAGCATAATTGTGGAAACCAGACAATGTTGTATTACCAATGTTTTGAAAAACTATTGCTGAAGTGGAAATGTATCAGGCAATGCTAGTTTGCTTTGGCCCACAATGAAAACAGAATGGCTTGAGCTTGAGCTTACTAAATGTGTTGAATTGTAAACTGATGGTACAGCATTGCCGTGCAATAATTACTTTTTTTTTTTTTTTTTAATATTCGGTCAACTTTACCCAACTCAATACATCATATTATGACATAGTCAACGTTCTTCTATCATGGAATTTATGAAAATTTACAGGTTTCTCTGTTAGGCTGTTCCTTCTTAGAAGAGTCTGTCAAGATTTCTACTATTTCAGAATTTCCAATTTATAGCAGTCTTTAATTTGAAGAGAATGACACTTACCCCCAACTCAGTCTTTCAGATTTTACCAGGAGCATCATCCTTGTGCACCATGCACATATTTATTGACTCTGCTGCTACCCATTCACAAACATGTTTTAACAATGATTCCTCCCACTCTGGACATTTTAAATGTACCCAGGATTTGTATTTCTTTTATTGCGAACAATAACAGAAAATACATGAATTTCTGCTTAAAGTTCACTTTTTTTTTGGCAGCAGCTCCAGTCTTACAAGCATGTCCATGGGATCCTTAGCCCTATGTAGCGAAGAGCAGCTTGTACTCAATCAAGAGATTGTGCTGGGTAATGCACATCTGAGTGCCTTAACATTTTACTGAATAGTCTATGAAGCAGTACCAAAGAAATGTATTTTTGGTATGTGTAAGGATAGTGTTTGACTTTAAACCCATTAGGGGGGACTGTTTAAAATTGTTGGCAATTCATATTCAGGGGTGTGGAATTTATTAAAATATCTACTTGTCCAGGGGACAGGTTGCTTCTCAAATCTACTTGTCCTGTAAAAAGATCCACTTGTCCCTTTGGTGCCATGTAGTGTGGCGACAAATTATGGCAGCAATATCATTATGTAAGAGCTCTTATAATAGCCTCTCTGATTATGCCAGGGCTACTACCATAGTAGGGCTTGAATACTTGCAGTTTCAATCCGTACTGTAGAAATTTCCTTATTTTGCCACCTTTCTGCAGATCTGCATACTGGGGCTGGAGGAAGCAGTAAGCAATAGTTCCAGGGCTGGAATGCCTTTGAGTCTGCAAACCTACTAACCTGCATGTTTTAAAGATTTTCACCAGCTTCTCTCTAATATTTTCCCATAATAAGAAAGGTTGGACATTTACTCCTGACAATGGCAGAATTAGAACTTCTTCCAGGGTTGGGAAGAAAGTGGCTGGAGGGAAAATGAACTTGCAAATGCTCAATAGATTTTCACATGAGCAAATCTACACATCGTATTTACCCATGCTAAAATACAGTTCACAAATATTTTATAGGGGTACGACATATACCATGGGTGCACTTTTGTGACTTTCTTTAAGAATTTGGGGCCACATGTAGGTAGGTTCAGATTTGCGACCCGCAAATTGAGAGTCAGAGCGACTCGCAATTTGTGAGTCGCAAATCCGAATGTAGGATGGTGTCCCTGACACCATCTGTGATTCGCAAGGGCTTCGCAAATGCCCACCTCATGAATAATCATGAGGTGTGTCGCAATTTGCAACCCCTTTGCGAATGGCGGCCCTCACAGGGATGGTGGCCTGCTGGAGACAGCAGACCACCGTTTCTGTGACTGCTTTTCAATAAAGCAGTTTTTTTTTCTTTTTGTAATGCAACCCGTTTTCCTTAAAGGAAAACGAGATGCATTACAAAAACGAAAAATGAAACGTTTTTGTTTCATTTTTTCAGAGCAGGCAGTGGTCCGCAGGACCACTGCCAGCCCTGAATGTTTTTTTACAGTGACATTCACAATGGGGAAGGGGTCCCATGGGGACCCCTTCCCTTTTGCGAAAGTGTTAGCACCCATTTGAAATGGGTGCAGACTGCGATTGGTTTGCGCCCGCGTTCGCAGTCACAAAACAATCCTACATTGCACTGCGAGTCGCAATTAGGAAGGGAACACCCCTTCCTAATTCCGAGTCGCAAACCCGTTTTGCGATTCGGTAACCAAGTTACTGAATCGCAAAACTGGGTTTGTGCATTGCAATGTGCTTTTTGCACGTCACAAACAGCGAAAGTCGCTGTTTGCGACATGCAAAAAGCTACCTACATGTGGGTCTTGGTCCCTAATTAGGTCTGGTGTTAACAAAGACATTTTGTTTTTATTAAACTTCTATTTCTCTCTCTTTCGGCTGGCTTTACTGTGTGTGATCGCATTCTGCTCTTCCACAAGGAGCATATTGGCACACAAAGTAGTTTTGTTCAGTGTCAGGAACTACAGTGGCAATCAGTGACGTAACGAAATTGGAGGGTGCCTGTAGTATGCATAGGAATGTAGAACTCTTGAGAGTGGATTGGAATCTGGTGATGTCATGGCTGAGGTGAGACAGAGAGAGCTTGGTGAGGAGAGGCTGACAGTTGGATCTTGGCTGGATGGGACCTCCTATATATTGGAATAAAGCTTCATCGTGACTACATGCCGTTGTACATCTTTATTTCATCTGGAAGAACATCTTGATTCATTACACTGGCGACGGAGGATGGGATGCGTTTCTTTTAGCCTTCTACATCCTCTAAACGGCTGGTTACATGGAGGTCTCAACAAGGGATTTTGATTCAGAACTCAAGGATTACTAACGGGAGAAGGTGTCTTTTGTTTTTATTGTTCTCCTGTTTTTCATTTTGTCCTTTGAACGCTTGTTTGTTGAGAGGAAGGACCGTGCGCGTTGACTCCCAGCGTGAGTTTTTTTTTTTTTCTTTCTTTCTTAACTAAACAGCTGAGCACGCGCCGGCTCCACGCGAGCGCTTCGTTTGATCTAATCAGCTGGCCTGTGTACGCATTTCTTTAGAAACTGTACAGCGGCGGAGCTTTGGACCTGCACATGAGCTTAACAACAACTGTAACGAACAAGCACTGCGCGCCAGTTTCTTCATGATATAAATATACTGTATATATAAACATTTGTATCATAGCCCTAATCCTACGGAGTTATCTGGATCGGATCAGCTCATATTAACTATAAAGCAACCAGTCAGCTACACGGCAGCTTAAACGCACACACTTCCGCGTCAGCTGTTTCAAGCTCACCAATAGTTTGGCCAATGTATAATGCAGCTATTAAAAGATTAAAAAAAAAAAAAAAAAGGAGGAGACCATTTTTTTTTTCTACCAAGCACAAAGATACGTTTAATATAACTATTATAACGAACTATTTAAGACCTTAAAATTAAGGATTCAGAGACAGGAGCTTGTGAGTTGGAACACAAAATTATGCAGAATGTTACTGCGCCCTCGTTTTTCTTGGCTTTGCCAGGAGAACCGCCTATAAAATGGCAAAAGTGGAAGAAAGTTTTTGAGAGGTACGCAAAAGTGTGTGGTGCATCACTTAGCGTTGAAAGGAAAACTGCATTATTGTTACATTGTTTAGGATCAGAAGGTCAGGAAGTTTTTAATAATCTTCCAGACATATCTGACGAGAACCTAAATTAATATGAGACATGCATAGAAAAGTTGGATAGACATTATATTCTAAAGGTTAGCACCATACTCGAGAGATACCACTTTGGCAGGAGAAACCAGGAAGAGTGTGAAACCGTAGAGAGCTATATTACAGCCCTTAGGAAACTGGCATCATCATGCAAATTTGGGCCACTTTTGGATGAGAGAATCAGGGATCAGTTTATGCTGGGCTGCAACATTGAGAAGGTCAGAGAGGAAATTTGGCAAAAAGATGATCCAACAGAACAAATGTGACTCTGTACATCTCATCAAGAGTCATGGAGACAAACATGAAATCTCTCTGAAACAAAATTATAGGAAGGAACAGAAAAACTTTCAAGGGAAATGTTTTCGTTGCGGTAAGCAGGGCCACATGGCAAATGATAGAAATTGCCCTGCCATTAAAGTAACATGCAATTTGTGCAAAAAGAAAGGTAATTTTGCCAGTGTTTGCAGAACCAAAAGTAGGAAAGGAGGTATCTATGAAGTTAATGATGATTCAAATAACATGGATGGAGATGATTTTGAGTGTGGCCAAATTATTCTCCAAGTCGGCAATGGGAGGCGAGGGCCCATTGATGAAATTCTGGTAGATGGTGAAAGAACAAAGGTTCTTTTTGACTCTGGAGCGAAGATTACCATCATATCAAAAGAGTTCTATTTCGAAAAACTCTTAAACAAAGTTAAGTTATTCAAACCTGATATCACTCCTCGTGTGTATGGTGGAAAACCTATCAAACTGTATGGTTACTTTAGAGGTTTACTGGAATTCAAACACAAGTTGATCAATGCAAAGATCTATGTTTCAAAAGAAGGAGACAGTATCCTGAGTTGGTTTCATCAGAAAGATCTTGGAGTGATACTTGATCCTAATAATGATCCTCCTGTGAAGATCAAAGATCAAGATGAGATAAACGAAATTAAGGAACGTGATGAATCTGTTGTCCAGGAAATTAAAAAAGACAATGACTTTGTGGAGAAACAAAAATTGAAGGTTCCTTTTGTGTTTCAAAACAAATTAGGGTGTCTTCGGAACTATTCTCATCATATACACCTCAAGGAGGGAGCTAAGCCGGTGTGTAGTAAAGTTCGTGGTGTACCTGTGGCCTTGCGTGAAGAAATGAAGGTAGAACTGGAGAGACTTCAGAAAGAAGGAATTATTGAAGAAGTTGAAGGAACTGAATGGTTGGCACCAGTCGTTGCAGCCAGGAAGGCGAATGGCAGTCTACGTTTGTGTGTGGACTTGTGTGTGGACTTGAGAGAACTGAATAAAAATGTGATTGTGGATAGATATCCCCTACCAAACATTTCAGATATGTTAATGTTATTGCAAGGAGCGAAGGTTTTCTCCACCATAGACTTAACATCAGCATATCATCAAATCAGACTAACTGAAGAATCTAAAAATCTTACTGCCTTTGTAACTCCATTTGGAACATTCAGATACACAAGATTGCCATTCGGGCTGATTTCTGCAGCGTCAGTCTTTCAAAGAATGTTGGAAAGGGTTTTGAAGGGATTTGAAGGTGTAAGAATAT
This sequence comes from Pleurodeles waltl, assembly GCF_031143425.1. Lineage (NCBI taxonomy): Eukaryota > Metazoa > Chordata > Amphibia > Caudata > Salamandridae > Pleurodeles > Pleurodeles waltl. The sequence continues at coordinate 969,623,035 of NC_090444.1, read as the reverse complement.
ATCAAGATGATGTTTTAGTTTTTGGGAAAGATGATTCTGAACATGAAGAGAGGGTATGTAGAGTTTTGATGAGGCTGGGAGAGTGTGGTCTAACCATAAAAATGGAGAAGTGCAAATTCCAGAGGGACTCCATTGAATACTTAGGTCACATGGCCACAGGAGAAGGCATATCACCGAAGAGAGAACTAGTAGACACCATTAAGAATTTGCAATCTCCTTCAAATAAGGAAGAACTGATGAAGTTTATTGGAATGGCTGAGTATTATGGGAAGTTTATTAAGAATTTTGCGGATTTTTGTGTGAATATGAGGAGGTTGTTACGAAAAGGTGTGGAATTTGTGTGGTGTAATAATTGTGAAAGAGAATTCAGAGACATCAAAGAGAAGTTAATTTGTGCTCCTAAGCTAAAAAATGTCAACCCTAATCTTCCTTCAGTTCTGATTACTGACGCCAGTGCGAAAGGTCTTGGGGCTGTGCTTCAACAAGGTAATCATAAGTGTGAGGAAGTGGTTTTATTTCTGTCACGAGCTTTGAAAATGCTGAGCTGAATTACTCTGTTATAGAGAAAGAAGCTTTGGCAGTGCATTGGGCAGTGAAGAAACTAAAAAATGTATTGTGGGGCAGCAAATTTGAAGTCAGGACAGATCATAAACCACTTTGTGAGATATATAAGAGGAAAGGGGTTGATGCGATATCAAGCAGGATCACAAAGTGGGTGATATCGTTACAGGATTTAGATTTTGAAGTAAAATACATTCCTGGAGTACAGAACATGGTCGCTGACACATTATCAAGGTTGGTACAGTCTACAGGTAATAGTCAGGAAAGAGAAGGGAGTGATGATGATTCAGACGGTGAAGGGGTATGTGAAATAGGAAGCAGTAGTTTTGATAACGATGTGGTCACAGAAGAGAGATGGAGGAGAGAATGCGCTTTGGATAATACAGTAATAGAAGTGCTTTCTTTGCTAGAGAAAGATTGGTGGAACAAAAATAATGGGAGTGCAGAGACACAGAAGTTTTGGCATGTAAAGGGGGGATTATCGAATAGAGACGGCCTACTGTTTAGGGGCACAAGGTTAGTTCCTCCTACCACACTTAGACAGGAGCTTATTTCTCTTGCCCACTCGGGTCATCAGGGAATTTCTAAAACCAAAGGGAGTTTGTGAATGACATATTGGTGGCCAGGAATGGATAGGCAGGTGGAGAGGACCATTAGGGAGTGTTTGCAATGTGTGTTGAGTGAGAAAACAGTCAAACCTAGAGTTCAACCCATGGAGATTAGAGAACGCCCCGCTCAACCCTGGGAAGAAGTTGCATTAGACATTCTGGGACCCATTCGTGGAGGGGGTGTGGACGTATATCTCCTGGTGCTGGTAGATGTTTTTTCAAGGTGGCCGGAGATCAAATTTACCAGAGGTATTGAGACGAGGCATGTAATTGAGTTTCTGAAGGAAGTGTTTGGGAGAGAAGGGTTTCCAAAATCCATCCTCACCGATAATGGTGTGCAGTTGGTGTCTAGGGAAATGGAACGTTTTTTAGCAGACTGTGCCATACGACACAAGAAATGTGCACTTTACCATCCAGAAACCAATGGCATGGTAGAGCGTTTCAAAAGAGTTTTGAAAGAAACAATTGTGTTGGCCAAAGACAATGGTATGGATTGGAAAAAAGAAGTAATTAAAAGGATTGAGGCATACAGGGTTTCCCCGCACTCCACCACGGGAAAAACACCTTTTGAATTATTTAGAGCCAGACACCCAAATACCTTAGTAGCTCCCAGTTGGGTGAACGATGTGGAGTCAAGATCAGGAATGATTGTGTCAGATGACAGCTGGAGAGAGTGTGAACGAAAGAAAGTAGAAGCTAGGAAGAGATATTTAGACTCAAAAAAATCAGCACGAGTAACCAAAGTTAAAGTAGGAGATTGGGTACTTATTCGTAGCCCGGTCTACAAAGGCAGAAGTACACATAAATCCAAGCCTGTAAAAGTGGTGAAGTTATTTAAGAATGCCGTAAGAACAGAAGATTCAAAGAGGTGGAATCTCAATCGAGTGGTGGTTCTCAAATGTAATATGTTCAATTCGTTTTTTTTGGCTCTTTAATTTTATTTTGCTCTCAATGTATTTTATTGTTTAATTTTTTTTTGTTGTTGTTTGTAAAAGGGGGGAGGTGTGTAGTATGCATAGGAATGTAGAACTCTTGAGAGTGGATTGGAATCTGGTGATGTCATGGCTGAGGTGAGACAGAGAGAGCTTGGTGAGGAGAGGCTGACAGTTGGATCTTGGCTGGATGGGACCTCCTATATATTGGAATAAAGCTTCCTCGTGACTACATGCCGTTGTACATCTTTATTTCATCTGGAAGAACATCTTGATTCGTTACAGTGCCCCTTTGCAAAGAACATGGAGGAGCCCCCTCTCCAGACTCACTCAGGGCAGGTGCTGTGCTGAAGGGGCCCCCTGGAGGGCGGCTGCGGGGCCTTTGTTATGCCACTGGTGGCAACGTGTGCTTTTAGAGTTCAAAAACATTTTTTTTTTTTTACAGTGTTTGTTACAATGTTGAGGGTAGCTCCCACAACAATAAAAAGTGTTACAAAAGCCATGTCAAAACAAGACACGCATTGATGAAACTAAAAGACTTATAAAAATATGTCAGATCAGTTGGCTTTGTCAGTGTTTGTTTATTTTCATGCTTCCCATAATCGTGTTGAAAATGGTTACACTGATTTTCCATTAGGAATATTTTAGGGAAATATTAGCATGCATCACACATTTTACTAAATGACACTTCATTTGCATCTAATCAGAGAGCATTCTGGGAGCATTATACTTAGCCTGATAGCCTAAACTTTTCAAACATGTGTAAACACATTTTTTTTTTTTTGTACTGGAACCAATGTCAGTAGTGAAGTGTGACCTTAAAACATTTATTTACAGCACTCACCCTAATAATGAAGGCTTTCAAATAATGAACCATGAATACAAGTTCAAACAGCATTATCTTTTGGAAACACATTACCTCAACTGCAGAGAGTTCCACTCTCTGTAAACAGGCAGCCAAAGGGTTTGTGCTGCAGAGGGTTGGGCCTACTTGTCCCAAGGACAAAGTAAACATAAAAACTTGTTGCCCTTGACCCCAAACAAGATGTCCCGGGCAATAGGAATTCCACATCTCTGCATATTACATTCCCTGATAGTCAGCTCTTCGGCACAATCAAGTATTTATCTCGGATTAGGGGTTGCGCATGTTCCCTTATTGTTTGATTTACCCACAGGTCCATCAATGCCAATACGGTACATACCTCTGTGGTATTTCAAGGAAATCCCACCATGTGCCTCAACTGCCATAACTAATCTGCAGTAGAGTAGAAGGTGCCCATGTAGTATCCTCTGTATTTCCTGAGCACAACCCCTCCCTTCATAAATTTGAATTCAGATGTATATGCCCTTTGTCTTCTCAAAGACGTTTGCTCTCCTTCTTGTCCTGTCCACATCTCTGGCTAAGTTTGCATACTCGGCCAGCTCCAAGAGTAGTGGCCATTCGTTTGATGCTGTATCCAGTGACCTTGCTACTTCTGTGTTCCACTGCCCAAGTTTATAGTTTCTGTAAATTTATTTGTACACATCTGGCTTTGAGTAAACCGGCGGCATGTTACCACAAGGCCGCTAGAGCTGGTAGGCAAGGTGTGAAAGACCCAATTAATTGAGTCCATTAGTAATCCACGTTGGCCAGAGTGTTTTTATACACCCTTATTGTTAGCTTTTCTGTTGTAAACACTTAATTAGCTAACTAGCAATAATTTTGGAGAACTGTAGAGTATAGAAACAGATAAAAATATATGCAAGACAGTAATGAAAGTTTCTATTGCGGGTGGGGACATGACAGCAATTCATCTGTGAACATGCTTGCATTTCTAAGAAAACGTATATGACATTAGTACATACATCTTAATGGTGGTTTTTTAATGCTGTGATGCCATAACATGTGGCACAATATGAAAGCTACATAGAAAAAAACAAACAGAAAGTTGCAATCTAACAATGAGTTAACTAATTGATGTACTACTGATCATTCTACTCAAAACAGATGATAGGCTTGTGTAAGTATTATGGGCACAGTGCCTTTCGCTGAGATCTTTCTAACATGCATAACAAGTTTGAAACTTAGCAGGGGTTTCCTCTGAAGTCCAGTCTTCTGAAATTGCTAAATGAATACAGCTTAAGACAGCAAATGGATTATCCCTAACTGGGTTTTATGGCTACGAGTAAACAGAGCAATGAGAATAAATATCTAACTTGTTGTTTAGATTTCTGCAAAGTAAAAAAACCTACTGTAGCAAGTGCCTCATGAAACAAGCTATTATAGTTTGTTTTGAACAGACCAAAACCATCCACATAGGATACATTAGATGAGACTACAAAACCTAGCAAGAAAGTCTCAAACGTATCTAAATACATCACTGTTCATGTATTTTTCTTGAAGAGATCCACAAATATTTTACCTGTCCCTAAATAATGGCTGGTGTTGCGTCATGTGTTTTTGGTAGTTGTGATCAAGGAGGATGAGTTAAGTTTTTTGTGTATCAGTATGTGATATATTTAACTTTTAGGGTTGTGGTCTGCTCCTATAGATTTTTACTGAAAGTAAATTAATGTTAGTTGCTAAATAAGAAGTGTTATGTTGAGCACAGTGAAGATTTATTCAGTATGCAACCCAAAAGGATGCTGGACAGAGGTTTGAAACTTTTCAAACACTCACCCCCAGTCACGGATCTGGGTTAAATCCATTGTTCTTTTGCTCACCATGCCAACCCAGATGGACCCAGCCATAGGCAAATCAGTCTTGACCCCGCTCCACCTGACTGACGAGGGGTGATACCCGGAAACCGGTATTGGGATGCTTGTTTCCAGTCCAGGGAGGACCTGGCTTGGCAGTTCTGGCTGAACAGTTCTCATAGGACTAACTATATAGAAGAAGGGCAAGTCACAGACTTGTAGCAACTCATGAAAAATAGGAAAATCCTCAGTGGGCTCTCCTGTTTTTCCATATTGAACTTTGCCTGTTTGGTTGTGCAATCTACTAAGACATTTTATTTATTTTTAGCACAAATCCAACAGGTGGCATACTAATGCTGGAAGGGGGCAGATAAAATAGAGACAAGTCAAGAGCCATATCAGTGAAAAAGAAAGATAGAAAGGTGTTAAGTGCCTTACTGGCATCCTATAAGTTGTGAATAGCCCTCAAGGACAAAGGCAAGTCTTCCAAGCTTTGAGAATTAAATGAGACAAGACCAAATACCAGAACATTTCTACTAAAACACTCAGGGTGTGCTGTAACAAGCTAGAATTGGAATGTAGATAGCAAGAGTACTGAGGCAAAGAAGTAGTGTGGGGAAAGACCATCTTATGTTTTGACACTCCAGCAGCCAGTGGAGTTGTCCACGGAAAACACATGATCAACTGTTCTCAATCAAAAGATCTTCAGAACAGCTATGTTTTGGATGCTCTGGAGTTCTTATTTTTTTTTTTTTTATATCCTAGTCTGGAAGACCTAGGCTCAACATGTTACTGCAGTACAGCTGTGAAAGCAAATGTACAGAGGCCAAATGAGAGTGAAGATTCAAAAGGTACAAACAAAAGTATTTTCCCGAGAGTTCCGAATATGTCAAAACAAAAAAGAAGAGGTGACCTCATTGACCTGAGCCTTGAAAGAAAGACTCCGATATCTGACTTGGGAAGAAATGAACAGTTGAGTATCCCGCTCTGCAGGAAGGAAGAAAGAATTGTGAAATATAGGTTTTTGAGTGCTTAAAAGCATCAAATCAGTCTTTCTGGAATTGAGCTTAAAACAAAATTGGTGGCCTTTCAATCTCGGATTGCAAGCAGACAATTACGGTTTGACTTAACTTTCAAACTGGCCCACAATTGGTCCCACATTTCCAAGTTGAAAACTAACTTATGATCTGTAAAATTCATAAGGAGAGGAACAATCCTTCGTAGAGCATACTTAACATTGTATGGGGTTTGGTTACCTGGCCCACTATACCGAAACCGCCTTAGGATCTGCCTCGATTTTTTGGGAGTCACCTCAAATCTGTATATGGTTTAATAAAATATGGCTATAAACTTTGGCTGCTCCAACCAGCATGGACATAGGTCTGCATATGGTGGGATTACAGCACTCCTTTTGTTGAGTGGATGATTGTTGCCGACTGTGATTATTAGTGACAACAGCCCTGAATCCCTTATGCTAAACTTTGTCCTGCTATGGGGACTATCTGTGAACAACAGCTGAGTGGGAGTCTCGCAAATGGTACTGGAGTCTAGGAATACCTTGAATGTCTGTAGTCTGCGCATTCATCTTGAGAGGTTTCTTGGGACTATTGACAGATAACAAATGTTGTTACCTGACTTGATAGTACTTGTTTTGACATCTCAAAGAAGAAACCCTGGGTGGACCTGTTGGGATCTGAGCCTGTGACCATAGTATCAAACAATGGGTGAAATGTTCGACTGAGGCATCCCTCTCCTACTAACTAGTATAACTCTGACAAATTAAAATTATCTAGGATACAAATATATAATTAACTCCCATATAAAACCATGTCTGACTGGAGACCTGGTTGGGCAGTACCTTTAAAATGTTGCTCTACGAGTAGGTCTATTAACAATGTGTTGATTTGTCAGGGTCTGCACACAGTGAGGTATAAGAAGATGCACACACAAGGACATGCTGTGCACGGTCAACATTGAGCATCCTGGCCGTACTCAAGACACCTACTCATCAATGTTAATGGTACAGAAAGAATTCCTGGCAGAATGCATATGTTGGGATACAAATGTTCTCTGTAATGGATATAGATGTGTCCCATGCACTGACAACCCAACTACATGTAGATCTGGAGCGGATGCACTACAGGCTAGACCAGTCCCAGACTATGTGAGGTCCTGGATCAGTCCTGTGTCTGATGGGATGAATAAAGTGTTCCCTTATTATGGGCAGAGGACAAATGTCCATCTCTTGGGTATTGGTTCTTAAATTGGTGGCGGCGGTAGCGTAATGTGTTTTTAAAAGATCTGTATTGTGAGCAGACCCTTTTAGGTCGAGCCTAGGCAGCGCCCATGCGCTGTCTGCAAGACATGCTGTATTCATTCTATGGGCTTTTAACCACGCCCACTATTGCCATTCGTTCTTTGCTGTGCCATTCAGAAATGCTGGACTTTTAGTGGTGCATTGCTTCTGATTCTTCCGCTTTTAGGTGCTTGGTTCATGCCCAGGAGATTTCACTCATTGTTCTTTTTTGCTGTCCATCCCAACAGGTCCACGGTTCCTCCTGGTCGGCCATCACAACGCATGGTTACCAGGTGGCTCCACAGCTTCACGCGTCACGTACTCTTCCCTATGCCGTCCCCCTCCGACAACACTGCTTGTGATTACATTAGTGGTTACTTGATTCCACATTTATCAACACCTGGTGTTCAGGGCTAGGATGCTGTTAAAATGCATGCTTTTGAACAGGTTTTAAAACAATTAGTTTGTGTAAAAGAACTCCTCTGCTGTCCCCTGGCACACACCGTCCTTTCATTGTTTTTAAGTTGTTACTGCGAAAGCTGTTGTTGAAAAGGTTGAGAGCGTAGTTGAGAAAAGCACAACCGCACTGCAAGTTGTGACCAGATCCTCGTACCATATAATTTTAAGTGTGAGTGCATACTGTCATTAGTGTAAGCAGAGAAATAGCAGGCTCAAAACTGCATGCTCTGCCTCGCGGTGCTTCCGACAAGTCATCCTGCCTCATGCTTGGGATATTCCGGCTTGGTATGACCACTTGGTATGTGCACGATTACTTTTTGTGCCCAGCCTTATTACCTGCTGGGGTTTTCATGATTTTGTATCTTTTATCTTCGTTAATATAACTGGACATCTCTTATTTGTGCAGCAAAGGAGGGCCACATGGGAGTTATATAAGGGCTCCTTGAGTGGAATGTTAACCTAGAGCATCGGGACATGGGACTGTGTTGATCTGTACAATGTGCTAACATTTACCTATTGCTGCAATTTCTTGCCCGGAAGAGAACTTGTGTGGTTCCCTTTTTTATTACAATATGCATTTCAAAGGTTTTTGTTTAGCAGCTTAACTCCTTAGCTCTTTGTATTGCCTTTTCCGTCTGCTGAATATTTATAGTTGTTTTTCTCAGCTTCAGTTTGTCTGCTTTAATTATATTGCTTTCAGCAAGAGTAGGTGTGTGCTTGTTGACGCCGTTCGCCACATACGCTTGTTGACGTTGTTCGCTTCTTGTCCTAAAGTAGAGTGTAAATCCTGGCATATAATTTTGAAATGCCACTGCAGTTTGCGTTCTACGAATTGTTAGCATAATTAACCCCCTAGTCGTGGTGTATTTGCTAAGAGATGTGTATGAGTTTTTTTTTTTTTCTTTATTTTCAGTGGTTTGCTTTGAATTGGAAGTAATACGTTACTATTTTTCAAGGCATAACCTTGAAAAATACTTTTTTTTACTACTGGTGCACTCCTGTTACAACTGAATAGCAGAAACCAATAATGAAGAGGCAGTTCACTGCAGCAACAAGTTTTTTTTAGCTTGGCATGTATGTGTATGCTTTTTTTGAAAACGTCTTTATTGGCATTTGGCTACAGACAACTGGACTACAACGTTAACAAATGAGGGACAGGAGCGCGGAGGGGTGGCACAGCACAGAGGGATTACAAGTACAGTGCTTTAGTTATATGCAGGGCCACTGGAATTATGTGGCAGAGAGGACTAAATTATGCAGCAGGGTTGACCAATTTATATGGCAAAAAAGTACAGTTATGCATTTACAACGCCGATAGGTCTAACTCAAGCAAACGCGAGCCCTATTGCACTGCAAATGCTTGTTATCTGTGTGACTGGGAGTAAGGGATACTGTTGCACTAGTGGAAGGTTCTACTATTATGTATTAGCCTACAGCCTTGCATTGGCATCCCATGTGTATGTCAAGTGAATATGCATATGTAGCGCGTGTACCATGTGTAGTGGTCAACTGTGGATATGAGCGAGCCTGTGTAATCAGGGTAAATCGGCTCCAGTTTGCATCCCCTTGGCCTAGCCCTGCACAAGATGACTGGTGGGTCCTATGTTTCCAGACAGCGCAAGTGTATTACATGCATTCCTGTAGCAGGAGAAAGGTGAACCTCAAAGGACTGCTGTGCAAAGGACTGCTGTGCAACCAGGGATGTCATCTGCCTGACTGCTAGTCTCCCAAAGGTGGAGGAGCATCAGCTAAAGTCTGTATTTTATGCTGGAGGAGCTGTAGATCTGGCTGAAGCACCTAGAAGTCTGTCTGCCTCTCTGCTAAGAGAGGAAATAAGTCTGCCTGGTCGTGCAGGAGGACAGACTGCCAACAAGGACGGGGGCCCAGCATGTCCCCAGTAGCAGAGGAACATACAGCGAGAGCTGACTGCCCAAAAGCAAACTTGGAGAGATCCGACAGGGCGCTCCTCCTAGTCTTTGTAACAACCTGGCTATCTATGTAGTGTACCAATGTAGGGGTACACCATGCTGATAGTCCACACAACCCTTATTGACTTACAGGACTTATATTAACAATCCCAAATGTTCTCTTTCTGGTAGTGTGGGCAAGCAGTTTAGGCCTATCAGAGGGTAGTGTTAAGTATTTGTTTAATACACAGTCAATAAATGAGACACACACAAGAAGAAACTCAAGTTCAATTTAGAAAAATCTAAAAGTGTTACGTTAATTTAGACACCAAGATCGTCGGGATCAAGTAAGTACTTTTCAAGCAAGGTTTATTTAAAAATACAGTGGTCAGATTTGAGGCATGAGCCTCGAACGCTGTAATGTTATACTAGGAGAGAAACATCTTGCATAGGGTCACTTGCAAAGGGCTTACAGGACTGTTCTTCTGGACTTAAGGCAGTAGGAGCCAAGGTCCAAGAAAGAACCAACTGTTATGGTTTAACTGCCCTGGTCTATCCAGGTGTAGAGGTGTTTTTAGTGGTGGTAGCTTTTAACGCTACAGGTTGAAGTCAATGGGAAAAATACCTGTAAGAAAAAGGGAGACTGGGGGACCAGTAAGGCAGAACACAAAGGGAGGCTGCGCTCTTGACGTCCTTAGAACCACAGAGACACCGACAGTTTAAAAGGACTTTGGCTGGGTGGGGCTAAGGTGCATATGTGTTTTGTCTGGCGTGTTTGAGGCTCTCTTGGTTCTTCTGCAGAAGAGGGGAAGAAACATAGCAAGATTATTTTGGAGTGGAGATGGCCTCTCTTTAAGCCCCACGCAATGCAGGTAAGTTTCGGCAGTGGTGGTGTTCAGACTGAACACAAACAAGCCTTGGTGCTTGTGACTGGGGGTGGTACCCCAGGCATTGGTGCAGGTAGACTCTGGGCAGGCTCAGCGACATGAAGACTGGAGCTGTCAGTGGGGCTGCACTCCTGGACACTCAGGATCATCTTCCTGGCAAGTTGCTCCCTCAGGGAACCTGATGGTTAGCGAAACAGGGAACCGAGCAGTCCCGGTTGGTGCCACTCTTAGGGAGATGCTGGTTGGTTGGTAAAGTGCTGGCAGGACTCTGAGGCATTGGGAGGACGCACAGCTACAGGACAAGTCGGGTCTTTGCAACGGTCAGGACAGGAGCAGGTAGGCAGTGTTTGGCACCAAAGTCCATAGTTCTTGCGCTGGTCAGCCCTTCTTTGTCCTTTTTCTTGTAGTCAGACGAATCTAAGTTCTTGGTGTCTTGGCCACCGAAATACTGAATTTAGGGGTGCTGCTGGATATTTCCTTCAAGGTGATGTTGCTTCCTTGAAACACTGTTGGCCAAGATGCCACCTCACCTTGTACTGCACCCAAGGAATTGTCTACACAAAAACTTGAGGACATGAACTGCGAAAGTACCCTCGAGCCCCCCTCCTTCCGGTACAGGCAATGTGGAAGGTATCACCTCTCCAAGTGGCACAGGGGCTACGATTTTGGGTCCAAACAAGGGGTATAAAATTAGTTTTTACTACCTTCGGGAACTCTCACCCTACAGCGGGAGGGGGACTCCATGGATACTCCGGATTGCATGAGAGATATTCCAATTCCACCCTGGGGGCCTTGGGGGAGAAAAACTGCTTAGTTTCCCCCCATTATCGGGTCCCACAACATTTTGTTTGGTGGTTTTATTATTGTTGACCTCCGAGGGGATATAGCGTGCCCCTCATCATTTTAGCAGCGTGCGCTGTGTTAGCTTTCCCTGGTGTATGCACTTGCCAAATTACCAGTCCTGAAGGGGGTGGGGGTATAGCTGAAGCTGACCTGTGACTGGTTTGTACTTTTCTCGGAGAACGCAAGAACCTTGTAGCACTTTAAAACCGTGCAGCGCTCATGTATTGGAAAATAGTGGTTTCTCTATTGTATATAGTGCTAGGTCCACTGTTTAAATTTCTTTACCGAGGGGAGCAAATCCCTACAAACCTTCCGTTTGCTGCACTTCTTCATCCAGTGAACAGCACTTTTTCAATGTAGCAGGGCATATGATACCACAAGCCTCATCCTGCCTACAAGCATGGAACCTAAAGTGCGGTCAACAAAGAAATCCAATACACTTCTGTGTTTGTGAAATCGGCACAGCACCATCCAGCTTGCGCTCCCTTCAGCCATTCAACTCCCTTCAGCAACTTCAGCTAATTGTCCCTCCCCCTGCCCCCTCACTAGTATCACTTATGGTGTACTATTCCTCCATACAAACTTCAGGGCCGCAGCATTGCGATTTCCTCCCGGTCTGCCAAGTCAAAACTGGGGTCTCTCTGACTATGCAAGTGCAGCGAAGGTTCACATTCCTCCAGTGTCCCGGACACGCTACAGGGGTGTGGAATTTATTAAAATATCTACTTGTCCAGGGGACAGGTTGCTTCTCAAATCTACTTGTCCTGTAAAAAGATCTACTTGTCCCTTTGGTGCCATGTAGTGTGACGCCAAATTATGGCAGCAATCTCATTATGTAAGAGCTCTGATAATAGCCTCTCTGATTATGCCAGGGCTACTACCATAGTAGGGCTTGAATACTTGCAGTTTCAATCCCTACTGTAGCAATTTCCTTATTTTGCCACCTTTCTGCAGATCTGCATACTGGGGCTGGAGGAAGCAGTAAGCAATAGTTCCAGGGCTGGAATGCCTTTGAGTCTGCAAACCTACTAACCTGCATGTTTTAAAGATTTTCACCAGCTTCTCTCTAATATTTTCCCATAATAAGAAAGGTTGGACATTTACTCCTGACAATGGCAGAATTAGAACTTCTTCCAGGGTTGGGAAGAAAGTGGCTGGATGGAAAATGAACTTGTAAATGCTCAATAGATTTTCACATGAGCAAATCTACACATGCGTATTTACCCATGCTAAAATACAGTTCACAAATATTTTATAGGGGTACGACATATACCATGGGTGCACTTTTGTGACTTTCTTTAAGAATTTGGGGCCACATGTAGGTAGGTTCAGATTTGCGACCCGCAAATTGCGAGTCGCAAATCCGAATGTAGGATGGTGTCCCTGACACCATCTGTGATTCGCAAGGGCTTCGCAAATGCCCACCTCATGAATAATCATGAGGTGGGTTGCAATTTGCGACCCCCTTGCGAATGGCGGCCCTCACAGGGCTGGTGGCCTGCTGGAGACAGCAGACCACCATGTCTGTGACTGCTTTTCAATAAAGCAGTTTTTTTTTTTTTGTAATGCAGCCCGTTTTCCTTAAAGGAAAACGAGATGCATTACAAAAATGAAAAATGAAACGTTTTCGTTTCACTTTTTCAGAGCAGGCAGTGGTCCGCAGGACCACTGCCTGCTCTGAAAAAATGTTTACAGTGACATTCACAATGGGGAAGGGGTCCCATGGGGACCCCTTCCCTTTTGCGAAAGTGTTAGCACCCATTTGAAATGGGTGCAAACTGCGATTGGTTTGAGCCCGCATTCGCAAAACAATCCTACATTGCACTGAGAGTCGCAATTAGGAAGGGAACACCCCTTCCTAATTGCGAGTCGCAAACCCATTTTGCAATTCGGTAACCAAGTTACTGTATCACAAAACTGTGTTTGTGCATCGCAATGTGCTTTTTGCACGTCGCAAACAGCGAAAGTCGCTGTTTGCGACATGCAAAAAGCTACCTAAATGTGGGTCTTGGTCCCTAATTAGGTCTGGTGTTAACAAAGACATTTTGTTTTTATTAAACTTCTATTTCTCTCTCTTTCGGCTGGCTTTACTGTGAGTGATCGCATTCTGCTCTTCCACAAGGAGCATATTGGCACACAAAGTAGTTTTGTTCAGTGTCAGGAACTACAGTGGTAATCAGTGACATAACGAAACTGGAGGGTGCCCCTTTGCAAAGAACATGGAGGAGTCCCCTCTCCAGACTCACTCAGGGCAGGTGCTGTGCTGAAGGGGCCCCCTGGAGGGCGGCTGCGGGGCCTTTGTTATGCCACTGGTGGCAACGTGTGCTTTTAGAGTTCAAAAACGTTTTGGTTTTTTTTTGCCAGTGTTTGTTACAATGTTGAGGGCCTGGTAGCTCCCACAACAATAAAGTGTTACAAAAACCATGTCAAAACAAGACACGCATTGATGAAACTAAAGGACTTATAAAAATATGTCAGATCAGTTGGCTTTGTCAGTGTTTGTTTATTTTCATGCTTCCCATAATCGTGTTGAAAATGGTTACACTGATTTTCCATTAGAAATATTTTTGGGAAATACCAGCATGCATCAAAACATTTTACTAAATGACACTTCATTTGCATCTAATCAGAGATCATTCTGGGAGCATTATACTTAGCCTCATAGCCTAAACTTTTCAAACATGTGTATACACTTTTTTTTTTTTGTACTGGAACCAACGTCAGTAGTGAAGTGTGACCCTAAAACATTTATTTACAGCACTCACCCTAATAAGGAAGGCTTTCAAATAATGAACCATAAATACAAGCTCGAACAGCATTATCTTTTGGAAACACATTACCTCAACTGCAGAGAGTTCCACTCTCTGTAAACAGGCAGTTAAAGGGTTTGTGCTGCAGAGGGTTGGGCCTACTTGTCCCAAGGACAAAGTAAACATAAAAACTTGTTGCCCTTGACCCCAAACAAGATGTCCCGGGCGTCGGGCGATAGGAATTCCACATCCCTGCGCTAGACGCCATCAAGCACCCTACTCCAGTCTGCAGCGGCTCTTCTCAGGCAAAGTGCATGACGGGATCACTCAGTCAACTGCAGACCCAAATATCAAGCAAGCTAATTGGTACTCACTTGGAGTCTTTGTTGTTACAAATTCTGGGAGAGCTAAGATTGTTGAGAGCAGCCCATGAAAAAGCCATCCTTGAAGTGCAGACACAGATGGGCAGTATTAACCATAACCTAGTGCAAATCAATTCTAGACTGTCCCTGTCAGAACAGTGCATATCACATCTTGAACATTTCCAGGGCAGTTCGGAACCTCAAATATCTCAATTTAAACGCGAGATCCTTGAGACCCCATCAGGGGTGTGGAATTTATTAAAATATCTACTTGTCCAGGGGACAGGTTGCTTCTCAAATCTACTTGTCCTGTAAAAAGATCTACTTGTCCCTTGGTGCCATGTAGTGTGGCGAAAAATTATAGCAGCAATTAATAGCCTCTCTGATTATGCCAGGGCTACTACCATAGTAGGGCTCGAATACTTGGAGTTTCAATCCCTAGTGTAGCACTTTCCTTATTTTGCCACCTTTCTGCAGATCTGCATACTGGGGCTGGAGGAAGCAGTAAGCAATAGTTCCAGGACTGGAATGCCTTTGAGTCTGCAAACCTACTAACCTGCATGTTTTAAAGATTTTTACCAGCTTCTCTCTAATATTTTCCCATAATAAGAAAGGTTGGACATTTACTCCTGACGATGGCAGAATTAGAACTTCTTCCAGGGTTGGGAAGAAAGTGGCTGGAGGGAAAATGAACTTGCAAATGCTCAATAGATTTTCACATGAGCAAATCTACACATCGTATTTACCCATGCTAAAATACAGTTCACAAATATTTTATAGGGGTACGACATATACCATGGGTGCACTTTTGTGACTTTCTTTAAGAATTTGGGGCCACATGTAGGTAGGTTCAGATTTGTGACCTGCAAATTGCGAGTCGCAAATCCGAATGTAGGATGGTGTCGTTGACATCATCTGTGATTCGCAAGGGCTTCGCAAATGCCCACATCATGAATAATCATGAGGTGGGTCGCAATTTGCGACCCCCTCGCGAATGGTGGCCTGCTGGAGACAGCAGACCACCATGTCTGTGACTGCTTTTCAATAAAGCAGTTTTTTTTTGTTTTTTTTTGTAATGCAGCCCGTTTTCCTTAAAGGAAAACAAGATGCATAACAAAAACGAAAAATGAAACGTTTTCGTTTCATTTTTTCCAGAGCAGGCAGTGGTCCTGCCTGCTCTGAAAAAATGTTTACAGTGACATTCACAATGGGGAAGGAGTCCCACGGGGATCCCTTCCCTTATGCGAAAGTGTTAGCACCCATTTGAAATGGGAGCAAACTGCGATTGGTTTGCGCCCGCGGTCACAAAACAATCCTACATTGCACTGCGAGTTGCAATTAGGAAGGGAACACCCCTTACTAATTGCGAGTCGCAAACCCGTTTTGTGATTCGGTAACCAGGTTACTGAATCGCAAAACTGGGTTTGTGCATCGCAATGTGCTTTTTGCACGTCGCAAACAGCGAAAGTCGCTGTTTGCGGCATGCAAAAAGCTACCTACTTGTGGGTCTTGGTCCCTAATTAGGTCTGGTGTTAACAAAGACATTTTGTTTTTATTAAACTTCTATTTCTCTCTCTTTCGGCTGGCTTTACTGTGAGCGATCGCGTTCTGCTCTTCCACAAGGAGCATATTGCCACACAAAGTAGTTTTGTTCAGTGTCAGGAACTACAGTGGCAATCAGTGACGTAACGAAACTGGAGGGTGCCCCTTTGCAAAGAACATGGAGGAGCCCCCTCTCCAGACTCACTCAGGGCAGGTGCTGTGCTGAAGGGGACCCCTGGAGGGCGGCTGCGGGGCCTTTGTTATGCCACTGGTGGCAACGTGTGCTTTAAGAGTTCAAAAACTTTTTGGGGGGATTTTGCCAATGTTTGTTACAATGTTGAGGGCCTGGTAGCTCCCACAACAATAAAGTGTTACAAAAGCCATGTCAAAACAAGACACGCATTGATGAAACTAAAAGACTTATAAAAATATGTCAGATCAGTTGGCTTTGTCAGTGTTTGTTTATTTTCATGCTTCCCATAATCGTGTTGAAAATGGTTACACTGATTTTCCATTAGAAATATTTTTGGTAAATACTAGCATGCATCAACACATTTTACTAAAGGACACCTCATTTGCATATAATCAGAGAGCATTCTGGGAGCATTATACTTAGCCTCTTAGCCTAAACTTTTCAAACATGTGTGTACATGTTTTTTTTTTTTTTGTACTGGAACCAACGTCAGTAGTGAAGTGCGACCTTAAAACATTTATTTACAGCACGCACCCTAATAATGAAGGCTTTCAAATATTGAACCATAAATACAAGTTCGTACAGCATTATCTTTTGGAAACACATTACCTCCCATTAAAATTAAATGACTTGGAAAAATCGGGCTAGGTGCTCAAATCTGCGCTTTATGGGAATTCCCAAGGGCAATTCGTGTCAGACCAGGTTCTCCAGCATGTTTTCCCTGCGGGAAATTCCGCACCAAAAGATCTCGCATTATGCAGGCCCATCACATCCCTCCAACTCAATCTTCAAACGTGAAGTATGCCAGGCCTTTTTTGGTTAACTTTGAAGATTTCAGAGTTAAAGAAGCTATCTTATCAGCAGCAATTGGGTGCAAATGTTTTCTGCATTTCGACCAAGGCAGTCTCAACGATTTTCCAGACTTGTCGGCTTTGGCAGCCCACCATCACCGAGAGTTCAAAAGCAGGATTGAACCTTTGAGAAAACGAGGCATCCAGATAGCTACAGTTTAACAATCCAAACTCAAGGTGTTGGTAAAAGGCCAATTTTGTGTCCTACAAACAACTGAGCAAGCTAAAGATTTGTTGCAATCATGGAAATCAGGCAATGCAAAGGGGGCAGTGTAATGCTGGGGTGAGGTGCATGGAAGGAACTCAAAACCACTGAAACGGAGTGCTGGGGATTTTATGGATGGTTGTTGTCACAATTATGCTCATGTTGCTTGTACATTGGTCTTCGAGTGTCGTAGGAGGTGCTTGGCGGCTTCCTATTATTGGGACAGTCGTTTTTCACATACTGCGTTGAAATCTTTCAAGCTATATAAATGGTATTGACTTGTGTGCACATACATCGGAGCTAGCGAGTTGGCACCATACTTGGCTGGAATTTTCTTTTGAGATCAGTGGTGGGCTCAGGAAAACAGATCTAGGGTGCTATGTCAAGGCGCTCAGCTTACAGGCAGGTGGAGGGAAGGCAGGGAGGTGGGGGGCCCTTGTGGAGCCCTGGGTGGGGTGGGTTCTCTGGGACTTTCTGCCTCAGGGGTGAAGGGACTGGGTGTCGGGGGCAAGGTGGTATCAGCTGGGGGGCGGTGGAGGTACTGGATGGTGGGGGGCATGAATGTAGCATTGGGCTGGGGTTCAGATTACAATAAAATTATGTAGCAGTGCATTTCAAGGACCAAAAGATCAAAGGTTGGCCAGCCATTATGTTCAGGATGATGGATAGCGGAATCTCTTCTGGATGAGTCCTAGACCATGTACTATTTTGTCTTGTATGTGAATAGTTTTAACAACTGGTTGAAGCGGAGAGCGATGCTGGCGTGGTTTCAATCCATGAAGGCTAGTATAATTGTAATACAGAAAACGCATTTTAAATTGGCAGCAGCCCCAATAAAATTTCCTGGGTATATTCAGCATGCTTTTTTAGCTTCAGCTAATGCCACAGTTTGTGGCGTTGCAATATTGATTTGTAAAGACATTACTGTTGAAATAATCAAGGTGCACAAAGATATAAATGCCAGGTGGATGTGGGTCCAAATGAAACTTCATAATCAAGTCATTAATTTGGTCAGTGTTTATGGTCCTATTGAGGATTCCCCTGAATCATTGTCTTCTTTTTATAATTATGCCAAGGATATGGTGGACCCGCTTGTGATAGGCAGCGACTGTCACATATTTAGCGTTCCAGATGTAGACTGTTCACATGCAAACAAAGCCCAGACAAAACCAAAGTCTATTAAATTTCTTCAAGCTTTTATGCAGGATTTCGCCCTGATTGACACCTGGCAGTGTGATCATCCTATTGACAGATCATACACTTGCCATTCAAACTATTCCACTCTTCATCATGTATTGATTTCTTTCTGATTTTGCATGGTCTGGCAAGATCAGTCTGCTGTCTTGACAAAACCCTTCTCAGATCACGCCGTAATCACTCTTGACCTCAATCTTACAAGTCAACATCAACCAACATCAAGATGGACGTTTGATACATCCTTACTAGCAAACTTGGCATGGGTTGCTCAGGCGCGTTTAGTGCTGCAAGATTTCTTGGAGCATAATGTCAGCTCTGATTCAGAATTTGCAGTGTGGCGGAGGGGGAGTGGACTCAAAATCTTTTTTCAGAGGGGAAGTCATAGCTTTTAGTGCACAGTTAAAACAGCCACAAAGAGCTGCCTATCAGCAGCTACAATTTACTCTTAATCAAGTGATGGCTGCCCATCCAGTTACTCCTATGAAAGAGGTCAAGGCCAAGCTGAATCACACTCCACATGAAGTCAAGGATTATTTCCTCAGTCAAAAGACAGTAAATCATAACAATATTGCAGCAAAGCTATGAAGAATATAAGCATACTGGCAAGTATTTGGCTTGGTCGGTCAAGTGCAAAACTCATGTGAATAGTTATCACATCAAATTTATGACTCAAGTACAGTGACATCCTTAATGGTTCCACAAGAGATAGCTCAGGTCTTTCCTCTGCATTATATCGATCTGTACTCTGATATATTAAACCATCCCCAAGGATATTACGCAATGGTTAGCGAATATCAATATTCTATGAATCAAGACTGAGCAGGGAGCTACATCGATTAGTTCCATTACTCTTGTGGAGGTCAAGCAGGGGGTTGATTCAATTCCCAATGCAAAAGCATGTGGATCAGACAGGATTCCAGCTGAAATGTATAAGCTGTTTGCCTCTCAATTAAACCAATTTTTAGTTGTTTTATTCAATTGTATTCTGCGAGGGAATGAGGTTTCATATACTTTCACTTAAGCGGTGGTGGTTAGTTTTTTGAAGAAGGGCAGGTCTGCTCAGGATGTTCAGTCATACCGCTACATTAGTCAATAAAACATAGTTTATAACATTTTCATGAAGATTCTGTCTCATCATCTTTCTCCTGTGGCAACGTCAGTCATACACCCGGATCAAAATGGGTTCACTATTTGTTTCAGTCAAAGGATTATTTTTGTGTGAAAAA
This sequence comes from Pleurodeles waltl, assembly GCF_031143425.1. Taxonomy (NCBI): domain Eukaryota; kingdom Metazoa; phylum Chordata; class Amphibia; order Caudata; family Salamandridae; genus Pleurodeles; species Pleurodeles waltl. The sequence continues at coordinate 969,603,540 of NC_090444.1, read as the reverse complement.
AATGTGCGCTATCATATTTTTGGAAGCTGAAAAGGCATTTGATAAGGTACAATGGAATGTTCTTTTTGCAGTTTTGGTGACATTCGCTTTTCCAACACAGTATATTCAGGTAATACAAAACGTGTACTTGCATGCAAAAGCAGCTATAGTCACTATTGGTAACTTAGCAGGTCAGATCGAAATAAGCCGGGGGACACGTCAAGGGTGCTCTTTGTCACCCAATTTATTTGTGCTTTTTCTCATGCTGTTAGCTTCAGCTCTTCCACAAGATGCTTCATTTTTAGCCCCGGTCAAAGGGTCCGCAAAGTGTGTGGATTATATGACACTTTAGTTGGCTGATAATAAGGTCAATATTAGGCAGGCGTTTGCTAGAATTAGGCAGTTTAGGGCAATAGGGGGCTATACAATAAATCATGCAAAGTCCCAGGCTATACTGTTCAATAGTACTCCTGAGATATTACCTAGTGCCATGCGAATTCACTACTCACCATTGGAGCGGATAAGGTATTTGGGGGGGTTTGGGTTTCTTCCATACTTGAGGAGCTCTATGCGCTCATTTACAAAACTACTTTGCAGAAGATGTGCACAAAACTTAATCAATGGCAAGATCTTTCCTTGTTAATCATAGGGCGTGCGGCATTAATTAAATGTACATCCTCCCTCTATTAATTTTCCTATTTGCTAATATCAGGATCAAAGTCCCACACGTTTTCTTTGAGACTGTCAATAGGGAAATTAGACAATTACTGTGGCAAGGTAAAAAAAAAAAAAACAAGACTGAAATTACAAGCTTTGCAGTTGCAGCTCGAGGACGGTAGAATCACACTACCCAACCTTAAAACGTACTATCAGACGTCGCTATTTTATTGGTTGGTCGGCTCTTCCTGCTCTTATCATGATGCAAACTTCTATTTGAATCTTATGCCCAAGGAATCAGAGATTGGCTTGGTTCCTTTTCTGAAATTTCCCAGGTTGCCTAAGTGATCGCAGTATAAACCGATTCATGTAATTGTCGACCGATTCCAGAAAATTTGAGAAAGGTACGAGATTCCCAGTTTCCATCTCTGGATAAAGCTATTGGATTGTATCCCACTGGGATTAAAATTGGGTATACCTCTATGTAGGCGTTGGTGAGGCTTAGGTTTTCATAGGCTACAAGACTTCTTCTAAATGGGGCCGTTTTTTTCATGGCATCAGCAGACGAGTCATCGCAGCGATCTAAATGCTTCTTTTTTTTTTTTTCTTCAGCTACGTCCAGATTAAAAAGTTCTATTCAGGGTATAGGGAAGACGATAATTTGGTAGTGGATAAACTGAGTTCAGTTTATTTCATCTCCTCGCTGCAGGGTATTGGTAAATGCTATAGAGTACTGATCGCAGTGAAAAATGTGACTTTAATACAGGGATATCTCCAGTCGATTGCGAGTACCACACGTTGTCATATAAATGCAAAGCAATGGCAATTGTATAATCAAATCAGCTGCAAGGCAGTAAGCGCCGCCAATGTGAGAAGAATTGCGACATCCAGAAAGTGGATGTTATATCATATTCAAGCCAAACATAGCATGTATTCTGTGGTCTGGTCTGCATGCTTTAGGTGAAATCAGGGCAATGCAGAATGGTTAAACATAATTATTAAATGAAAACCTTTTGGCTAGACTTTTTTGAGGGACTGGGGCTCAAACTGCAGGGAAGTTTTACCTGATCCCCAGATCGCGTTATTTGGCTGGACAAGGGCAGTTTTGGGTTTGACTACTGGGCAACAACAGCTAGTATTCATTGCACCCTCAGGAGCAAGATCATTCATTCTATCTAATTGGCGGTTGGTTAAGATTCAAACAGTTGCAGAATGGGTAACAAAAATGAACAGAGCACAGTACAGAAAAACACTGTATGCCAAGAGGCTGGGTTCTATAGTTAGATTTAATAGAATTTAGCGAGACTGGCTCATGTAAATATTACAGACGTAACAATTACTGTCATGATTAAGGTGTTATGTGCTATTTATTAGAAATAATGAAATGTGTTGGTTCTCAACTGTATCATAAAATTGTGTCACTGCTAAATTATGGAAATAAATATAATAATTTAGGAGTGTTGAGAGGAGTGTAGGGTAGTAGCCAATGGGCTACCTACCCCCAGGGTTACTACACCCCCTTTATGACCACTTAATGTGGGAAACAGCATAATCCTGTCCCGGAGTCCTTAATTCCACCAAAAACAAGATGGTGGCGGCCTTCTTTCGTGGAGCACATCAGGCAGCACACCTTAGAGGTGCGTCCACCTCAAACTTTCCTTCTGTCAGGGGGCCAAATGGGCCTTAGGAGGTGGCATATTCCAGCCTGCAGAGAAGGCAGATGACAACTGCCTTGGCTCCAGCCCTACCGGCCTGTCTCCAACTTCAAAGAACCAGCACAAGCGACGCATCCTGGGTGCCCAGCGACCTCTGCTGACTTAGAGGACTGCCCTGCAACTACAAAGGATCAAGAAGTTCCGTGGACAGCAGACCTGTCCAACCCAAGAAAGGAGAAACCATCTTTAAATGGACTCTCACCTTACTGCAGAAGCGTGAGTCCGCACCACTCTGCACCCGACGCCCCAGGCCTGTGTCCAGAGAAACCAACGACCCAGAGGGGATCCTCAGGCGACTCCGATGACGTGTCCATCCTGGGCTAACCTCTCTGCACCCCCACGACAACGCCTGCAGAGGGACTCCCGAGGACCCCCCTGACCGCGACTGCCCAGGACGAAGATATCCGACGCCTGGAGAAGCACTGCACCCCGCAGCCCCCAGGCCTGTGAGAAACCGCCCACCGGTGCAGCAGTGACCAGCAGGCAGCCCTTACCCTTACCAAGTCGGTGGCTGGCCAGAGAAGCCCCCCTGTGCCCTGCCTGCAACGTCTGAGTGACCCCCTGGTCCCTACATTGAAACCTATTGAAAACCTGATGCCCGGTTTGCCCCCCTGCACCCAGCCGCCCGTGTGCAGCTGAGTCTGTGTTTTGTATGCCTACTTGGGACCCCCCAGTGCTCTACTAACCCCCCCCCCGGTCTGCTCCCTGAGGACGCGGGTACTTACCTGCCAGCAGACTGGAACCGGAGCACCCCCGTCTCCATAGGCGCCCATATTATGTTGGCTCTGCACCTGACCAACCCTGTGTTGCTGGGTGTTTGGGGTAGACTTGAACCCCCAACGGTGGGCTACCTATGCCCCGGAGACTGAACGTGTAAGTGCTTTACTTCCACATTAATCTACCTGTACTTACCTCCCCCATGAACTGTTGAATTTTGCACAGTGTCCACTTTTAAAATAGTTTATTGCCATTTTATGAAAAACGTTGTACATTACTGTTTTGGTTCAAAGTCCTAACTATACCTATGCAAAGTACCTTACATTTAATGTACTTACCTGCAATTTAAATCTTGTGGTTCTAAAATAAATTAAGAAAATAATATCATCCAGTGGGTGTTCTCATTTATTGCTTGAGTGTGTACAACAAATGCTTAGCACTACCCTCTGATAAGCCTAACTGCTCGAACACACTATCACAAATAGAGTATCAGTATTATCTATTATTGCCTCTGTCAAGCCTCTTGGGGAACCCCTGGACTCTCTGCACACTATATCTCATTTTGATTTAGTATATACAGAGCCAGCTTCCTACATGCACTGAACAGGATGCATCTAGAACTGTCCCCGAACCCATGCACTAACATCCACCCGCCAACCCACGCATGTCTGTATCCCCGCCCCCTCCAAGATACAGGATGTTACAGTTGAGTGCCTCATTCTGTTTTAATGCTGGTACTGTTGACAGAAAGGAAGTGAATCTACAAATAATAAAATGTAAAGCAAAAACATATTAACCACTTCGCAGCCAAGTGGTTAACGGTTACGTCCTTGGCTGCGGCGCTGAGGCGCCAAGGACGTAACTGTTACATCCTGGGACCGGCTCATGGGGGGGGGAGGGGGGAGGGGGGGGCAGTAAGTCTACCAGATGCTAGGGTAATGGCTACCAACCAGTAAGGGTCTGGTTATGCCCCCACCCCAACCGAAGGGGGTAACAGTCTTTCCACTCTCTCCTGCACACTAAAACATCTTATGCACGGCATGCAAGAGGACATTTGATTATTTTGGGTTTTGGTTTTACATTTGGGCCACGAGAGCTTGACTACCTCTCAAAATCATCACTTGGAATGGTGAGGGCTCCACTATTTGGACTTTGGGACGCTGCCATGTAGAAAAATCCGCAAAACATAGACACATCTGAAAACTAAACATCTGGGTGATTCCAGGGTGGTGTGCTTCACATGCACCCCACACCATTTTCTTACCCACAATGCCCTGCAAACCTCCAACTTTGCTGGAAATCACACATTTTTGTGATGGAACCTTCCAGAATCTGCAGGAATCTACAAAATTCCTACCACCCAGCATTGTCTCATCTATACTGATAAAAATTCTGCTGCACTTGGCAGCCTAAAAAATCTTTTTCTCAAACTGCCCTTTTGGACCCCAGCAGTCTCATCTATACCGATAAAAATTCTGCTGCACTTGTCAGCCTAAAAATGTTTTTTCTCAAACTGCCCTTTTGGACCTGCTTAGGTTCCCCCTCAATTTCGACATGTTTTGGCTCTTCCCAGTCACAGACACTTGGCCCACCTACACAAGTGAGGTATCTTTTTTACCGGGAGACTGAGGGGAACGTTTGGTGGTAGCAAATGTGTCCCGGTGCTGTAAGCTAAATTTGAGGTTTGCGGAGGATTCTGGATACGAAAACATTGGGGGATCCACGCAAGTCACACCTCCCTGGACTCCCTTGGGTGTCTAATTTTCAGAAATGTCTAGGTTTGATAGGTATCCCTAAATGGCTGCTGAGCCCAGGACCAAAAACGCAGGTGTTTCTCTACCCACCCCCAACACAAAAACAGGTAGTTTACTATTTGATAATTTTGAAGTGTCCAGATAGTGTTTTGGGACATTTCCTTTTGCGGGCACTACGCCATACCCACACAAGTGAGGTAACATTTTTTAGTGGGAGACTTGGTGGAAGGAAATGTGTGGCTCCTCTCAGATCCCAGAACTTTTTTTTTTTTGGCCAACTTTTGAGGTTTTGGAAAGGATTCTCGGTCTAGAACCTGGTGACACCCCCACAAGTCACCCCATCTTGGATTCCCCCGAGTGTCTAGTTTTCTTGGTCGGTTTCCCTAAGTGGCGGCTGAGCTAGAGGCCAAAATCTACAGCTAGGCACTTTGCAAAAAACACGTCAGATTTCAATGTAAAAATGTGATATGTCCATGTTGCATTTCCTGTCGCGGGCATTAGGCCTACCCACACAAGTGACGTATCATTTTTATTAGGAGACTTGGGGGAACACCGAATATAAGAACATAAGTGTTATTGTCCCTTGTCTTTCGCTACATTTTTTTTTCCTTCCAAATGTAAGACAGTGTGTAAAAAAAGACGTCACATGCTAGTATGGATACCTCGGAATTCAGAGATGTGCAAATAACCACTGCTTCTCAACATTTTATCTTGTGCCCGTTTTGGAAATACAAAGGTTTTCTTGATACCTATTTTTTACCCTTTATATTTCAGGAAATTAATTGCTGTATACCCAGTATAGAATGAAAACCCATTGCAAGGTGCATCTCAATTATTGGCTCTGGGTACCTAGGGTTCTTGATGAACCTACAAGACCTATATATCCCTGAAACCAGAAGAGTCCAGCAGATGTAACAGTATATTGGTTTAAAAAATCTCACATCGCAGGAAAAAGTTACAGAGTAAAACGTGAAGAAAAATTGCTGGGTTTTTTCACCTCAATTTCAATTATTTTTTTATAGTTCCGCTGTTATTTTCTATAGGAAACCCTTGTAGGATCTACACAAATTACCCTTTGCTGAATCCAGAATTTTGTCTACTTTTCCAAAATGTTTAGCTTTCTGGGATCCAGCATTGGTTTCACACCCATTTCTGTCACTAACTGGAAGGGGGCTGAAAGCACAACAAATAGTAAACAAGCATTTACAATGCAACGGGTCTCGCGTTTGCTCATGTTAGAGCTGATCGCGTTGTAAACTCCTAACCCGACTTTTCACCTATTGAGCAAAAGTGCATTTATGTACGTACCCCGAAAAAGTGCAATTAACTGTGTAAAGCGCTCGACTTCTGCCAAGCGAAATCGCGCTAGGAAAATAGAGAAAAAAATAGTCCGCGAGCCGGACAGAAAACAGCGAGCCTCGCATGTTTTCTGTACTTGGTCGCTGCGCTCGAGGAGGGCTAGCCACCGGAAAAGGCATGACGTATGCTTGCCTTCGACTAATGAAAGCAAGCAGGTTTTATTAGGCAAGCCCACGAACCAATAAAAAACACTGACGTGATGTCGACAGGACTCTGAGCCTTTTTCTAAATACAAAAGCGTCTTGCTGCGAGCGCATGCAACGCAGGCCTGACCCTAAAAAGGGGTAGGTCCCAGTAAAACGCCAAATTGTGTTGAAAATGTTGGTTTTCTGATTCAAGTCTGCCTCTTCCTGAATGCTGGGAAGATAGTGATTTTAGCACTGCAAACACTTTGTTGATGCCATTTTCAGGGGGGGGAAAAAAACACAAGCCTTCTTCTGCAGCCCCATTTTTTTATTTTATTTTTTAAACAAAATGTTCACTGTATTTTGGCTAATTTCTTGGTCTTATTCAGGGGAACCCACAAAGACTGTGTACCTCTAGAATCCCTAGGATGTTGGAAAAAAGGACACAAATTTGGCGTGGGTAAGCTTATGTGGACAAAAAGTTTTGAGGGCCTAAGCGCGAGCTGCCCCTAACAGCCCAAAAAAGGCCTGGCACCTTAGGGGGAAAAGGCCTGGCAGCGAAGGAGTTCATTCAACATGGTTTCCCTCCAGTTAAAACTCCAATCCGAAGTGTGTTGGCTGCCTCTCACACTGTGAGTTTAAGATACGATCTGGTCTACAAACAGCAGAACTTGAACTGAGGAGGTAAGAATACAACTCGCAGTCGTGCATGAAGCTTCCGGACATTCGCTGCTCGACACCCCAAACAGGCCATGTGCGCCGTACTCACCCACCGCCTGCAGGAGTGATTGGGGCGTACTCAGTAAGAATCCAGAAACCTCTGCTGTCTTGATCACCTATTACTAAGGGCCATTACAGCGCCAATGCCTTCAAAGGTCGTTTCCTAAAACAAGAGCCACGGACTGTGAAAAGAATCCCCAACTAAACCAACCCACATAACGACAGAAATTGTCACACAAAAAAATGTGACAAAGAAGACTAAGGGTGCGGCGAGCTATTAGAAGCAGCAAAGAGCAAGGTTACATGAGTACCATCATGTCGGACGCGCCAAAGTAAAAGTTAGGAAAAGACATTGAACGTATCTCTGCTCCCCACTTCGGACTTTAAAACTCATATTTGAAGACATATGGTGCTTATAAGCAAACTTGAAGTAAACGGTGTGAAGAATCCGTTGAGGCACAAAACATTACCGCCTCTCCGCTGCCATGGAAACGAACCAAATTAGCCAATTTGGGGGGCATGACGGAAAACATGGGGATCACGTGGTGTGGGAGGTGGGCGTTGCTAAGTGTCTGCGCATGCGACTTGGAGCTGCTCTAGTTTATCTTCTGTTTGAGAGACTAGCTCTAAGGCGCCATTTCGTTGCTGGTGGCGGGACCGTGAGGCGAAATACGGCCGTCAAGGCATCATGTCGCGGTATGGCGGGCGTTACAGCGGAGGTAAGTGCAGTGACAATAGGAAGGGCAGCAATCCTACCCCCGTTTGGGTTCTGCAGCAGAGTCTATTTGGGAGCACAGGGAAGGAGTATTAGACGGTTTAATAGGTGCCTTTTGACTTGCGTGATGGTGGGGTAGAACTGTCGGCAATGGGGAGCGTCTCGCCTCTTTTTACTTCTGGCACTCTTGATTTACTTGTTGTAGCCCCCAATGGATGCCGCCCAAACGTGCTGTCTGCGAGCGCTGCTTCGCTCTTAACCCGGCGTGCTGAGGGGCGCCAGTGCTTGCGGTGGAGCGCGTACGCCCATGGCTGGCTGTGTGGAGGGACTACTTTGGCCTGATCCATTTTAGACCCTTCAAGAATTCAAAGCTGGCGATGTGTGCTTCCGCCGCTTCCTAGAAAAGGCTGTGGTGTTTGGCCCATGCGGCTGAGGCCGTGACGCAGCCTGGAGAAGGACTGAGCGCCGCATTGCAGCTATCCTCCAAAATCGAGCACTACCTGACTTCTTTAAGGGACGCGGGAAAATAAGCCACAACCGTGAGGCGATCTTTTAAAATAAAAATTTAGTATAGGACATCATGAATGAGAGAGCAGGTAGTTGATAATGGAAACCGACAGATAATGTATGTTTAAAGTACATTCACGGTCAGAATCTGATATATGTAGTTTTAAAGAGCCGGCTAGTTACAACGTTATGCGATCGCATATTTCTGAAGTGCGCACCTTGCAATTTCAGAGGCAGAGAACTAATGCATTCTGAGTCTAGTATCCTTAGTCGCCTATAATTGGTCTGCAGAAGGGTGGCGTTAACCTAAAGATTCGCCTTCAGTTAGGGACTGAGTTTTAGGATATCAAAAGCGTTTGTGTTTCTTGCCTTCACTCACTGCATCAGAGGTCTTCAAACTGGGGCGTCCCATCCTCCGCCCCCACAAACGGGGTCCTCGTGTGATCATTGGGCCGGTGCCAGGGTCTGGCCGAAAGAAGCATTATGTAGTTAATAACAGGGCCTTGTTTTAAGCTGAAAATAAGCAGCAGTAACTGTAGGAGGCTGGCCTGGCTTGTAGTGAGTACCAATGGTATTTACACCTTATGCCAGGTCCAGTTATCCCTTATTAGTAGAGTGTAGTAGTGTCCACAAATGGGCCCCTAGGCTAGTGTAGTGTGTAGAAGGTCGCTGGGAGTGTAAGAATACACTAAGGGTGTAAAGGAGACCCCACCCCAAGACCCAGGAAAGTTGGAGTAAAGTACTACTATTGCCCCAAAAACACACTAAAGTTGTGATGAAGGATTTTGCAAGGACCACAACAGACTGCAAAGCACTGAAGACCTGCAAAGGAAGGGGACCAAGCCTAAGAGTCGCTAAAGTGTCCAGGGGGGCAGGCGCCCACTAAACCCTGGATGAAGGTGCAAAATGGCTGCCTCCAGGTGGAAGAAGCTGTAAGATTTGCAACAACAAAAGGTGGTAGGAAGTTCTTCGTGCAGAAGATATCCCACGGCGTGCTGGAGGATGCAGAGTTGTTTTCTGTACAAAAGACCGCAAACAAGCCTTGCTAGCTGCAAGAGTCGTGGTTGGAAAAAAAAGGTGCTGCCCAGGATGTCACCACTTGGGAGAGGAGACAGAGGGGCCCTTCTGTAACATAGAGAGCCCACACACAGGCAGGAAGCACCCACAGAAGTCCTTGAACACATGTTTGATTAGTCTGAACATAGTGGCCGTCTCAACACTGCAAAGAGAGGTTCCACAACACTGGAGATCAACTCAGGGAGATGAGCATTGCAGGACTGAGTGCTGGGGACCTAGGCGAGGCTGTGCATGCAGGATTTCTTGGAAATGTGCACAGAAGCCCTTGTAGCTGCAGATCACACGGTGCACATGGCTACTGTCTGGGGAGGGGAGGCAAGGGGACTTACCACCTCCAATTTCGGACAGTTGGACCACTGGACAGTCTAGGTCACTTGGGTCCACCACCTGTGTTCCAGGGGCCACACTCGTCAGGAAGAGAAGGGACCCAGAGTACCGGTGAAGCTGAAGTTTGGTGCCTGTTGGAGCAGAGGGACCATTCTGTCGACCCATGGGAGATTTCTTTGTGGCTTCCAGTGCAGGGTAAAGGCAGGCAGCCCTCAGAGCGTGGGAAACAGTCAAGAAAGCAGTCAGGATTAGGCGCTACAATGTCGCCGGTAGTCTTTTGGCTACTTTGTTGCAGTTTTGCAGGCGTCTTGGAGCAGTCAGCGGTCGATCCTTGGCAGAAGTCCTCAGAGAAGTGCGGAGGAACTCTGAATTCTTGCAAGTCGTTATCTGAGGAAAAGCCCACTGGAGATACCCTAAATAGCCTTCAGAGGAGGGTTGGCCACCTAGTCAGGTATGCACCTATCAGGAGGGGTCTCTGACGTCACCTGCTGGCATTTGGCTCTCAGAGGCCTCCAGAGTGCCCCCACACCTCTGGAAGCAAGGTGACAGAGGTCTGAGACACACTGGAGGAACTCTGGGCACTACCCCTGGGGTGGTGATAGACAGGGGAGTGGTCACGCCCCTTTCCTTTGTCCAGTTTTGCACCAGAGCAGGGACTGGGAGTTCCATAAACCAGTGTAGACTGGCTTATGCAATGAAGGCACCATCTGTGCCTTTCAAAGCATTTCCAGAGGCTACCCCTCCCAAGCCTTTAACACCTATTTCCGAAGAGAGAGGGTGTAACACCCTGCTATCAGAGGAAATTCTTTATTCTGCCTTCCAGGGACTGGGCTGCCCAGACCCCAGGAGGGCAGAACCTTGTCTCTGGGGTGGCTGTAGCTGCAGAGAAAACCCCAGAGAGCTGGTTTGGCAGTACTGGGGACCCATAGTGGAGCCCCCAGGATGCATGGAATTGACTCCCCAATACCATATTTGGAATGGGGGGGCAATTCCATGATCTTAGACATGTTACATGGCCATATTCGGAGTTACCATTGTGAAGCTACATATAGGTATTGGCCTATATGTAGTGCACGCGTGTAATGATGTCCCGCACTCAGTCTGTGGAAATGGCCCTGAACTATGTGGGGGAATCTTTGCTAGTGCAAGGGTGCCCTCAGACTTATTAACTTTGCACCTAACCTTCAGCAAGTGAAGGTTAGATATATAGGTGACTTATAAGTTACTTAAGTGCAATGAAAATGGCTGTGAAATAACGTGTGTTATTTCACTCAGGCTGCAATGGCAGTCCTGTGTAATAGTTTGTCTGAGCTCCCTATGGGTGGCAAAAGAAATGCTGCAGCCCATATAGATCTCCTGGAACCCCAGTACTGTGGGTACCTAGGTGCCATATACTAAGGAATTATAAGGGTGTTCCAGTATGCCAATTGAAATTGGTAAAAGTGGTCACTAGCCTATAGTGACAAATTTTAAAGGCAGAGACCATGAGCACTGAGGTTCTGATTATCAGAGCCTCAGTGACACAGTTAGGCACTACACAGGTATACACATTCAGCTCACAAACAATGAGCACTGGGGTCCTGGCTAGTAGGATCCCATTGAGACAGGCAAACACATACTGACATACATGTAAAATCGGGGGCAACATGCCAAGAAAGATGGTACTTTCCTACAGTAACCCCCTCTGTAATAGGTTGTCACTAACACGTTTTGTCATTTATGTACAAGTTGGGAGTATGTCAAAGGGTAAGAGTCAAAATACCCTTAAACCCCCACTTCAGTAATCACATTGTGAATACTTTTACAAGTTAGAAGAACCTGCCTGACAACAGTATGTTTGGCATCATGCATTTGATTTCATTTTTTATAACGGTAACAGAACCTAACTGGAATATTTAAATAAGTGTAGACCTATTTTAACATTGCCAATTTAACAGAATAATCGAGAAATCCTTGGTGGGGGCGGGGGGCGATAGTAAACCACTAGCCCCATTCACTAAGGTTCAGGGGTGTGGGGGCGTGGCATTAAAATGCTTGAATACCACTGTCTTAGATGTTAATTCATTTAACCTATTCTCTTGCCTGTAGACTAGGCTCCTATAGAGGGGCAGTGAAATCATGATCCTGCTCTGTCGCCAAATACATATACAAGGGAATTTCTTAACAAGCATGCATGTTTAGGGTTAAGGTACTGGGATAGAAACTGTCACTTCCCTGCCTGGGGTGTGGCGTATTGGAAGTCCCTTGTAGTTTTAGCAGAAGACTTGAGCTTTTCAAAATTTCTGCCAGCTGGTGGACTTCTTGGCCTTTGAATTGAGGCATCCAGTAGATCCTAGACCTTTTTTCAAGCCTGCCATTACTTATCGGCGTAATAATGAAAGCCATAGGTTTCCAGGAAGGCATTGAATAGTCATAGTTAAGTTATTCGGTTTTGTCGCTGACTCTTCATTAGATAAACGCTTCCTCTGCAGGGCCTGCGCTTAGCGTGTCATAGATGTGAGAAATCATTATCGGTTGGTTGATGTTTTGATAATGGAACTAGTGGCATTCCTAATCTCAGTGGTTTAGAACTGAAATTGGGGTCTCCTCCTTGTAACATCAGTTTCGATTATTTGTTAGTGAGCCTATCGCCTCCCATTTACCTGGTTTAGAGACTGTTTCTATATGGCTGTGCTGCTTTACTCCTATACAGGAGAAAGGTCATGCCAGCTGTTGGGATGTGTACAGTACTAGTAAATTCCATAGAAAGATGTTAGGCACTTGCAGCTAGCTTTTAGGTCTCGCTTGACAGTGCATGTCATTAGACCAAATCCGATTAACCACAAAAAGAGCTTTCGGGAGTACTGCTTATGAGGACTTTAGCTGTGCCCACATACTGGTGGTCACAATACATGCTTTGATTCGGCGGACGTTGTGTGCTTCCACAGGAAAAGTGCTTATTCTACAAGAGCTGTAATCATTTGTTTATCAAGTTGCCAGAGTTCTTTACCAAGACTAGCAATTGTTACAGGGAAGTAGTGAAATCAAACTCTTGCTCAGGCAGTGTTTACTAGTGTAAAATGGCAGATTAGGCAAGTATCATCTAGCGGATCTCCTTAGTGTTTCATCTCCCCACAAAATCTGGCGAGGGTGCTGCGCCAGCCATGTGAATCTCTAATACCTCGTAGGTCATTTGTTTCCTCAAATTGCACCATCTGTAGCTCCTGTTGTACCTGGAGCGTGTTTTACCCTCAGTCATATATGGTAATGTTCTATCTGCAAGTGGTGAATTATAAATGACAACTCCCAATTCTTAAATCGGTGAAAGACAAAATACACTAGATGTTAGTGCTTGACCTATTTTCTCCAGTGGTACTTATTAATGGCCTAACTAGATAAAGTAAACTTGTCTTCATTTTTTTTTTTAGTTCGCGAGAGCACATCTGTCTGCATGACATTTCTTTTAGTATGTGTATAGAGTGATATTTAGCTTGACTCGACTCCCCCAAAAGAATATTACTTTCATGTAATGCTATCAGCTGGTGATGTCATTCCAGGAAGTGCTTCCTTTTAGAATGCACAATGAATTATTCTAAATCTGAGAAATACTCGCTATTGTTTGTCACAATCAATTCTTTTTCTAATATGTGGCATCTCAATATAGCTATATTTTTGTAGCCTTTTTACCCAGAGTTGCTAAGCCAGTAGGGCAGGTCTTAATATGATAAAATTTTTTTTTGCATACAGTGCATTTGTAAACGGCATTTGTGAATGCCTGTTTACATTAGTATGTACTTAGACATACCTTTCGGCGTAGCCAATGTTTAAGTCTGGTGTTAGCAAATGCTTTACTAAAATTCTGTACGATATACACTTATGGGCTTTCAGCCATTTCTCGTCATTAATTGGCCTGCTATTGTCATTTACATTTTTCTTCTCACTACAGTTTGGGGTAATAAACCGGTCAGTCCACCTGAGCAATTCGCTAGCTTGGCGGTGAGTCAGAACGTTCTCACACGGACCCCATCAACACGTCATTAAGTGATTTACATAATTGTGATCTCTGTGAAAACTGGATTTTCCTGCCACTACATTATTATGTGCAATAAAGGCTTCTTTGCGGACTGTAACTGTGTATGTGTGGTGGCAGGGCTTTATTTGAGCACATAAATGGGAAGCGTGTACTTTTTTTTTTTTTTTTTTTTTTTTTTTTTTTTTCTCCACTGGAATGTTTTTTAATAAAAGGATCGATTTTGCTAAAAATATGACTTATGGATGCACGCTTATTTCTTTTCTGAATAGAAACCAAAGTTTTTGTGGGTAACCTTGAAACAGGAGCTGGAAAAGGAGAGTTGGAACGTGCATTTAGTTATTATGGCCCATTGAGAACCGTGTGGATAGCCAGAAATCCTCCAGGATTTGCGTTTGTGGAGTTTGAAGACCCAAGAGATGCAGAAGATGCTGTTCGTGGATTGGATGGGAAGTAAGTTTGCATTATGGGTTGGTACAGATTGTCACTCCGTTTTGCAGTTGGCTTTGGCATCCATGCATTTCTGATGTTTTTTGTAGGAGAGTACCGACATGCTTTTTTTTTTTTCCCCATGTGTTTTTGTTAATGGTATGATACTGTGTGAGTTGCACAACTCAAGGGAAGTGGAAAAAATTCCCACAGGGTAAAATAAATCTTATTTTAGGGCATTTCTGGCCCGGGAGGAGAGGGGAGAGTCACTTAGGCACCAGGGATTGGTGTGTGTGTTTTTTGGGGGGGGGGGGGGGAGGGAGGGTGCTTGGGCAGGGGTCGCTCCCCATTGGAGCACATTACTGTTGGTCCATCTGCCCCCCCCTGAGGAGGGGGGGGGGGTAAAAAGTCTACTAGGTGGCAGGGAATTAATTCAACAAATAAATAGTGAGGTGGTGGCTACCAACCAGTATGGGTCTGGTTATACCCCAACTGAAGGGAGGGGGTAACAGTTTTTCAACACTAAAACATTTTATCCCATGGCAAGCAAGAGGACATATGATTATTTTGGGTTTTGGTTTTACATTTGGGCCATGAGAGCATGGCTAACTCAAAACCGTCCCACTTGGAATGGTGAGAGCTGCACTTTATGGACTTTGGGACGCTGCCATGTAGAAAAATCCACAAGACCTAGACACATCTGAAAACTAAACATCTGGGTGATTCCAGGGTGGTGTGCTTCACATACATCCCACACCATTTTCTTACCCACAATGCCCAGCAAACCTCTAACTTTGCTCGAAATCACACATTTTCCCCACATTTTTGTGATGGAATCGGCAGGATTGTTTTTTTTTTTTTTTGTTTTGTTTTTTTAAGCTAAATTTGAGGTTTGCTGAGGATTCTACTCCCTTGGGTGTCTAGTTTTTAGCAATGTCTGCGTTTGGTAGGTTTCCCTAGATGGCTGCTGAGCCCAGGACCAAAAACGCAGGTGACCTCCAATATTCCTTTTGCGGGCACTAGGCCTACCCACTCAAGTGAGGTACCATTTTTATCTGGAGACTTTGGGGAACACTAAGTGGAAGGAAATTTGTGGCTCCTCTCAGATTCCAGAACTTTCTGTCACCAAAATGTGAAGGGGGAGGTGGGGGGAGTGTGGCCAAATTTTGAGGTTTTGCAAAGGATTCTGGGTAACAAAACCTGGTTACATCCCATCTTGGATTACCCTAGGTGTCTAGTTTTAAAAAATGCACAGGTTTGGTAGGTTTCCCTAGGTGCCGCCTGAGCTAGAGGCCAACATCTTCAGCTAGGCACTTAGCAAAAAACAAGCCAGAATTCAATATAAAAATGTGATGTCATGTTGCGTTTCCTGTCGCAGGCGTTAGGCCTACCCACACGAGTGAGGTACAATTTTTTTATTGGAAGGCTTGGGGGAACACCGAATAGAAGAAGAAAAGTTCCTTGTCTTTCTCGAAAAAACTTCTTCCTTCCAAATGTAAGGCAGTTTGTAAAAACGACATCTATTTGAGAAATGCCCTATAATTCACATGCTAGTATGGACACCTTATCTTGTGCCCATTTTGGAAATGCAAAGGTTTTCTTGATACCTACTTTTCACTGTATGAATTGCTGTATACCCGGTATAGAATGAAAAACATTGCAAGTTGCAGCTCAATTACTGCTCTGGGTACCTGGGGTTCTTGACAAATCTACAAGCCCTATATATCCCCACAACCAGAAGAGTCCAGCAAACACAGTGGTATATTGCTTTCAATAATCTGATATTGCAGGAAAAAGTTAGAGTAAATCGTTGAGAAATATGGCAGTTTCAATATTTGTAGGAAGTTGGCTCTGTATGTACTATTTCAAAGTAAGAAATAGCATGCACAGAGTCCAAGGGTTCCCCTTAGAGGTAAGATAGTGGCAAAAAGAGATAATTCTAATGCTCTATTTTTTGATAGTGTGGTCGAGCAGTAGGCTTATCAGAGGGTAGTGTTAAGGATTTGTTGTACACACAGGCAATAAATGAGAAACACACACTCGGACAATTCCAGGCCAATAGGTTTTTGTATAGAAAAATATATTTTCTTAGTTTATTTTAAGAACCACAGGTTCAAGATTCACAAACCATACTTTAAATGAAAGGTATTTCACTTAGGAACTTTGATTTAGCAAAATAGCATATACAGTTTTCACACAAATGGCAAATAGCTATTTTAAAACTAGACACTGCAATTTTCAACAGTTCCTGGGGGAGGTAAGTGTTTGTTAGATTTGCAGGTAAGCAAACCACCTACAGGGTTCAAAATTGGGTCCAAGGTAGCCCACCGTTGGGGGTTCAGGGCAACCCCAAAGTTACCACACCAGCAGCTCAAGGCTGGTCGGGTGCAGAGGTCAAAGTGGTGCCCAAAACGCATAGGCTTCAATGGAGAAGGGGGTGCCCTGGTTCCAGTCTGCCAGCAGGTAAGTACCCGCGTCTTCGGAGGGCAGACCCAGTGGGGTTTTGTAGGGCACCGGGGGGGGGAGGGGGGGGGCACAAGTCAGCACAAAAAGTACACCCTCAGCAGCACCGGGTTGGCCGGGTGCAGTGCACAAACAGGCATCTGGTTCGCAGTAGGTTTCAATGGGAGACCAAGGGGTCTCTTCAGCGATGCAGGGGGGGGGGGGGGGGGCTCCTTGGGGTAGTGTAAAGAAATGGCTCCCTGTTGCAGTTACCCCCCACTTTTTGCCTGATACTGATGCTGACTTGACTGAGAAGAGTGCTGGGACCCTGCTAACCAGGCCCCAGCACCAGTGTTCCTCCACCTAAAATGTACTTTTGTATCCACAATTGGCAGACCCTGGCATCCAGATAAGTCCCTTGTAACTGGTACTTCTAGTACCAAGGGCCCTGATGCCAAGGAAGGTCTCTAAGGGCTGCAGCATGTCTTATGCCACCCTGGAGACCTCTCACTCAGCACAGACACACTGCTTGCCAGCTTGTGTGTGCTAGTGAGGACAAAACGAGTAAGTCGACATGGCACTCCCCTCAGGGTGCCATGACAGCCTCTCACTGCCTATGCAGTATAGGTAAGACACCCCTCTAGCAGGCCTTACAGCCCTAAGGCAGGGTGCACTATACCATAGGTGAGGGTACCAGTGCATGAGCATGGTACCCCTACAGTGTCTAAACAAAACCTTAGACATTGTAAGTGCAGGGTAGCCATAAGAGTATATGGTCTGGGAGTCTGTCAAACACGAACTCCACAGCACCATAATGGCTACACTGAAAACTGGGAAGTTTGGTATCAAACTTCTCAGCACAATAAATGCACACTGATGCCAGTGTACATTTTATTGTAAAATACACCACAGAGGGCACCTTAGAGGTGCCCCCTGAAACTTAACCGACTGTCTGTGTAGGCTGACTAGTTCCAGCAGCCTGCCACACCAGAGACATGTTGCTGGCCCCATGGGGAGAGTGCCTTTGTCACTCTGAGGCCAGTAACAAAGCCTGCACTGGGTGGAGATGCTAACACCTCCCCCAGGCAGGAGCTGTAACACCTGGCGGTGAGCCTCAAAGGCTCTCCCCTTTGTCACAGCCCAGCAGGGCACTCCAGCTTAGTGGAGTTGCCCGCCCCCTCCGGCCACGGCCCCCACTTTTGGCGGCAAGGCTGGAGGGAACAAAGAAAGCAACAAGGAGGAGTCACTGGCCAGTCAGGACAGCCCCTAAGGTGTCCTGAGCTGAGGTGACTCTGACTTTTAGAAATCCTCCATCTTGCAGATGGAGGATTCCCCCAATAGGGTTAGGATTGTGACCCCCTCCCCTTGGGAGGAGGCACAAAGAGGGTGTACCCACCCTCAGGGCTAGTAGCCATTGGCTACTAACCCCCCAGACCTAAACACGCCCTTAAATTTAGTATTTAAGGGCTACCCTGAACCCTAGAAAATTAGATTCCTGCAACTACAAGAAGAAGGACTGCCCAGCTGAAAACCCCTGCAGCGGAAGACCAGAAGACGACAACTGCCTTGGCTCCAGAAACTCACCGGCCTGTCTCCTGCCTTCCAAAGATCCTGCTCCAGCGACGCCTTCCAAAGGGACCAGCGACCTCGACATCCTCTGAGGACTGCCCCTGCTTCGAAAAGACAAGAAACTCCCGAGGACAGCGGACCTGCTCCAAGAAAAGCTGCAACTTTGTTTCCAGCAGCTTTAAAGAACCCTGCAAGCTCCCCGCAAGAAGCGTGAGACTTGCAACACTGCACCCGGCGACCCCGACCCGGCTGGTGGAGAACCGACACCTCAGGAGGGACCCCAGGACTACTCTGATACTGTGAGTACCAAAACCTGTCCCCCCTGAGCCCCCACAGCGCCGCCTGCAGAAGGAATCCCGAGGCTTCCCCTGACCGCGACTCTCTGAAACCTAAGTCCCGACACCTGGGAGAGACCCTGCACCCGCAGCCCCCAGGACCTGAAGGACCGGACTTTCACTGGAGAAGTGACCCCCAGGAGTCCCTCTCCCTTGCCCAAGTGGAGGTTTCCCCGAGGAACCCCCCCCTTGCCTGCCTGCAGCGCTGAAGAGATCCCGAGATCTCTCATAGACTAACATTGCGAACCCGACGCTTGTTTCTACACTGCACCCGGCCGCCCCCGCGCCGCTGAGGGTGAAATTTCTGTGTGGGCTTGTGTCCCCCCCGGTGCCCTACAAAACCCCCCTGGTCTGCCCTCCGAAGGCGCGGGTACTTACCTGCAAGCAGACCGGAACCGGGGCACCCCCTTCTCTCCATTCTAGCCTACGTGTTTTGGGCACCACTTTGAACTCTGCACCTGACCGGCCCTGAGCTGCTGGTGTGGTGACTTTGGGGTTGCTCTGAACCCCCAACGGTGGGCTACCTTGGACCAAGAACTGAGCCCTGTAAGTGTCTTACTTACCTGGTTAACCTAACAAATACTTACCTCCCCTAGGAACTGTGAAAATTGCACTAAGTGTCCACTTTTAAAACAGCTATTTGTGAATAACTTGAAAAGTATACATGCAATTTTGATGATTTGAAGTTCCTAAAGTACTTACCTGCAATACCTTTCGAATGAGATATTACATGTAGAATTTGAACCTGTGGTTCTTAAAATAAACTAAGAAAAGAGATTTTTCTATACAAAAACCTATTGGCTGGATTTGTCTCTGAGTGTGTGTACCTCATTTATTGTCTATGTGTATGTACAACAAATGCTTAACACTACTCCTTGGATAAGCCTACTGCTCGACCACACTACCACAAAATAGAGCATTAGTATTATCTCTTTTTGCCACTATCTTACCTCTAAGGGGAACCCTTGGACTCTGTGCATGCTATTCCTTACTTTGAAATAGCACATACAGAGCCAACTTCCTACAGGTAGCCACCACCTGGGCAAGGGAGAGGTCCTCCTGGGGGTCGCTCCTGCACTGGAGGTCGGATCCTTCAGGTCCTGGGGGCTGCGGGTGCAGTGTCTTTACCAGGCGTCTGGTCTTTGAAGCAGGCAGTCGCGGTCAGGGGTTGCCTCGGGATTCCCTCTGCAGGCGTCGTTGTGGGGGCTCAGGGGGGTCAACTCTGGCGACTCACGGTCTCGCAGTCGTTGGGGAGTCCTCCCTGTGGTGTTTGTTCTCCACAAGTCGAGCCGGGGGCGTCGGGTGCAGAGTGCAAAGTCTCACGCTTCCGGCGGGAAACGTGTGTTTCAAAGTTGCATCTTTGTTGCAAAGTTGCAGTCTTTGTGGAGCAGAGCCGCTGTCCTCTGGAGTTCTTGGTCCTTCTAGATGCAGGGTAGTCCTCTGAGGCTTCAGAGGTCGCTGGACCCTGTGGAACGCGTCGCTGGAGCAGTGTCTTTAGAAGTAGGGAGACAGGGCGGTAGAGCTGGGGCCAAAGCAGTTGGTGTCTCCGTCTTCTCTGCAGGTTTTCAGCTCAGCAGTCCTTCTTCTTAGGTTGCAGGAATCTATCTTGCTGTGTTCTGGGAGCCCCTAAATACTCGATTTAGGGGTGTGTTTAGGTCTGGGGGGTTAGTAGCCAATGGCTACTAGCCCTGAGGGTGGCTACACCCTCTTTGTGCCTCCTCCCTGAGGGGAGGGGGCACATCCCTAATCCTATTGGGGAATCCTCCATCTGCAAGATGGAGGATTTCTAAAAGTCAGTCACCTCAGCTCAGGACACCTTAGGGGCTGTCCTGACTGGCCAGTGACTCCTCCTTGTTTTTCTCATTATCTCCTCCGGCCTTGCTGCCAAAAGTGGGGCCGTGGCCGGATGGTGCAGGCATCTCCGCTAGCTGGAGTGCCCTGTGGCGCTGTAACAAAGGGGGTGAGCCTTTGAGGCTCACTGCCAGGTGTTACAGTTCCTGCAGGGGGAGGTGAGAAGCACCTCCACCCAGTACAGGCTTTGTTACTAGCCACAGAGGTACAAAGGCACTCTCCCCATGTGGCCAGCAACATGTCTGGTGTGTGGCAGGCTGCTAAAACTAGTCAGCCCACACTGGTAGTCGGTTAAGGTTTCCGGGGGCACCTCTAAGGTGCCCTCTGGGGGTGTATGTTACAATAAAATGTACACTGGTATTAGTGTGCATTTATTGTGCTGAGAAGTTGGATACCAAACTTCCCAGTTTTCAGTGTAGCCATTATGGTGCTGTGGAGTTCATGCATGACAGACTCCCAGACCATATATTCTTATGGATACCCTGCACTTACAATGTCTAAGGTTTTGTTTAGACACTGTAGGGGCATAGTGCTCATGCACTTATGCCCTCACCTATGGTATAGTGCACCCTGCCTTAGGGCTGTAAGGCCTGCTAGAGGGGTGACTATCTATACCTGTAGGCAGTGTGAGGTTTGCATGGCACCCTGAGGGGAGTGCCATGTCGATTTAGTCATTTTATCCCCCCCCCCCAGCACACACAAGCTGGCAAGCAGTGTGTCTGCTGTGTGAGGGGTCGCCAGGGTGGCATAAGACATGCTGCAGCCCTTAGAGACCTTCCCTGGCATCAGGGCCCTTGGTACCAGGGGTACCAGTTACAAGGGACTTACCTGGATGCCAGAGTGTGCCAATTGTGGAAACAAAGGTACAGGTTAGGGAAAGAACGCTGGGGCCTGATTAGCAGGCCTCGGCACACTTTCAAATCATAACTTGGCATCAGCCAAGGCAAAAAGTCAGGGGGTAACCATGCCAAGGAGGCATTTCCTTACAATATTTTGTTTTATTTCAGTTGTTTTCTGAAGGAAAGCCTTGTAGGGTCCACACAAATGACCCCTCGCTGAATTCAGAATTTTGTCTACTTTTCAGAAACGTTTAGCTTTCTGGGATCCAGCTTTGAGGAGGCTTAAGGCACAAGAAATAGTAAAAATTGGGTATGTCCCAGTAAGATGCTATAATTGTGTTGAAAAATGGGGTATTCTGGCAAAGATGCATACATTTAACATGGATAAGTAACCTAAAGTTTGGGCGTAGTGGATCTAACGAGGATGGCTCCTATCATGAACATGTCCCATGGCCCTCTCTGGGGGGCTTGGTCAGAGATTCATGAACCATGGTTGAGCTTTTCGACATATAGTCTGC
Source organism: Pleurodeles waltl (assembly GCF_031143425.1). Taxonomy (NCBI): domain Eukaryota; kingdom Metazoa; phylum Chordata; class Amphibia; order Caudata; family Salamandridae; genus Pleurodeles; species Pleurodeles waltl. Next base: position 969,581,896 of record NC_090444.1, on the reverse strand, counting down.
CAGTTAACTGTTTCAAAGGTTGTACTGCTCCTGCGGCACCATTTAATGTTTCTTTAATAGTTTTCCCCTGCTGGAGAAAAATTGGTTTTGTTCATACATCCCATTTTGTTGGTGTGATGAGCTGTTATTCAGCATAGGGAGGTGTTTAGTACTTTTCTTTAAGCCCAATTATGATTAAAATCAACTTGATTTTATAATTTGCAAGACCTGTAACTACAAGGACATACCTCATGGCCATCAGTAGTTTTTTTGGGATGTGTGGGTTTGGGATATGGTGATTACCATCGTCTCGTGCTGTTTTGTCCTGCTTGTGGCTTTTTTTTGTGGTTTTTCCTATCGGCAGAACTACCCAAGGCTGTTAATTACGAATCTTTATTTACAAAAGCCCTTTTAAAAAAAACTAAAACTCTACGTATGTTCGTACTTCACAGGGTACTGTATGGTTGAGGTCTGACTTAGGTGTTTTGCAAAGATAGTTTTTTTTTATATATAATTGGTTATTGTCTTACTGTAGTGTGCTCTGTGGATCGAGGCTGCGGGTGGAATTGTCAACAGGAATGCCTCGTCGCTCCCGATATGACCGGCCTCAATCGAGACGCCCCTTCGATCCTAATGACAAGTGCTTCAAATGTGGAGAGGAAGGGCACTATGCTTACGATTGTCATCGTTACACTGGCCGCCGACGGAGGAGCAGGTACATTAAGTGCCTGCGTATTCTTTTGCCGTTTCGTTGCTTAAGACCTCTGGTCATTTCTGTAACTATATTTTTCGCAATATTTAAAAGCGAAGTGGTACAGTTACAATCAATTATTTAACCAACTGCAGTGTGTTTGTGTGTGTGTGTGTGTGTGTGTGTATATATATTCTCCTGCTTCTCTAGTATGTAATACCCCAACCACCTCCTAATCCCCTTTCTGCACCACTCACTCACTCGCGTACTTTCACCTCAGTGCATGCATTGTCAATTAATTTTACACTGGTCTGCTTGTCCTTACTACTAGTAGTAGTGACCAGTGTGTAGTATCCTTCAGTCCTTTCCAGAGTGCATATTGGAGTTTAGCTCTCGAGGGTAGGGGCGGGGGAGGCATCACACAACACAAAAAACATCCTATTTCGCCCTGCATCCTCCATTCCAAGTCCTGATGCGTGACTGTTTGAAACTAGTAGCAAAAAAAAAAACATTTAAGGTGTTACTAGCAGAGCCACCTTTTTAAGCCATTCTCACTGTACAGGTTCTAACTCGGCATAGTCGCATCTCCATCCTTGATGGCGGGGTTGCAAGAGGCCTTTTCTGTACACACTTAAGTGTTTGTTTACCAGTTTAAGCCCGTTTACACTTCCCCCAAGGAGCATAGCAGTATCTCGAGCGACTTGGGCTCCCCTGAAGAAATGTAATTTTAGGTGTGTGTGTAATCCTGTATATCTTGATTGTTTGGCATACACACTGCTAGGTCTTTCATGACTGGTTCCCTTCTAGTAGGGAGTGGACAGGAACATCCTGTGTAGAATGCCACACACCATAATTCCAAGGCTTAACCTGTCCCTGTGCTGATGGAGGTGCAAGGGGGAAAGTCTTTGAGCTTAACTCGCACATTTCTTTCCCGAAGAGGGGCACTTCTGACAACATGGTAACTTAAATGGTGCCTGTCACAAACAAACTTTTTTTCCAGGTTTCATTGCGGCACTTGCACAGTGCCATCTCTGCAGCTCTTATCTTTTGTGGGCTTTAGGGGAGCTACTGGGTTTGATGCATGCGTTGGGGGGGGAGGGGGGGGGAGTAAAACCTAATGCAAAAATGTAATTTACTATGAACAATTTGTAACTTGTTAATGTTATTGGTGTGTCTTACTGATTGTTCATTTTTTTTATATGCAAATTATTAATGCTTGACCTGGTCAAAACCTTTCAGGTTTCTTCGTTTGAGTCAGTCGACTTGATTCAGAATGTCACGAGCCTTAAGATTTCATGCTGAGGCGCCTTGCAAATTCGACCATTATGATTCTGCTATTCCTTGGGTGATCAGCATGAGACCATATCCCCTCGAGCCTTCTACATGTAGCTTCACCTTTAACAATCATTAGAGGCCAGAAAAATTAAGAAGGTGACCGCCATTGCGCTGTAAATTTGGCTTTCAATTGGGCCCCCTACGTTAGAAAGAGGAACGTCCGATTGACCACATTTCCCACCTAGAAAAATCTTCCTCCGTCAATCAAGTCTCACCCGGTTTCATTTGGCTGTCAGTATGATCGTCGCTAGATTGAAGAAAACATCTACAATAGACGCAGCGATCGACTGATAGATCTTCTAGATCTCCTAGACCTTGAGCCAAAGAGGGTCGACCTGCAAACTTGCAAGGTTTACTTTAACTACAAATTACACTTTTTTTTTCCTTTAAGAAATGTACATTTTATGTTCAGTTAATCAGTCTTTATTAGATAAATGTATCCAAGCTTTGGGTTTCAATTTTAGTTAATGGACTCCCAGCTTTCTTGCATCTGGGAAACAGATTTTTTTTTTTGTAGTTCTGAGAAATGTTATCGGCTGTTTACATCGTATGCACAGGCTTTGTTTAATCTGTTGCCAGTGGTAGACGTACAAATAATTATTGGACGGACCTTTAACCCTATTTTTAACAGTTTTAGGGCTTGAAGTCATGACCCTTATTTTTGTTAACTTCATACGCCTTATTAGACACCTGTAGATATAGCGGTATGTGCTTTAGCTATCTGAAAGGCATTTCCTCTTGCAACTTAATATATTTTGGAGTCTTGGGGATAATGGAACCTCCCTGGCCATTTGCGCACTGGCACATGATTTTATAGTTAGTAACTGAACACCATTCGTAAGTGGTATTGTGGCAGTGATGGCCTAAGACCTAAGGTTCTGTTGTGACACTTCTGTTTCTTCAACTTGATGACTTAGGTCAAGGTCCCGATCTTTCTCAAGGTCCAGGGGAAGAAGATATTCTCGTTCACGCAGCCGAAGCCGTGGCAGAAGGTGAGATGGTTTCCTTGCACGTTTTTTTTTTTTCTTTTTTTTTTTTTCTGCCCATAAATTTATTCTCCTGCATCAACTAGCTTTCTGCGCTCTTTCTGATCCTTGTAAATTGGCAGGACTTTCTAACGTACGTTGGGGCTGGTCTTACATGTTTTCCTTGATTCTGACATAATTGGACTTACAACCGGGGTTTTCCGTCAGGAGTGTGTAAAATCGCCCCTCCAGCCCCCTTTCTTAAAATGGGCCGTTCAAGTGCTCGGGGAAGGAGGGTGCCAGGCTCTGGCCAAAACAAACATTATGCTGATAACAGGGCTTTGTCTTAAGCTGAAAAAATTAGCAGCAGTAAACCGTTCTAGTGGTCCATCACTAACCTGTTTTTGTCATTTATATCCAAGCTGGAAGTTTGTCTAATAGGTTTCAAAAACCCCTATCTTTAATAATCACACTGCATACTTTTATACGGTAGTAAGGCCTACCTAACCAGAATAGTATGTTTGGCATCATGTATTTGATTCCATTTTTAGAACGGTAACACAACTGCAGGGTTTAAATAAGTCGTGACATATTTAAACATTGCAAATGTAAGAATTATTGTGAAACTCGGGAGTTGGGCCTAAATCACTTTTCTTGCACTGGGGCGCAGTCATTAAAAAGTTTGAATACCACTGACTTGGAATCATGACAGCAAGTTTCAGTTACCTAAAAGGTGAAGCAAGCAGGCTTACTTAAATACTTGCCCAGACATATTGCAGCGTAATGGAGATTTAATTATATTGGAAAGCATCCTGCGCCATCCAATCACTGCAGTACGAGTTGTGTGTGTGTGTGTGTGTGTGTATATGTATGATATATAATGCAGGCACACTGATTATAATATGCTGTCCCCATTATTGAAGAAGGGTCTTCAGGACTCACTCGAGGTTCATGGCTCCTCACACACCACGATCATACATAGTATAGTAACCAGAAGCAAGGGGTTACATTTGTGAATTGTAGCTCAATCATGAAGACATTGTGACCATTAGGAGAGCTGCTTCTTCGTGTGAAGTTAAACAAGTAATCTGTTAAGCAGTAACAGTATTTTTCTTGCGTCATTGTAGGAAGTTGGCTCTATATACTATTCAAAGTAAGAAATAGTGTGCACAGAGTTCAGGGGTTCCCCTTAGAGGAAAGATAGTGGCAAAAGCAGATAATTGTAATGCTCTATTTTGTGGTAGTGTGGTCGAGCAGTAGGCTTCTCATTTCCTTAGTATTACTGTACTGTGGTAAATTTAAATTTGACTTTTCGCGGTGGGGAAAGTGTAAATATGCTTGTATTAGTACAGTTGCCTTTAGCGTGTTATTGAGCCACTTGTATTTCATTACCACTTCATGAATATTAAATGTACATGCCATGGCAGTGAATTTAGAGCAACTATACTATTAAACAGCCAACGTCTCCAGTGAGTCACTATCCCTCACCAGTGTTAAATAGCATATTACGCTCTGCATATGCTTTGATGCTGTGGCAGTGAACACGATGTGACTCAATAATGGATGTTATTTGTAACCTGTTGTAAGGAAATGCCTCCTTGGCATGGTTGCCCCCTGACTTTTTGCCTTTGCTGATGCTATGTTTACAATTGAAAGTGTGCTGAGGCCTGCTAACCAGGCCCCAGCACCAGTGTTCTTTCCCTAACCTGTACTTTTGTATCCACAATTGGCAGACCCTGGCATCCAGATAAGTCCCTTGTAACTGGTACTTCTAGTACCAAGGGCCCTGATGCCAAGGAAGGTCTCTAAGGGCTGCAGCATGTCTTATGCCACCCTGGAGACCTCTCACTCAGCACAGACACACTGCTTACCAGCTTGTGTGTGCTAGTGAGGACAAAACGAGTAAGTCGACATGGCACTCCCCTCAGGGTGCCATGCCAGCCTCTCACTGCCTATGCAGTATAGGTAAGACACCCCTCTAGCAGGCCTTACAGCCCTAAGGCAGGGTGCACTATACCATAGGTGAGGGTACCAGTGCATGAGCATGGTACCCCTACAGTGTCTAAACAAAACCTTAGACATTGTAAGTGCAGGGTAGCCATAAGAGTATATGGTCTGGGAGTCTGTCAAACACGAACTCCACAGCACCATAATGGCTACACTGAAAACTGGGAAGTTTGGTATCAAACTTCTCAGCACAATAAATGCACACTGATGCCAGTGTACATTTTATTGTAAAATACACCACAGAGGGCACCTTAGAGGTGCCCCCCGGAAACTTAACCGACTATCTGTGTAGGCTGACTAGTTTTAGCAGCCTGCCACAAACCGAGACATGTTGCTGGCCCCATGGGGAGAGTGCCTTTGTCACTCTGAGGCCAGTAACAAAGCCTGCACTGGGTGGAGATGCTAACACCTCTCCCAGGCAGGAATTGTCACACCTGGCGGTGAGCCTCAAAGGCTCACCTCCTTTGTGCCAACCCAGCAGGACACTCCAGCTAGTGGAGTTGCCCGCCCCCTCCGGCCAGGCCCCACTTTTGGCGGCAAGGCCGGAGAAAATAATGAGAATAACAAGGAGGAGTCACTGGCCAGTCAGGACAGCCCCTAAGGTGTCCTGAGCTGAGGTGACTCTAACTTTTAGAAATCCTCCATCTTGCAGATGGAGGATTCCCCCAATAGGGTTAGGATTGTGACCCCCTCCCCTTGGGAGGAGGCACAAAGAGGGTGTACCCACCCTCAGGGCTAGTAGCCATTGGCTACTAACCCCCCAGACCTAAACACGCCCTTAAATTTAGTATTTAAGGGCTACCCTGAACCCTAGAAAATTAGATTCCTGCAACAAGAAGGACTGCCCAGCTGAAAACCCCTGCAGCGGAAGACCAGAAGACGACAACTGCCTTGGCTCCAGAAACTCACCGGCCTGTCTCCTGCCTTCCAAAGATCCTGCTCCAGCGACGCCTTCCGAAGGGACCAGCGACCTCGACATCCTCTGAGGACTGCCCCTGCTTCGAAAAGACAAGAAACTCCCGAGGACAGCGGACCTGCTCCAAGAAAAGCTGCAACTTTGTTTCCAGCAACTTTAAAGATCCCTGCAAGCTCCCCGCAAGAAGCGGGAGACTTGCAACACTGCACCCGGCGACCCCGACTCGGCTGGTGGAGATCCGACACCTCAGGAGGGACCCCAGGACTACTCTGATACTGTGAGTACCAAACCCTGTCCCCCCTGAGCCCCCACAGCGCCGCCTGCAGAGGGAATCCCGAGGCTTCCCCTGACCGCGACTCTCTGAAACCTAAGTCCCGACACCTGGGAGAGACCCTGCACCCGCAGCCCCCAGGACCTGAAGGACCGGACTTTCACTGGAGGAGTGACCCCCAGGAGTCCCTCTCCCTTGCCCAAGTGGAGGTTTCCCCGAGGAACCCCCCCCTTGCCTGCCTGCAGCGCTGAAGAGATCCCGAGATCTCTCATAGACTAACATTGCGAACCCGACGCTTGTTTCTACACTGCACCCGGCCGCCCCCGCGCCGCTGAGGGTGAAATTTCTGTGTGGACTTGTGTCCCCCCCGGTGCCCTACAAAACCCCCCTGGTCTGCCCTCCGAAGACGCGGGTACTTACCTGCAAGCAGACCGGAACCGGGGCACCCCCTTCTCTCCATTCTAGCCTATGTGTTTTGGGCACCACTTTGAACTCTGCACCTGACCGGCCCTGAGCTGCTGGTGTGGTGACTTTGGGGTTGCTCTGAACCCCCAACGGTGGGCTACCTTGGACCAAGAACTAAGCCCTGTAAGTGTCTTACTTACCTGGTTAACCTAACAAATACTTACCTCCCCTAGGAACTGTGAAAATTGCACTAAGTGTCCACTTTTAAAACAGCTATTTGTCAATAACTTGAAAAGTATACATGCAATCTTTATGATTTGAAGTTCCTAAAGTACTTACCTGCAATACCTTTCGAAGGAGCTATTACATGTAGAATTTGAACCTGTGGTTCTTAAAATAAACTAAGAAAAGATATTTTTCTATATAAAAACCTATTGGCTGGATTTGTCTCTGAGTGTGTGTACCTCATTTATTGTCTATGTGTATGTACAACAAATGCTTAACACTACTCCTTGGATAAGCCTACTGCTCGACCACACTACCACAAAATAGAGCATTAGTATTATCTATTTTTACCACTATTTTACCTCTAAGGGGAACCCTTGGACTCTGTGCATGCTATTCCTTACTTTGAAATAGCACATACAGAGCCAACTTCCTACATTGGTGGATCAGCGGTGGGGTACAAGACTTTGCATTTGCTGGACTACTCAGCCAATACCTGATCACACGACAAATTCCAAAATTGTCATTAGAAATTGATTTTTGCAATTTGAAAAGTTTTCTAAATTCTTAAAAGACCTGCTAGGGCCTTGTGTTAGATCCTGTTTAGCATTTCTTTTAGAGTTTAAAAGTTTGTTAAAAGTTTGAATTAGATTCTAGAACCAGTTTTAGTTTCTTAAAAAGTATTCCAACTTTTAGAAGCATAATGTCTAGCACAGATGTGAATGTGGTGGAACTCGACACCACACCTTACCTCCATCTACAGATGAGAGAGCTAAGGTCACTCTGTAAACTAAAGAAAATAGCAATGGGCCCCAAACCTACCAAAGTACAGCTCCAGGAGCTTTTGGCAGAGTTTGAAAAGGCCAACCCCTCTGAGGATGGCAACTCAGAGGATGAAGATAGTGACTTGGAGGGAAATTCCCCCCCTCCAGTCCTACTTAGGGAGAGCAGGGCTTCTCAAGCCCTGACTCCACAAATAATAGTCAGAGATGCTGGTTCCCTCACAGGAGGGACCAACAACTCTGAAATCACTGAGGATAACTCCAGTGAAGAGGACATCCAGTTAGCCAGGATGGCCAAAAGATTGGCTTTGGAAAGACAGATCCTAGCCATAGAGAGGGAAAGACAAGAGATGGGCCTAGGACCCATCAATGGTGGCAGCAACATAAATAGGGTCAGAGATTCTCCTGACATGTTGAAAATCCCTAAAGGGATTGTAACTAAATATGAAGATGGTGATGACATCACCAAATGGTTCACAGCTTTTGAGAGGGCTTGTGTAACCAGAAAAGTGAACAGATCTCACTGGGGTGCTCTCCTTTGGGAAATGTTCACAGGAAAGTGTAGGGATAGACTCCTCACACTCTCTGGACAAGATGCAGAATCTTATGACCTCATGAAGGGTACCCTGATTGAGGGCTTTGGATTCTCCACTGAGGAGTACAGGATTAGGTTCAGGGGGGCTCAAAAATCCTCGAGCCAGACCTGGGTTGACTTTGTTGACTACTCAGTGAAAACACTAGATGGTTGGATTCAAGGCAGTGGTGTAAGTAATTATGATGGGCTGTACAATTTATTTGTGAAAGAACACCTGTTAAGTAATTGTTTCAATGATAAACTGCATCAGCATCTGGTAGACCTAGGACCAATTTCTCCCCAAGAATTGGGAAAGAAGGCGGACCATTGGGTCAAGACAAGGGTGTCCAAGACTTCAACAGGGGGTGACCAAAAGAAGGGGGTCACAAAGACTCCCCAGCAGAAGGGTGATGAGACAACCAAAACTAAAAATAGTAAAGAGTCTTCTACAGGCCCCCAAAAACCTGCACAGGAGGGTGGGCCCAGAGCCTCTTCACAAAACAATGGGTACAAGGGTAAAAACTTTGATCCCAAAAAGGCCTGGTGTCATAGCTGTAAACAGCATGGACACCAAACTGGAGACAAGGCCTGTCCCAAGAAAGGTTCCACTCCAAACTCCCATCCAGGTAACACTGGTATGGCTAGTCTCCAAGTGGGATCAACAGTGTGCCCAGAGCAAATCAGGGTCCACACTGAAGCTACTCTAGTTTCTGAGGGTGGGGTGGATTTAGCCACACTAGCTGTCTGGCCGCCTAACATGCAAAAATACAGACAGCAACTCTTAATTAATGGGACTAGAATAGAGGGCCTGAGGGATACAGGTGCCAGTGTCACCATGGTGACAGAGAAACTGGTTTCCCCTGGCCAATACCTGACTGGAAAAACTTACACAGTCACCAACGCTGACAATCAGAGAAAAGTACATCCCATGGCAATGGTTACTTTAGAATGGGGAGGGGTCAATGGCCTGAAACAGGTGGTGGTCTCCTCAAATATCCCAGTGGACTGTCTGCTTGGAAATGACCTGGAGTCCTCAGCATGGGCTGAGGTAGAGCTAAAAACCCATGCAGCCATGCTGGGTATCCCTGAACTGGTGTGTGTGAAAACGAGAGCACAATGCAAGGCACAGGGTGAAAAAGTAGAGCTGGAGTCTGGAAAAATGGCCCAGCCTACCAAGAGAACAGGAAAGTCAGTTGGGAAACCAACTGCAACACAGCAAAAGAAAGGGAACCTCTCTTCTCAGGAAGAAGTTCTGCCCTCTGAGGGAACTGAGCCTTTGGAACTTGAACCTTATCAGGTTGAGCTCTTAGGCCCAGGGGGACCCTCAAGGGAAGAGCTGTGTAAGGGACAAGAAACCTGTCCCTCTCTTGAAGGCCTTAGGCAGCAAGCTGCTGAAGAGTCCAAAGGCAAGAAAAATGGAACACATAGGGTCTATTGGGAAGATGGGCTCCTGTACACTGAGGCCAGAGACCCCAAACCTGGTGCCACTAGGAGAGTGGTAGTGCCTCAGCTGTTCAGAGAGTTCATCCTAACATTGGCCCATGACATTCCCCTTGCTGGACATTTGGGACAAACCAAGACGTGGGAGAGGTTAGTCAACCACTTCTACTGGCCCAATATGTCCAGCATGGTTAAGGAGTTTTGCCTCTCCTGCCCCACCTGTCAAGCCAGTGGTAAGACAGGTGGGCATCCAAAGGCCCCCCTCATTCCACTTCCAGTGGTGGGGGTGCCCTTTGAAAGAGTGGGTGTGGACATAGTTGGTCCACTGGAACCTCCCACAGCCTCAGGAAATATGTATATCCTGGTAGTAGTGGATCATGCTACCAGGTATCCTGAAGCTATTCCCCTTAGGTCAACTACTGCCCCTGCAGTAGCCAAGGCCCTCATTGGTATCTTTACCAGAGTGGGTTTCCCTAAGGAGGTGGTGTCTGACCGAGGTACCAACTTCATGTCAGCATACCTAAAGCACATGTGGAATGAGTGTGGAGTGACTTATAAATTCACTACACCATACCATCCACAAACTAATGGCTTGGTTGAGAGATTCAACAAGACATTAAAGGGCATGATCATGGGGCTCCCAGAAAAACTCAAAAGGAGATGGGATGTCCTCCTGCCATGTCTGCTTTTCGCTTACAGGGAGGTACCACAGAAGGGGGTAGGGTTCTCACCCTTCGAACTTCTGTTTGGTCATCCTGTAAGGGGACCACTTGCCCTTGTTAAAGAAGGCTGGGAGAGACCTCTCCATGAGCCTAAACAGGACATAGTGGACTATGTACTTGGCCTTCGCTCTAGAATGGCAGAGTACATGGAAAAGGCAACCAAAAACCTTGAGGCCAGCCAACAGCTCCAGAAGTTTTGGTATGACCAAAAGGCTGCACTGGTTGAGTTCCAACCAGGGCAGAAAGTCTGGGTTCTGGAGCCTGTGGCTCCCAGGGCACTCCAGGACAAATGGAGTGGCCCTTACCCAGTACTAGAGAGGAAGAGTCAGGTCACCTACTTGGTGGACCTGGGCACAAGCAGGAGCCCCAAAAGGGTGATCCATGTAAACCGCCTTAAGCTCTTCCACGACAGGGCTGATGTCAATCTGTTGATGGTAACAGATGAGGATCAGGAGGCAGAGAGTGAACCTCTCCCTGATCTTCTGTCATCAGACCCAAAAGATGGTACAGTAGATGGAGTGATCTACTCAGACACCCTCTCTGGCCAACAGCAAGCTGATTGTAGGAGAGTCCTACAACAGTTTCCTGAACTCTTCTCCTTAACCCCTGGTCAGACACACCTGTGTACCCATGATGTGGACACAGGAGACAGCATGCCTGTCAAGAACAAAATCTTTAGACAGTCTGACCATGTTAAGGAAAGCATCAAGGTGGAAGTCCACAAGATGCTGGAATTGGGAGTCATTGAGCGCTCTGACAGCCCCTGGGCTAGCCCAGTGGTCTTAGTCCCCAAACCTCACACCACAGATGGAAAGAAAGAGATGAGGTTTTGTGTGGACTACAGAGGGCTCAATTCTGTCACCAAGACAGATGCTCATCCAATTCCAAGAGCTGATGAGCTCATTGATAAATTAGGTGCTGCCAAATTCCTAAGTACCTTTGACTTGACAGCAGGGTACTGGCAAATAAAAATGGCACCTGGAGCAAAAGAAAAGACAGCATTCTCCACACCTGATGGGCATTATCAGTTTACTGTTATGCCCTTTGGTTTAAAGAATGCCCCTGCCACCTTCCAAAGGTTGGTGAATCAAGTCCTTGCTGGCTTGGAGTCCTTTAGCACAGCTTATCTTGATGATATTGCTGTCTTTAGCTCCACCTGGCAGGATCACCTGGTCCACCTGAGGAAGGTTTTGAAGGCTCTGCAATCTGCAGGCCTCTCTATCAAGGCATCCAAATGCCAGATAGGGCAGGGAACTGTGGTTTACTTGGGACACCTTGTAGGTGGAGGCCAAGTTCAGCCACTCCAACCCAAGATCCAGACTATTCTGGACTGGGTAGCTCCAAAAACCCAGACTCAAGTCAGGGCATTCCTTGGCTTGACTGGGTACTACAAGAGGTTTGTGAAGGGATATGGATCCATTGTGACAGCCCTCACTGAGCTCACCTCCAAGAAAATGCCCAAGAAAGTGAACTGGACTGTGGACTGCCAACAGGCCTTTGACACCCTGAAACAGGCAATGTGCTCAGCACCAGTTCTCAAAGCTCCAGATTATTCTAAGCAGTTCATTGTGCAGACTGATGCCTCTGAACATGGGATAGGGGCAGTTTTGTCCCAAACAAACGATGATGGCCTTGACCAGCCTGTTGCTTTCATTAGCAGGAGGTTACTCCCCAGGGAGCAGCGTTGGAGTGCCATTGAGAGGGAGGCCTTTGCTGTGGTTTGGTCCCTGAAGAAGCTGAGACCATACCTCTTTGGGACTCACTTCCTAGTTCAAACTGACCACAGACCTCTCAAATGGCTGATGCAAATGAAAGGTGAAAATCCTAAACTGTTGAGGTGGTCCATCTCCCTACAGGGAATGGACTTTATAGTGGAACACAGACCTGGGACTGCCCATGCCAATGCAGATGGCCTTTCCAGGTTCTTCCACTTAGAAAATGAAGACTCTCTTGGGAAAGGTTAGTCTCATCCTCTTTCGTTTGGGGGGGGGTTGTGTAAGGAAATGCCTCCTTGGCATGGTTGCCCCCTGACTTTTTGCCTTTGCTGATGCTATGTTTACAATTGAAAGTGTGCTGAGGCCTGCTAACCAGGCCCCAGCACCAGTGTTCTTTCCCTAACCTGTACTTTTGTATCCACAATTGGCAGACCCTGGCATCCAGATAAGTCCCTTGTAACTGGTACTTCTAGTACCAAGGGCCCTGATGCCAAGGAAGGTCTCTAAGGGCTGCAGCATGTCTTATGCCACCCTGGAGACCTCTCACTCAGCACAGACACACTGCTTACCAGCTTGTGTGTGCTAGTGAGGACAAAACGAGTAAGTCGACATGGCACTCCCCTCAGGGTGCCATGCCAGCCTCTCACTGCCTATGCAGTATAGGTAAGACACCCCTCTAGCAGGCCTTACAGCCCTAAGGCAGGGTGCACTATACCATAGGTGAGGGTACCAGTGCATGAGCATGGTACCCCTACAGTGTCTAAACAAAACCTTAGACATTGTAAGTGCAGGGTAGCCATAAGAGTATATGGTCTGGGAGTCTGTCAAACACGAACTCCACAGCACCATAATGGCTACACTGAAAACTGGGAAGTTTGGTATCAAACTTCTCAGCACAATAAATGCACACTGATGCCAGTGTACATTTTATTGTAAAATACACCACAGAGGGCACCTTAGAGGTGCCCCCCGGAAACTTAACCGACTATCTGTGTAGGCTGACTAGTTTTAGCAGCCTGCCACAAACTGAGACATGTTGCTGGCCCCATGGGGAGAGTGCCTTTGTCACTCTGAGGCCAGTAACAAAGCCTGCACTGGGTGGAGATGCTAACACCTCTCCCAGGCAGGAATTGTCACACCTGGCGGTGAGCCTCAAAGGCTCACCTCCTTTGTGCCAACCCAGCAGGACACTCCAGCTAGTGGAGTTGCCCGCCCCCTCCGGCCAGGCCCCACTTTTGGCGGCAAGGCCGGAGAAAATAATGAGAATAACAAGGAGGAGTCACTGGCCAGTCAGGACAGCCCCTAAGGTGTCCTGAGCTGAGGTGACTCTAACTTTTAGAAATCCTCCATCTTGCAGATGGAGGATTCCCCCAATAGGGTTAGGATTGTGACCCCCTCCCCTTGGGAGGAGGCACAAAGAGGGTGTACCCACCCTCAGGGCTAGTAGCCATTGGCTACTAACCCCCCAGACCTAAACACGCCCTTAAATTTAGTATTTAAGGGCTACCCTGAACCCTAGAAAATTAGATTCCTGCAACAAGAAGAAGGACTGCCCAGCTGAAAACCCCTGCAGCGGAAGACCAGAAGACGACAACTGCCTTGGCTCCAGAAACTCACCGGCCTGTCTCCTGCCTTCCAAAGATCCTGCTCCAGCGACGCCTTCCGAAGGGACCAGCGACCTCGACATCCTCTGAGGACTGCCCCTGCTTCGAAAAGACAAGAAACTCCCGAGGACAGCGGACCTGCTCCAAGAAAAGCTGCAACTTTGTTTCCAGCAACTTTAAAGATCCCTGCAAGCTCCCCGCAAGAAGCGGGAGACTTGCAACACTGCACCCGGCGACCCCGACTCGGCTGGTGGAGATCCGACACCTCAGGAGGGACCCCAGGACTACTCTGATACTGTGAGTACCAAACCCTGTCCCCCCTGAGCCCCCACAGCGCCGCCTGCAGAGGGAATCCCGAGGCTTCCCCTGACCGCGACTCTCTGAAACCTAAGTCCCGACACCTGGGAGAGACCCTGCACCCGCAGCCCCCAGGACCTGAAGGACCGGACTTTCACTGGAGGAGTGACCCCCAGGAGTCCCTCTCCCTTGCCCAAGTGGAGGTTTCCCCGAGGAACCCCCCCCTTGCCTGCCTGCAGCGCTGAAGAGATCCCGAGATCTCTCATAGACTAACATTGCGAACCCGACGCTTGTTTCTACACTGCACCCGGCCGCCCCCGCGCCGCTGAGGGTGAAATTTCTGTGTGGACTTGTGTCCCCCCCGGTGCCCTACAAAACCCCCCTGGTCTGCCCTCCGAAGACGCGGGTACTTACCTGCAAGCAGACCGGAACCGGGGCACCCCCTTCTCTCCATTCTAGCCTATGTGTTTTGGGCACCACTTTGAACTCTGCACCTGACCGGCCCTGAGCTGCTGGTGTGGTGACTTTGGGGTTGCTCTGAACCCCCAACGGTGGGCTACCTTGGACCAAGAACTAAGCCCTGTAAGTGTCTTACTTACCTGGTTAACCTAACAAATACTTACCTCCCCTAGGAACTGTGAAAATTGCACTAAGTGTCCACTTTTAAAACAGCTATTTGTCAATAACTTGAAAAGTATACATGCAATCTTTATGATTTGAAGTTCCTAAAGTACTTACCTGCAATACCTTTCGAAGGAGCTATTACATGTAGAATTTGAACCTGTGGTTCTTAAAATAAACTAAGAAAAGATATTTTTCTATATAAAAACCTATTGGCTGGATTTGTCTCTGAGTGTGTGTACCTCATTTATTGTCTATGTGTATGTACAACAAATGCTTAACACTACTCCTTGGATAAGCCTACTGCTCGACCACACTACCACAAAATAGAGCATTAGTATTATCTATTTTTACCACTATTTTACCTCTAAGGGGAACCCTTGGACTCTGTGCATGCTATTCCTTACTTTGAAATAGCACATACAGAGCCAACTTCCTACACCTGTCCACTAAAATGTGAAGTCGGGCATATATTACTACAGTGCAAAGGTAAAATCCCTCTAATCCCGTGTTATTCCCACTGTATAGCCCTATGTGATTTTGAAAAACATTATTTATTGTTTCAAACTCCAAATCTGCCCTCTCCAGGGACAGGAGGTGGCTGTCATAATGAAGTTCTGGTGTCGGTGTTGCGGGGGGGGGGGGGGGGGTGGGGGGGGGGGGGGGTGTCACCTGTGCCCGGGTGGTGATCGCTTAACAGGCTTCCACTCGGGAGAGGTGCTGCCTCAAAGGGGAGTGGTTCGTTGCTCCAGTGATGCTTCTCCAGAGAAAAGCGGTGCTTGGGGAGCTGCGCTTTACCTCTGAGCACGATACGATTGAAAACTGCTAGAACGGAAGGGCTTCAGCTGGTTTCAGTTTGACTTTTATGAAACATTAAAGGCTAGTCAAATTCTTATTTCGTACTATTCAAGCCTGCTAGAAAATATCGATGATGCAGCAGCTACACTTTGTGCATATATTTGAGTATCCCGCACTCTCCACCATAGTCAATCTACATAATTTGCAGATTTGAACAAATCTGTCTAGCCAAAACGCCCCAAACGTTTTTAAAATTGCTGCCGATAGGATTTATTGTCATGCCCTAAATGTTAACTGATCACGTTCAGCTGATGTAATTAGCCATTTAAAGGGATAGCCATGTGTCCCAACTAATGTAAACCTCATATTCATGTTCACATCATACTTAGCTATCAAACCTACAGTTATTTTAACAGGGCGTTCAGACGTATGTATCACAATGTTGTATTGGTTTTTAGGGCCAGTGTCATTGATCCTCAATTAGGGAGAAACGTGTAATGAAGATCTACGTTCTGTAGAACATTTTAATAAAAAATTGGCACATATGAATGTTCTGTGCAGAACCTGTTCACTCGCTCTCATGGCATTTTTCTTATGTTTTATGGATGTTCTCCATCAAGCTCTGATAGGTTTAAAATATACCAATGTGAACATAATGTGGTCCTTACTACAGAGGGTTGAGTAAGCCTTTTTTTTTTTAAACACATGTCACTTTCTGAGATGTAGTAAAGTGTGTAAATTATTTATTTTTTTCTTCTAGAACACGGTCTCGTTCTCCGAGGTCTGCGTCTAGATCACTTAGCAGATCTCGATCTCCACGCAGGTACCGCTCTACTTCTCGTAGGTCGCGTTCAGCGAAAAGATCAAGGTGAGGCATATTAATATTTAAATCTTCGAGCTTTGTTTTCCTGCCATGACTTTTACTGTTGTGTAAGGAACATCCGTAATCCAAATCCTCCACTTGGCTGCTTATCAATCATGTTACATCCTACTTGTTTGAAATTGACCCTTGTTAAAAACACTATTTAGTCATAGTTGTTTTTTTCAATTGCTATTCATATTCTTAATGTAACACAAGTTATTTCAATATTTAGGGTCAATGGAGGTTCAAATTTAAAAGTTTGCTTTTTAATTCCTTTGTTGGAATGTCAACTTGGCCCTAGGGCTCCCTCTGGCGTACATGTAGTAAAAGGCAAGATTTGAGCCTGGCATGTTTTTAAAACTGCAGTCAGTGTCCGTTCTGAGGTGTTTGCAGGACTACTTATCTGGGTGGTCAATTAGTACTGGAGGCCTATTTAGTTTGCAGGCCCTGGGGACACCCAGTGCGCTATACTAGGGATTAAGAGTATCAAAAATGCCAATTATGCAGAAATCAATCACCAATACATTTTAGACAAAGAGCATATGCACTTTGGCACTGGTTAGCAGTGGTAAAGTGCCCAGAGTCCTAAAGGCAACAAAAAAAGGAAAAAAATAGGAAGGCATAACCCTGCAAAAAAGGTGCAGGTCCAACACATACTGTGACAACTGGCATGACTTGAAAACATGGACACCTCTTTCTATTCTAATTTTTACAAAATCGTAAACCTCATCAGTAAGTCTCTTTACTTTTGTTCAGGGGACCTCCTGATTTTTTTTAAGTACTTTCTTTCCTGCATCTAGGATACAAGTCGAGCCACTGGTAGATGGGATTTTCCAAAACTCTTAGATCTTCTAGTCTCAACACCGTATCCTCCCAAACATGATGCAACACCAGCTCACCTTCTAGTCCAACTACTTCTAATTAGTGTAAGAAATTGGGTACTTAGTGGAGAGGAGGGTACATACCCACCTCTAGTAAGAATTGCAGTCCTTGTCAGGTTGTACCCCCTTTAAATCACTAAATTACCCTGAGCTCAACCCCCTGGTAGCTGTGGCACAGAACAAACTTGCCTAACTTGGGGCAGTGTATTAATGGAGTACTCCTAAGGCCCAGGGGTTTTCTGAAGTGGGTTCGTGGAGGTACCACATTATGCCAAGCACAAGCTAGTGGGTGGGCATGGCTGCTGGGGACACTCTAACCAATTGGGTGAAGGTTCCAGGGTTAACCCTGTGTTTGGCATTCTGTTTCCCTCCTTTTGAAGTGGTCATCAGATGTTATATGTAAAACACCAGCAGACCTGTCGAGCAGTAAGTGCCATTCAATCAGGATTTGACACTTCATGTCAGAAAAGGTGCTCAAAGCCTACCATAAAGGTTGCTCTCAACCAGTTCTGGGGCAGCTCTACTTCCAACTAGAGTTGGTGTCTGGATGACTCGAAAGACAAAAGGGGAAGGCTGGCCCAGATGTGAGCTATACTTGCCTGTGGCAGTGGAGGCCTGCTTGAAGTGCACCATGGGACTGGGCACAGCCCCAGGCCATCCTCTTGAAGAGAGGACCACCCTCAAGGCCCGTTATCCCTGCCCTGTGAGTAGTTCACACCTCGCCACAGAGGAGCTGCCAGGTGGCAGTTGAATACTTAAAGGCCTCCAGAGGCTTTATGCAGACAAAAGAAAACTGAAGAAGAAAACACTACCCTTTCTGCAATAGCGCATCACAATTTGACTAACATTAAATTGGATTTCAATTATTAAGAGTCCTTCAAATATTTCTCTAGCTGTCACCAACCCCATGGAAGAGGTCCTTACAGTGAAAGAACATAATTATTTTATTTTATTTTTTTAATTTTAAATTTTTTTTTTTTTTACTGTGGCAAGGCTATATATAATAACCGTCTACAGGTCCTACATTTAACTATGTAAGCCCCACCCTATACTATGAGCAATAGGGCCTACGTTAGAAGTGACTTAACATTTCAAATGAAGGTTTGGGCCTATCAAAAGGGTTTTTTGATGGGTCGAATTTGCAGTTACGATCTGCTTCGCCCGGCTGCTGGTGCAAGCCTGCAGAGATGTATAGTCACCCCTGTGAGTGCAAGCCTGCTGGTAACGTTTTACTTGCATGCCCTGGGTACATTATGGGTACCATATACTAGGGAGTTGTAAGTAAATTACGCCAGTCAAGAGCACTAATTGTATTTTGTATATTGAAAGGCGAATCATAAGCACTTTACCCACGGTTAACAGGGTTAAAGAGAACAGGATTCTATGGCCAGCAAAAAGGTTTAAAAAAAAAAAAAAAAAAAAAAAAAGTGACCCTGCAGAAAGGGTGGATTTCCATTAGCTAGTGTTCAACACCATCCATGGTATGACCCCTCTAATACCCTAGCCTGCTACTCCTAGTGTAAATGCCAATCATAAGCCTTCAGATTCACTCATACTGCACTCTACTATGTCTGTTAATATTTTTTCTAACTTGTACAAGCTTTCTCCTGACATTTCTTTGCCACCTGTTATCTCTCCCACTCGGTCCTCAAAGTTTCAAACTGGGTACATTTGTATATTATCCAAGGCCCAACGAAATCTGTTCTATGAAGCAATCAGACTTGGTGCTGCTCCAGTAGAAACTGTCCAGTTCCATATGCACAAGAATTCAAGCAGGCCTAGATGGTTCAGACCGCCTTCGATTTCATCGATGAAACCCTTTAGCTTTTGCATGGTCCCTGCCTAGAGTGGCTTTAAGCAATAAAAAAGAAATGGCCTGGCATGCACCTGTACGGTATTGGGTTAGACTTTTGACAGTATCCCACCCGTCAGTTGTTTGTGTATCTCTAGGTCTGACTGGTGTGACCATGTTCCCCAGCCGTGAGTCCCATTCTAGTTGAGGGCCACTTGTCTAGACCTGCCCCTCGCTGATGCCAATCGAGGATGAAACTGGTCTAGGGGTGCTTGCATTACCATTGCAAGGGCACATGCCTTGGCAGCATGTGTAGGACCAAGCCTGACTTGTATGTGACTGTTGCCTTCCACTCAGTCCTTAAGGCTGTGTTTCAGTCCACAATTATGCATCTGCTTTTAGAAAAGAAGAAACCCATCACGGGCGCACCTCTTCATTTGTGATCAAGCACTGCTTTCTGCCTTTTTTTTTTTTTTTTTTTTGGTCATACTTATGTCCCTTCCAAGACTGCAGAT
This sequence comes from Pleurodeles waltl, assembly GCF_031143425.1. NCBI lineage: Eukaryota > Metazoa > Chordata > Amphibia > Caudata > Salamandridae > Pleurodeles > Pleurodeles waltl. The sequence goes on along the minus strand of NC_090444.1, from coordinate 969,562,499 downwards.
AACCGAGCTGCTGGATTTTACCTTTTGCACCACCAGGTGTGAACTAAGTGACATTAACCAGAGTTAGTCACCATTTACTTTATCTTCTTGGCCCAAAGCTACGAGGGCCTTAAAGTGAGTGCTCCCGTACCTAAATTCCATTGGAACTGACCTAGACTTCGGGTGCATTAGATACCCCTCTCCTCTTCCCATGTGCGGCCTCACAACATAAATATAAGACCATCCAGTTTCGAGATACGGCCTCCAAATGTTTAGAACCTGTGTGGATGTACACATACCAGCTGTTTCCATCTCCTTATCTCCAGACTGATACCAGTTGGGTTTTCAGTTGGCCTCACCCTAAACTGCGCCCGACTGGGCATGCAGACTACTGAAATTTTCATGGAAAACCTAAACGAACTTACCATTGTGGGTACTCTGACTCAGCATTGCACTGTAACTATTGCAAATAAATCCGTTGTCTCTTAATGCTTTAGTTTGAATTGGAAAAGGGACCGAACAGGTAATAATGTTTCTTAAAAAAGAAGATGGCTCTTTGCCTTCTGTAAACTAGAAAATAATCAAGTCGCACACATCTAAGTTAGTGCACCGATGGTGTCAGAAAAATGCCTGCAGCAGCTCCACGGCTCTGATGTTTTTGTAGCTTCAGTGACTCCATCCGGCTAGTTAGATTGCCAGGTGTTTTTTGTTGTTGTTGTTGTTGTTGTTGTTGTTGTTGTTCCTGGGCGAGTAACTGATGGTACATCTAATCAGATGTCCGTTCCCATACACGAGGGAACGCAAATGCGACACCTTTCAGTTAAGTTAGACTGCTTCTGATGAGCATCTCGATCATGTGATCCTCCTACGGTGGGCTTGCGTACTGTTCAGCGCCCACCCCCCAATCTTTCTTAATCTGCAGCTACTGAATGGCTAGTATTTTTCCCAAGTTAATTATATTATCTTTGCTCATAGATACTTCGTTTTCTTTCAGCAACGTCAGGGAAGGCAGGTGGTGGATGTACTAGTAAAGGTTTCTTAGCATTCAATATTTAATTGGCGCATATGCTTGTAAACGTATTCGACATCATGTCCATGTTTGAAAAATAATTGACAAACTGTTGCCTTGGTTTTACAGCAAGAAATTGTAACCCCATTAATGGTGGTTTGGCTCTCCAAATCTTACTCGTTTCTCCTCACCCTTTAAAACCCTCCCCTACCCCCGCACAGTTTGCATCCCACCAACCGGTATCTATATTTCTATTTCGGTAGGATGTGAGGATGTGGAGGGGGAAGGGGGGAGGGGGAAGGGGGGAGTCATGGTGGATACAGTTCAAATTTATTTATAGTTGCTTTTTGCCTTTCTATTTACAGTCGTTCAAAATCCAGATCTGTAACTCCAACCAAAAGGTATGCCTGTGACATGATTTGATGATACGTACATGCTAGTGTTGTATTTCTCAAATGCTCTTTATGGTATTTCCTGAAACAAATGGTGCTAGGGCACGACAGTTCTTTTGAAGGTGGCATGGTTTAGGTTTTTATTTGGTGTTAGGCACCAGGTAGAGTGGGTTTGTGTGAAAAATATAGTAGAGGGTGGAGATAAGGGTGGAGTAATTCTGTGTCGAGGAGCTTACAAAGATTTGATTGCTTCTATTCAAGTACTTCACAGCAAAACAAACTTGAGGCAGTTGTAACTAATTTCCATTTGCTGAAACTTCCGGATTGGGGGCGGGGGGGGCACTGAGTGCTCTGGAACAGTGACACCAGATCTTCCATGGTTCCTGTTCATTGAGTTAATACATTATAGCATCTGTTCTCATTGAATTAAGACTAATTCGAAAGCTAACAAAAGGAAACCTAAATAGCGGTGCTTGGTGATGCCTAAAAAAAGGATTTAGTCCGGAAATTAAAATAGTAATTGACCGGAGACGTACGTGAATTTTCCTAGCTTTAAAATTTATATCCCCATGTTTTAATTGGGGATGATGTGATGGAGAAAGGTACTTGTGGTCCTCGGTCATCTAATCCCCCTACCTCTATCGCCTCTGTCTATTTAACCTTAGATTTGGAAGCAACGCAGAACATTGTTCTTTACCATACTGACCAATAGGGCTTTTTTTTTTATCCTGCAAAAGATTGAGAGAACAGGGGGTACTGTTCCTAGTCATATTGCAAAAGTATTAATTTCTTCAAGAACCGAAAATAAAGGCTCATTATTAGACCAACAGTTTTTATATATATATATATATATATATGTGTTCGATGGCATGTGTAGCTGCAGATACACATGCTGTGCGCAGTCCGCCGTCTGGTGTTGGGCTCGGAGTGTTACAAGTTGTTTTTCTTCGAAGAAGTCTTTTCGAGTCACGAGACCGAGGGACTCCTCCCCTTTCGATTCCATTGCGCATGGGTGTTGACTCCATCTTAGATTGTTTTTTTTCCGCCATCGGGTTCGGACGTGTTCCTTTTCGCTCCGTGTTTCGGGTCTGAAAGTTAGTTAGAATCTCGGAAAAAAACGTCGGTATTGTTGCGTTCGGTATCGGGTTAGTTCGAACAAATCGACACCGAATTTTGAAGAGCTCCGGTGGCCCTTCGGGGTAATTTCGATCCCCCGTCGGGGCCTGGTCGGCCCGACCGCGTGCGACTTCAAGACTAATGGAACGGACCCCGTTCCGCTTCTGTCCAAAATGCCATAACAAATATCCGTATACGGATCAGCATCTGGTCTGTAACTTGTGCTTGTCCCCCGAGCACAAGGAGGATACGTGTGAAGCCTGTCGAGCGTTTCGGTCGAGGAAGACGCTGAGAGACCGAAGAGCCAGGAGATTACAAATGGCGTCCACGCCGACAGGTCAACAACGGTTCGAGGAGGGAGAAGCTTTCTCCATCCACGAGTCGGATTCAGAAGAACTCGACGCCGAAGAAACAACAACCGTGAGTAAGACGTCGAAAATAAGGACTCACGAAAAGTCCACAAAAGCCCAGGGGACGCCACTGCCATGGCTTAACCCAAAAACTAGGTGACCGACCCAAGGCACCAAAAAAGGGCATGCTGGTGTTGAAGTCATCCGATTCCGGTCGTGATACCGCCACACAGCAACCTCGGAGCCGAGACAGCGGCTCCGAGAAACTTCGGCACAGAGACAGCGGCACCGAAGAGATTCGGCACCGAGACACCGCGCCGAAACCAAAGAAAATTTCTTCGGAGCCGAAAAAGTCTTCCGAAAAGGTTTCGGTCCCGAAACATCCAGCCTCAGAGCCGAAAACTAGTTCCTATACAGAGGAACAAGGGTTAACCACCCAATTACATAGATTTGGAGAGGAGCTTCAAGCTGTAGAGCCTGACTACACGCAAAGAAGGCTTCATATTCATGAGGACACAGGGAAGATAACCACTATTTCCCCCAATCAAGATTAAAAGGAAACTTGCCTTTCAACAAGAGGACAAGCAACCACAGGCAAAAGTGGCAAAGAGAACAACCCCACCACCTTCTCCACCACCTTCAACACATGCATCACCAGCGACAACTCCACCACTAATGCACTCACCAGCTCATACCACAATGAGTCAGGATGATCCCGATGCATGGGACCTCTACGATGCTCCAGTGTCTGACAATAGCCCAGACTCTTATCCTACAAAACAGTCACCACCTGAGGACAGTACATCCTATACACAGGTGGTCGCAAGGGCAGCCGAGTTTCACAATGTCTCCTTACATTCGGAACCAATTGAGGATGACTTTCTCTTTAACACCCTATCCTCCACCCATAGCCAGTATCAAAGCCTTCCCATGCTCCCAGGAATGCTAAGACATTCAAAACAAATATTTCAGGATCCAGTTAAAGGCAGAGCCATAACTCCAAGGGTGGAGAAAAAATATAAGCCACCGACCCAATATATATTACAACACAACTAACACCAGACTCCGTAGTTGTGGGGGCAGCTAGTAAGAGAGCCAACTCTCATACCTCAGGCGACGCACCACCTCCAGACAAGGAGAGCCGCAAATTTGATGCTGCGGGAAAAAGGGTTGCAGCACAAGCAGCAAATCAGTGGCGTATTGCCAATTCACAAGCACTTTTGGCAAGATACGACAGGGCTCATTGGGATGAAATGCAACATTTCATCGAACACTTACCCAAGGAGTTCCAAAAAAGAGCGCAACAGGTGGTGGAAGAGGGACAAAGTATCTCAAATAATCGGATACGGTCTTCCATGGGTGCAGCAGATACAGCTGCAAGGACAATAAACACTGCAGTCACAATACGAAGGCACGCATGGCTGCGCACTTCTGGGTTCAAACTGGAAATCCAGCAGGCTGTGCTCAATATGCCGTTTAATGAACAGCAATTGTTTGGGCCGGAGGTAGACACTGCCATTGAAAAACTAAAGCAGGACACCGATACAGCCAAAGCCATGGGCGCACTCTACTCCCCGCAGAGCAGAGGCACATTTCGGAAAACACCTTTTGGGGGAGGGTTTCGAGGTCAACCCACAGAAACCACAACCTCACAAACAAGGCCTACCTACCAGGGTCAATATCAGAGGGGAGGTTTTCGGGGGCAATTTAGAGGGGGCCAATTCCCCAAAAATCGAGAAATTACAAGGCCCCAAAACCCCTCAAAATAAGCAGTGACTCACAAGTCGCACACCCCATCACATGTAAATGTAAAAAATGTAAATTAGCACTTGTATAGCGCACTACTCACCCGTTAGGGTCTCAAGGCGCTGTACTCATACCGCTATGGAACCCCTCCTGGCTTTTCCCTGTGAGGCGCCCACTCCTGAGCACCCCCAGGGTGAAGCCAGGCATCCAAGCGCTGTTGGGGGCCGTTGTAGAAATTAAGCAAGCTATTGCCCAGAGTTGCAGAGTGGGACCCATGAATTAGATTAGGCACCGAGGCGAGAATTATCTGGTCAAGGGGAATTGAGCCCAAGACCTGCCGAAGCAGGACTTGAACCCTGGTCTTGAGCCAGGTCTCTGCTTCAGGGTCTGCCGCTCTAACCATTGAGCCACACTTCTCCATATAACCCTGTGGGGGAAGATTAAGCCAATTTTACAAACTTTGGGAGGAAATAACAGACACTTGGTGTAAGGAAATGCCTCCTTGGCATGGTTACCCCCTGACTTTTTGCCTTTGCTGATGCTATGTTTTGAATTGAAAGTGTGCTGAGGCCTGCTAACCAGGCCCCAGCACCAGTGTTCTTTCCCTAACCTGTACTTTTGATTCCACAATTGGCACACCCTGGCATCCAGGTAAGTCCCTTGTAACTGGTACCCCTGGTACCAAGGGCCCTGATGCCAGGGAAGGTCTCTAAGGGCTGCAGCATATCTTATGCCACCCTGGGGACCCCTCACTCAGCGCAGACACACTGCTTACCAGCTTGTGTGTGCTAGTGAGAACAAAATGAGTAAGTCGACATGGCACTCCCCTCAGGGTGCCATGCCAGCCTCTCACTGCCTATGCAGTATAGGTAAGACACCCCTCTAGCAGGCCTTACAGCCCTAAGGCAGGGTGCACTATACCATAGGTGAGGGTACCAGTGCATGAGCACTGTGCCCCTACAGTGTCTAAGCAAAACCTTAGACATTGTAAGTGCAGGGTAGCCATAAGAGTATATGGTCTGGGAGTCTGTTTTACACGAACTCCACAGCACCATAATGGCTACACTGAAAACTGGGAAGTTTGGTATCAAACTTCTCAGCACAATAAATGCACACTGATGCCAGTGTACATTTTATTGTAAAATACACCACAGAGGGCACCTTAGAGGTGCCCCCTGAAACCTAACCGACTATCTGTGTAGGCTGACTGGTTCCAGCAGCCTGCCACACTAGAGACATGTTGCTGGCCCCATGGGGAGAGTGCCTTTGTCACTCTGAGGCCAGTAACAAAGCCTGCACTGGGTGGAGATGCGAACACCTCCCCCAGGCAGGAGCTGTAACACCTGGCGGTGAGCCTCAAAGGCTCACCCCTTTGTCACAGCACAGCAGGGCACTCCAGCTTAGTGGAGTTGCCCGCCCCCTCCGGCCACGGCCCCCACTTTTGGCAGCAAGGCTGGAGGGAACAAAGAAAGCAACAAGGAGGAGTCACTGGCCAGTCAGGACAGCCCCTAAGGTGTCCTGAGCGGACGTGACTCTAACTTTTAGAAATCCTCCATCTTGCAGATGGAGGATTCCCCCAATAGGATTAGGGATGTGACCCCCTCCCCTTGGGAGGAGGCACAAAGAGGGTGTACCCACCCTCAGGGCTAGTAGCCATTGGCTACTAACCCCCCAGACCTAAACACGCCCTTAAATTTAGTATTTAAGGGCTTCCCTGAACCTAAAGATTTAGATTCCTGCAACTACAAGAAGGACGACGGCCGAGCTGACAAACCCCTGCAGAGGAAGAACAGAAGACACCAACTGCCTTGGCCCCAGACTTACCGGCCTGTCTCCTGCCTTCCAAAGAACCTGCTCCAGCGACGCTTTCCAAGGGACCAGCGACCTCTGAATCCTCTGAGGACTGCCCTGCTTCGAAAAAGACAAGAAACTCCCGAGGACAGCGGCCCTGCTCCATAAGCACTGCAACTTTGTTACAAGGAGCAGATTTAAAGACCCCTGCAACTCCCCGCAAGAAGCGTGAGACTTGCAACACTGCACCCGGCGACCCCGACTTGACTGGTGGAGAACAACCAACTCCGGGAGGACCCTCCGGCGACTCTACGACTGTGAGTAACCAAAGTTGTCCCCCCTGAGCCCCCACAGCGACGCCTGCAGAGGGAATCCCCAGGCTCCCCCTGACCGCGACTGTCTGAACTCCATTTCCCGACGGCTGGAAAAGACCCTGCACCCGCAGCCCCCAGCCCCTAAAGAAACGGAACTTCTGTGCAGGAGTGACCCCCAGGAGGCCCTCTCCCTTGCCCAGGTGGTGGCTACCCCGAGGAGCCCCCCCCTTGCCTGCCTGCATCGCTGAAGAGACCCCTTGGTCTCCCATTGAAAACTGAAGGAAACCCGACGCGTGTTTGCACACTGCACCCGGCCGCCCCCGTGCTGCTGAGGGTGTACTTTCTGTGCTACTTTGTGTCCCCCCCCCCCCCCCCCCCCCCCCCCCCCCGGTGCCCTACAAAACCCCCCTGGTCTGCCCTCCGAAGACGCGGGTACTTACAAATGCTTAACACTACTCCTTGGATAAGCCTACTGCTCGACCACACTACCACAAAATAGAGCATTAGTATTATCTCTTTTTACCACTATTTTACCTCTAAGGGGAACCCTTGGACTCTGTGCATGCTATTCCTTACTTTGAAATAGCACATACAGAGCCAACTTCTTACACTTGGGTCTTAGCAATTATCCAGCATGGTTATTGCATAGAATTTCGCCAATTCCCTCCAAACGTCCCACCGAAAACACACAATATGTCAAAACAACATATAGATCTTCTAGAAATAGAAGTTCAAGCATTGCTAAAAAAAGGACGCAATAGAATTAGTACCAATTCAACAAAAAAAACACAGGAGTTTACTGACTGTCCTTTCTAATACCCAAAAAGGACAAAACTCTGAGACCAATACTAGATCTCAGAACACTAAATACCTACATAAAATCAGACCACTTTCACATGGTCACGTTACAAGACGTAATCCCACTGCTCAAACAGCAAGACTACATGACTACATTAGACCTAAAGGATGCGTATTTCCATATACCAATATATCCTTCACACAGGAAATACATAAGGTTCGTATTCCAAGGAATACATTACCAATTCAAAGTGTTGCCATTCGGAATAACAACTGTGCCAAGAGTTTTTACAAAATGCCTGGCAGTAGTAGCTGCACATATCAGAAGGCAGCAAATACATGTGTTCCTGTACTTAGACGACTGGTTAATCAAAACCAACACGCTAAAACAGTGTTCACAGCACACAAAATATGTCATACAAACCCATCACAGGCTAGGTTTCTCCATCAACTACGCGAAGTCACAACTTTTGCCGTGTCAAACGCAGCAATACTTAGGAGCGACAATCAACACAGCAAAAGGGATTGCCACTCCAAGTCCACAACGGGTTCAAACATTTCACAAAGTAATACAGGCCATGTATCCAACACAAAAGATACAAGTCAGAATGGTAATGAAACTACTAGGCATGATGTCTTCATGCATAGCCATTGTCCCAAACGCAAGATTGCACATGCGGCCCTTACAACAGTGCCTAGCATCACAATGGTCACAAGCACAGGGTCAACTTCGAGATCTGGTGTTGATAGACCGCCAAACATACATCTCGCTTCTATGGTGGAACAGTACAAATTTAAACCGAGTGCGGCCTTTCCAAGACCCAGTGCCACAATACGTCATAACAACAGATGCCTCCATGATAGGGTGGGGAGCACACCTCAATCAACACAGCATCCAAAGACAATGGGACATGCATCAGAGACAGTTTCACATAAATCATTTGGAAATGTTAGCAGTATTTCTAGCACTGAAAGCATTTCAACCCATAATAACCCAAAAATACATTCTTGTCAAAACAGAAAACATGACAACAATGTATTATCTAAACAAACAAGGAGGGACACACTCGACACAGTTGTGCCTCCTAACACAGAAAATATGGCATTGGGCGATTCACAACCACATTTGCCTACTAGCACAATTTATTCCAGGGATTCAGAACCAGTTGGCAGACAATCTCTCTTGAGATCACCAACAAACCCACGAATGGGAAATTCACCCCCAAATACTAAACAATTACTTTCAAATTTGGGGGACACCTCAAATAGATCTATTTGCAACAAAGGAAAACTCAAAATGCCAAAACTTCGCATCCAGGTACCCACAAGATCAATCCCAAGGCAATGCTCTATGGATGAACTGGTCAGGGATATTTGCTTGCGCTTTTCCCCCTCTCCCACTCATTCCTTATCTGGTAAACAAACTAAGTCCAAACAAACTCAAACTAATACTTACAGCACCAACCTGGGCTCGCCACCGTAGTACACAACACTGCTGGACTTATCAGTAGTACATCACATCAAATTACCAAACGGGCCAGATCTGTTAACACAACACAAACAGATCAGACACCCGACTCCAGCATTGCTCAATCTAGCAATCTGGCTCCTGAAGTCTTAGAATTTGGACATTTAGACCTTACACAAGAATGTATGGAGGTCATTAAACAAGCTAGAAAACCTACTACAAGACATTGTTACGCAAACAAATGGAAAAGAATTGTTTACTACTGCCTCACTAATCAAATTCAACCAGTACATGCTTCCGCAAAGGACATTGTAGGCTACTTATTACACTTACAAAAGTCTTAGTTAGTATTCTCTTCAATTAAAATACATCTCACAGCAATATCTGCCTATCTGCAGATTACACATTCAACATCGCTTTTTAGAATCCCAGTCATCAAAGCATTTATGGAGGGACTAAAAAGAATCATACCCCCAAGAACACCACCAGTACCTTCGTGGAACCTTAATATTGTATTAACACGACTCATGGGACCACCATTCGAACCCATGCACTCTTGTGAGATGCAATACTTAGCTATTAGAAAGGCTACCTTCCAAGTTATCACATCACTTAGAATAAGTGAGATACAAGCATTTACTATACAAGAACCCTTTATACAAATACATAAACATAAAGTGGTTCTCTGTACAAATCCCAAATTCTTACCAAAAGTCATATCGCCGTTCCACCTAAACCAAACAGTGGAACTCCCAGTCTTTTTTCCACAGCCAGACTCAGTAGCCGAAAGAGCCTTACATACATTAGACCTAAAAAGAGCATGTATTACATTGACAGGACCAAACAATTTCGTAAAACAATTGTTTGTAGCCTTCCAAAAACCTCATGCAGGTAATCCTATATCCAAACAAGGCATTGCCAGATGGATAGTTTAAATGTATTCAAACTTGCTATATCAAAGCAAAAAGGGATCTACCTATTACACCAAAAGCACATTCCACTAGGAAAAAAGGCACCACAATTGCTTTTCTGGGGAATATACCTATGACTGAAATTTGTAAGGCCGCCAACTAGTCTACGCCTCATACATTCATGAAGCATTACTGTGTATATGTGTTAACACAACAAGCCACAGTAGGACAGGCTGTATGAAGAACATTATTTCAAACAACTTCAACTCCTACAGGCTAAGCCACCGCTTTTTAGGGGAGATTACTGCTTATTAGTCTATGCACAGCCTGTGTATCTGCAGCTACACATGCCACCAAACGGAAAATGTCACTTACCCAGTGTACATCTGTTCGTGGCATGAGATGCTGCAGATTCACATGCACCCTCCCACTTCCCCGGTAGCCTGTAGTCGTTATTAGTTGAATGAAAATTTGTAAATAATTATTCTTTTGATGCACTAAGTACATACATACCTACTCCATTGCATGGGCACATCTAGTATACTCGCAACTCCTACCTCACCCTCTGCGGGGAAAACCATTTAAGATGGAGTCGACACCCATGCACAATGGAGCAGAAAGAAAAACAACTTGTAACACTCCGAGCCCAACACTAAATGGCAGGATAATGCACAGCATGTGAATCAGCAGCGTCTCATGCCACGAACAGATGTACACTGGTAAATGACATTTTTTATATATATATATATATATATATATATATATATATATATATATATATATCCGTCAAAAATCCTAGTGGGGCCTAGTTTCTTGCTGGGGTGCTATTCAGGTTGGACACCTTCTAGGAAAACCTACCAGCCCCCAACGTTCAACACCAGAATCCTGGAGATGTCCCTGGTTTGGTGAATTATGATTATGACACCACTTTTTTTTTAATTTTTTTATTTTTCTTCAGAGGACTCATCACAGATTTTCTGTATTGGAAAATTCTCTTGTGTGTCGGTGTAAACAGCAAAATTAACACCACACAGGATTCCTGTATGTCTACAAATAAAATCGTGCAAAAGTGGTCTGACCTCCAGCGGTTACAAGCATAATGATGTTTTGGATGTTCGATGCAGATACAAATGCTTTGCATAAGTTCACCATCTAGTGTTGGGCTTGGTGTGTTACAAGTTGTTGTTCTTCGAAGAAGCTTTTTTTTTTGAGTCACAAGATAAGTGACTTCCTCTCAGTGATAGTGCACATGGGCATCGAGTCCTTTGTTGGATTGTTTTCTTTTCATTGTCTGGTTCAGACTTGTTCCCTCTCGCTCCAGTAGATCTTGGTTCGGTACTATTTGAACTTCTCTATCTTTCCTTGAAACGTCTGTATGGTTTTCACACGCATTTTTCATACTACACTTGATCCGATTGTAGTGTCTGGATCGTTTAACCGCCCCTTTGGGTACCTTCACCCTTCTCGTTCCTACTGCATCACAGGCTCATGGATTGGACTCTATTTTGATTCTGCCCTCTGTGCCATGGGCAGAGGGGGGAGGGGGATGTTGGGAGGGACAGGGGGGGTTGGGGGGACGACAAAAGTAGGCACACGAAACACACCCTCAGTGGCACAGGGGCGGCTGGGTGCAGTGTGCAAAGCAGGCGTCTGGTTTTGTATAGGAAACGTGCTGAGTGAGGGGTCCCCGGGGTGGCATAACACATGCTGCAGCCCTTAGAGACTTTCCCTGGCATCAGGGCCCTTGGTACCAGTTACAAGGGATTTATGAGTGCCAGGGCTGTGCCAATTGTGGAATGAGAGTTACAGTTAAGGGAAAGAACACTGGTGCTGGGGCCTGGTTAGCAGTGTCCCAGCACACTTTCAATCATAACTTAGCATCAGAAAAGGCAATAGGTCAGCGGGTAACCATGTGAAGGAGGCATTTCCTTACATACAGCTTCCATCAGAATGTATTGATGATCTAAGGGAAGCACGTAAACCTACAACCAGGAAGTGCAATGCAGATAAATGGAAACGTTTTGTATATTACTATCAACCCAATAACATTGATCCACTTGAGGCATCCGTACAGGATATTGTATGTTAATTGCTTATGTTACTGTAGGAGGCTGGCCTGGCTTGTAGTGGGTACCAAGGGGTACTTACACTTTGTACCAGGTCCAGTTATCCCTTATTAGTGTAGAAGAGGTGTCTAGCAGCTTAGGATGATAGAAAAGGTAGCTTAGCAGAGCAGCTTAGGTTGAACTAGGAGACGTGTGAAGCTCCTACTATACCACTGGTGTCATATGCATAATATCATAAAACACAATACACAGATATACTAAAATTAAAGGTACTTTATTTTTATGACATGCCAAAGTATCTGAGTGAGTACCCTCAGTATGAGGATAGCAAATATACACAAGATATATGTACACAATACCAAAATATGCAGTAATAGCAATAGAAAACAGTGCAAGCAATGTATAGTCACAATAGGTTGCAATGAGAGCACATAGGTAACACAAACCATATACTCTAGAAGTGGAATGCGAACCATGAATGGACCCCAAACCTATGTGAACTTGTAGAGGGTCGCTGGGACTGTAAGAAAACAGTGAGGGTTAGAAAAATAGCTGACCCCAAGACCCTGAAAAGTGGGTGCAAAGTGCACCTAAGCTCCCCAGAGAGCCCAAGAAATGCCAGCTGTTGGTGCAAAGAAGCTGCCACCGGATGGTAGAAGCTGTGGATTCTGCAAGAACAAAGAGGGCTAGAAACTTCCCCTTTAGAGGATGGATGTCCCACGTCGTGAAGAAGCTTGCAGAGGTGTTTCCGTGCAGAAAGACCGCAAACAAGCCTTGCTAGCTGCAAGGGTTGCGGTTAGGGTTTTTGAATGCTGCTGTGGCCTAGGAGGGACCAAGATGTCGCCAATTGCGTGAGGAGACAGAGGGGGCGTCCAGCAAGACAAAGAGCCCACTCAGAAGCCAGCAGCACCCGCAGAAGTGCCGGAACAGGCACTACGAAGTGGAGTGAACCGGAGCTCACCCGAAGCCACAAAGGAAGGTCCCACGACGCCGGAGGACAACTCGGGAGGTCGTGCACTGCAGGTTAGAGTGACGGGGACCCAGGCCTGGCTGTGCACAAAGGAAATCCTGGAAGAGTGCACAGGAGCCGGAGCAGCTACAAATCACGCGGTACCCAGCAATGCAGTCTAGCGTGGGGAGGCAAGGACTTACCTCCACCAAACTTGGACTGAAGAGTCACTGGACTGTGGGAGTCACTTGGACAGAGTTGCTGAGTTCAAGGGACCTCGCTCGTCGTGCTGAGAGGAGACCCAGAGGACCGGTGATGCAGTCTTTTGGTGCCTGCGGTTGCATGGGGAAGATTCCGTCGACCCACGGGAGATTTCTTCTGAGCTTCTAGTGCAGAGAGGAGGCAGTCTACCCCCACAGCATGCACCACCAGGAAAACAGTCGAAGGCGGCAGGATCAGCGATACAAGGTTGCAGTAGTCGTCTTTGCTACTTTGTTGCGGTTTTGCAGGCTTCGAGCGCGGTCAGCAGTCGATTCCTTGGCAGAAGGTGAAGAGAGAGATGCAGAGGAACTCTGAGCTCTTGCATTTGTTATCTAAAGAATTCCCCCAAAGCCGAGACCCTAAATAGCCAGAAAAGGAGGTTTGGCTACTTAGGAAGGAGGATAGGCTAGCAACACAGGTAAGAGCCTATCAGAAGGAGTCTCTGAAGTCACCTGCTGGCCCTGGCCACTCAGAGCAGTCCAGTGTGCCAGCAGCACCTCTGTTTCCAAGATGGCAGAGGTCTGGAGCACACTGGAGGAGCTCTGGGCACCTCCCAGGGGAGGTGCAGGTCAGGGGAGTGGTCACTCCCCTTTCCTTTGTCCAGTTTCGTGCCAGAGCAGGGCTGGAGGATCCCTGAACCGGTGTAGACTGGCTTATGCAGAGATGTGCACCATCTGTGCCCATCAAAGCATTTCCAGCGGCTGGGGGAGGCTACTCCTCCCCAGCCCGGACACCTTTTTCCAAAGGGAGAGGGCGTAACACCCTCTCTCTGAGGAAGTCCTTTGTTCTGCCTTCCTGGGCCAAGCCTGGCTGGACCCCAGGAGGGCAGAAACCTGTCTGAGGGGTTGGCAGCAGCAGCTGCAGTGAAACCCCGGGAAAGGTAGTTTGGCAGTACCCGGGTCTGTGCTAGAGACTCAGGGGATCATGGATACAATTCCATGATCTTAGACATGTTACATGGCCATGTTTGGAGTTACCATTGTGACGCTATACATATGTCGTGACATATGTATAGTGCACGCGTGTAATGGTGTCCCCGCACTCACAAAGCCTGGGGAATTTGCCCTGAACAATGTGGGAGCACCTTGGCTAGTGCCAGGGTGCCCACACACTAAGTAACTTCGCACCCAACCGTTACCAGGTAAAGGTTAGACATATAGGTGACTTATAAGTTACTTAAGTGCAGTGGTAAATGGCTGTGAAATAACGTGGACGTTATTTCACTCAGGCTGCAATGGCAGGCCTGTGTAAGAATCGTCAGAGCTCCCTATGGGTGGCAAAAGAAATGCTGCAGCCCATAGGGATCTCCTGGAACACCAATACCCTGGGTACCTCAGTACCATATACTAGGGAATTATAAGGGTGTTCCAGCATGCCAATTGGTGAAATTGGTCACTAGCCTGTTAGTGACAATTTGGAAAGAAATGGGAGAGCATAACCACTGAGGTTCTGGATAGCGGAGCCTCAGTGAGACAGTCATAACACAGGTAACACATACAGGGCACACTTATGAGCACTGGGGCCCTGGCTGGCAGGGTCCCAGTGACACATACAACTAAAACACAATATATACAGTGAAATATGGGGGTAACATGCCAGGCAAGATGGTACTTTCCTACAGTTACAAAAAGCAAATCTTGCATATTTAATAAAATTCATTAAACAGCAATATCAGCCTTCCTCCAAAACAGATAACATACCTCTCTGTTTAGAATTCCTGTCAAAAGCTTTACAGAAGGCCTTAAGTTATTCTTCCTAGAGTTGCATCAGCTCCAGCCTGGAGTCTTGCCTTGTGTTCACAAGGCTTATGGGTCCACCATTTGAACCCATGCATTCTTGCGCTCTTCAGTTTCTCTTATGGAAAGTCGCTTTCCCTGTAGCCATTACTTCCTTAAGGAGAGTAAGTGAAATTCAAGCATTCACTTTAGAAGAACCCTTCTTCCAAATTCACAAACACAAAATAGTACTTACAACAAATCCAAATTTTCTACCCAAAGTGGTTTCGCCATTTCACTTCAGTGGAATTCAGTCTTCTTTCCACAGCCAGATTCAGAATCAGCTGCTGAAAGAGCTCTCCACACTATCTCAAAAGAGCTCATGTATTAAATAGACGGGACAAAAGATTTTAGAAAATCTAAACAACTTTTTGTGGCTTTTCAACAGCCTCATAAAGGTTATCCTTTTTCGAAACAAGGATTGGCCAGATAGATAGTAAAGTGTATTCAAACTTGCTATCTTAAAGCTAAGGCAACTTTTAGTAACTCCTAAAGCACATTCTACTACAATGGCAGGCATATGCAAAGCAGCCACATGGTCCACACCACACATTTACTTAACACTACTGTGTGGATGTGCTATATCGCCAACAAGCAAATGTTGGTCAAGCAGTGCTTGAAACTATTTCAAACTACTACAACTCCTACAGGCTAGCTACCCCTTATTTTAGCAGGGGGATTGCTTTTCAGTCTATGCAAAGCATGTGTATCTGCACGTACACATGCCATTGAACAGAAAAATGTCACCTACCAGTGTACATCTGTTTGTGGCTTGTAGTGCTGCAGATACACATGCACCCTTCCTCCTCCCCGGAAGCCTGTAGCTGTTGTAGTAGAATATATTGTAAATATGCATTTACAGTGCATGGACATCTCTTTTGTTTATACTAATATATACATTTATACACTCTTTACTTCACCCTCCTGTGGGAAAAGAATCTAACAAAGGATTCGAAGCCCATGCGCAGTATTACCGAGAGGAGTCCCTCAATCCTGTGATTCAAAATCCTCCTTCGAAGAAAAACAACTTGTAACACTCCGAACCCAACACTAGATGGCAGACGTATTCAAAGCATGTGAATCTACAGCACTACATGCCATGAACAGACGTCTGAGTGAGTGTAAATATATATATATATATATATATATATATATATATTCTCTTCCTTAAAGTCCCTAGTCTGTTATGCCATCAAGTAAACGGTGATCCTGCTAGAGTTTGTTACATAATTGGTTTGCACAGACTACATTTCTGGGGTGTCAACCCACATACCTTTGGTATTTCCATGCTCCTCCTGTTTTAGGGCAGTGTTTTCTTTGTTAGCGTTTTGCTAACAATATACTGAAAGCTGTGAAGATATTTTCATATTTTAAAGCTGCAGTGAGAAACTAATGCAGAGTTTGCATCAATACATAGCCCTGAATGTGCCCCAAAACAGTTTGTATGGGTGCACAAATGTACCAAGGAGGTACATGTGCCTGAACAACCTCAGGCATACAGGGGCACAAATACCCTGACTGTGAATGGATTAAAGGGATTGATGGTCCTTTTCAGAAAATCTTAATTGTAGTGAGCAACCTATTTCCCACAAATTGTGTATACAGCGAACCAGAGGATGAGCTGATCCACTAGCTAATTTTAATATTCTTTAAGTTCAGCAGTGATTTCCAAGACATAGTGAAGAGTATATCCTTAAACGCACGCTGGCTATTGCAACAACAAAATCAGTTAAACCAAAAAATCCTTCAGTTTGCTTTCGAGCAATTTTGCCAGAGTGCATAAAAATATTTATCTGGGGATGATGACTCCAGGAGATCTGGAATAATCATCTGGGGATCAGCAAATGCCAGACGTTTAAAAATCTGTCTAGATCAAACACCAGCGGCCTCCCTAGGAGTGGACTGTTAATTGGACTCATTAATTGTTTGGACTGCAAAAACCTTATCCCTCCCAGCCATTTTAAAACACATTCAGGTGGTCGAAATTACATTGAGCGGTCACCATATGCTGGTGATATTAACTTTAGGGTTTAGTCACCTGCTTTCCAATCTGCAGAAAATAAGGCGGTCCCATTTTGAAAAGAAATTGAGTTTTTTTTGTTTCTACTAACTCTTGGATCTTTATCATAATTAGGAGACCTTAACTCATAATCTTTTCCTAGAGCAAATGGTTAAGTGAAAATCTATTGCAGGGCAAACTATTCTCAAATATCCAGTCAGTCTAGAATAGTGTCTGGTCACAACGCAAGATCCAGTTTTAAAACTATTGGGTTTCATTTAAAAAAAATAAATAAATAAATTGTTCTCCGGTGGAAGTGTAACTACAAATTGCCAAATGTATGGCTGCACAGTGCAGGCCCTTTGCAATGAATTGGTCACCTTTCAGTTACGTGTTGCTATGCTATATTAAACCGTTACTACTGAGACTAGTCTGTATAAAAGTTTAACGGTAGCAAAATATTTTGCATTAAACATAGCTTGTTTTTTCCCCTGCTACACAATACCCATAGTCCTACCCAAGACAAGACTAAGCTGGCACGCAGTTTATGTAATAAGATATCTTCGGTCTTTCCTGCTTTCTGGCCAGCTGCGTTGCTAAAGTTTCATGGTTTATGGGCAATCTGTCCCTTGAAGAGTTAACTTGTCACCCGCAGTGTGCAGAGATTTCATTGGGTAGGGAAATACTCTTTCCTCATGGCAATACATTTGAGTCTTGCACATTAAAAAAAACAATTGTGTTTTAACTGGTCAGATTGTCGCCCTCTTCAGGGAACTATGCTGACGACAAAATTAAAGTATCTGGCAATGTTTTAAATTTCCTGAGCCTTACTGAGAAGGCTTTTTTTTATTTACTATAAAATTGAATCTGAACGTTATTTATATAGTTGCGGCTGAAAACCTGAATGTTGCAGACTCCATTTCACGAGTCTACTCTGCCAGTTACAAGTAGAGATCAAATAAATGAAAATGGATAAACCGATTTAAAACAAGTTACTATGAGTGAAATAGTTTGACAACTGGGTAGTACAAACAGCATATAAAACAGTGTAAAATTTTGTGGGTGTATTTCCACCATGCACAAAATCTGACCTTGAGTTGTAAGCACTTGGCATTGACAGTGCGAGATAGGGGGGGGGGGGTGTGTGTGTGTGTGTGTGTGTATATATATTCTCTTCTGGCAGGTATTTTTACCTTGTGTGAGGCAGTCTACTGTGGATTTGGGTCCCTGCAGGTATTTTTAAAAGGAAAAACTATATATGGAAAATGTCACTTACCCAGTGTACATCTGTTCGTGGCATGTGTAGCTGCAGATACACATGCTGTGCATTATCCTGCCATCTAGTGTTGGGCTCTGAGTGTTACAAGTTGTTTTTCTTCGAAGAAGTCTTTTCGAGTCACGAGACTGAGACTCCTCCCTTTCGGCTCCATTGCACATGGGCGTCGACTCCATCTTAGATTGTTTTCTTTCCGCCATTGTCTTCGGACGTGTTCCTCTACGCTCCGTGTATCGGTTCGGAAAAGATAGTTATCCATCGGAAAATTCGATGGTATTGTTTGCGCTCGGTACCGGGTTAGTGCTAGCACATCGACAGCGAAGAAAGAAAAGTTCCGGCAGCCCTTCGGGGTTTCCACGCCTTGGCGGGGCCTGGTCGGCCCGACCGCATCCATCTTCAACGCTCATGGACCAGACCCCCTTCCGCTACTGCCGCGCAAAGTATCCTTATACAGACCAACACTTGGTCTGTAATCTGTGTTTGTCCCCCGAACACAGAGGATACCTGCGAGGCCTGTCGGGCATTTCGATCCAAGAAGACACTGCGGGATCGTAGAGCTTGAATTCTCCAGATGGCGTCGACACCGGCCAGACACACTGACGTCAAAGAAGGAGACATTCTCCATTCGAGATTCGGACGAGTCAGAGTGAGCAGCCGAAGACGCAGTAAACCAGCCCCAGCAAAAACTCACTCGAAGATCATGAAGGCCCAGGCGACGCCACCGCCAACAGGCCATGGCTGTACCCGAAAATACGGTGACCAAACGTCTGCACCGAAAAAGGCCTCCCAGCAGCCGAAGACATCCGACTCCGCACCGAGATACCGGCTCCGAACAGACACTGCACGAGAGTTCGGCACACCGAAAGTCAAAAAGGTTTCCTCGGAGCCGAAAAAGACTGTCGCAAAATTTCGGTACCGAAAAATTCTTCCTCGGAACCGAAACAAAGCTCCTATACAGAGGAACAAGGCCTTTCCACACACTTACAAGGGCACAGATTTGAACAAGAGTTGGGCATGGGAGAGCCTGACCATACCCAAAGAAGGCTCCATATCCAAAAGGACACAGGGAAAATCAGAACTCTTCCTCCAATCAAAATGAAGCGGAAGCTCTCATTCCAAGAGGTGGAAATGCAGCCGAAGGCAAAAGAGCAAACTCCACCACAATTTTCGCCACAACATTCACCAATTCATTTGCCACATCTGTCTCTGGTAGAAACACCCCCAATGATGCAGTCACCGACACACACAGGGGTGAGTCAAGATGACCCGGATGCATTGGATTTGTATGATGCACCGGTCTCTGACAATAGTCCTGAATGATACCCGGCAAGACCTTCACCACCTGAAGACAGTACTGCTTACATGCAAGTAATTTCCAGGGCAGCTATGTTTCATAATGTAGCATTGCATGCAGAGCCCATAGAAGATGACTTCTTGTTCAACACCCAGTCATCTACGCACAGCCAATACCAAAGCTTGCCAATGCTGCCAGGCATGTTAAAACATGCTAAACCGGTGTTTCAAGACCCAGTCAAAGGCAGAGCCATCACGCCTAGGGTGGAGAAGAAATATAAACCTCCCCCTACTGACCCTGTGTACATCACACAACAGTTAACTCCAGATTCAGTGGTAGTAGGAGCAGCCCGGAAAAGGGCGAACTCTCAAACTTCTGGAGACGCACCACTGCCCGACAAAGTCAGAAATTGGATGCAGCAGGCAAAAGGGTGGCAGCACAGGCAGCCAATCAATGGCGTATTGCCAGTTCTCAGGCTCTTCTAGCAAGATACAACCGGGCACATTGGGATGAAATGCAACATCTCATTCAACACCTTCCCAAAGAGTTCCAGAAACGTGCCCAACAGGTTGTCGAGGAGGGCCAAAGTATCTCCAACAACCAAATAAGGTCGGCCATGGACTCAGCAGACACGGCAGCCAGAACAGTAAACACGGCGGTAACCATTCGGAGACCCGCATGGCTACGAACCTCCAGATTTAAGACCGAAATTCAGCAAGCAGTGCTAAATATGCCATTCAATGAACAACAACTATTTGGCCCGGAGGTAGATACAGCGATAGACAAACTGAAGAAAGACACTGACACGGCCAAAGCCATGGGAGTGTTCCACTCCCAGCAGAGGCACTTTTAGGAAGTCGCACTTTAGAGGGGGGGTTTCGGGCCCAGACCACAGAGCCTTCCACCTCACAAGTCAGACCCACATATCTGCCAATATCGGAGGTGGTTTTCGAGGACAATATAGGGGTGGACAGTTCCCTAAAACGGGAGGGAAATTCCAGAGCCCAAAAACCCCACAAACTAAACAGTGACTTCAACATCACAAACAGACTCCGATTACCACAACTGGGAACACAACTACAGACGCGTGGGTCCTAGCCATTTTCCAACATGGTTATTGCATAGAATTCCTACATTTGCCACCAGATGTGCCTCCAAGAGCACACATGTCCAAACAACACTTGGATCTGTTACAACTGGAAGTCCAAGCATTGTTACAAAAAGAAGCAATAGAACTAGTACCCAACCATCAAAAAGGAACAAGTGTTTACTCCCTGTATTTCCTAACTCCAAAAAAGGACAAAACACTGAGACCCATATTAGACCTCAGAACACTAAATCTTTACATCAAATCAGATCACTTTCACATGGACACTTCAAGACGTGATTCCCTTGCTCAAACAACAGGACTACATGTCAACATTAGATCTCAAGGATGCTTATTTCCACATACCCATACATCCTTCCCACAGGAAATACTTGAGGTTTGTAATCCAAGGCGTGCATTACCAATTCAAAGTGTTACCGTTCAGCATAACAACAGCCCCAAGAGTATTCACAAAAATGCCTTGCAGTAGTAGCTGCTCACATCAAAAGGCAGCACATGCACGTATTCCCTTACTTAGACGATTGGTTAATAAAAACCATCTCTTAGAAGGGTAAGTGAAACTCCTAGGCATGATGTCTTCATGCATAGCCATTGTCCCAAACGCAAGACTACACATGCGTCCCTTACAACAATGCCTAGCAACACAATGGACACAAGCACAGGGTCAACTTCAAGATCTAGTGTTGATAGACCGCCAAACACACTCCTCACTTCATTGGTGGAATCCTATAAATTTAAACCAAGGGCGGCCATTCCAAGACCCAGTGCCTCAATGCGTGATCACAACAGATGCTTCCATGACAGGGTGGGGAGCACACATCAACCAGCACAGTATAGAGGGACAATGGGACGTTCAACAAAGGCAACTGCATATAAATCATCTAGAGCTGTTAGCAGTGTTTCTAGCATTGAAAGCATTTCAACCGCTAATAGCCCACAAACACATTCTTGTCAAAACAGACAACATGACAACAATGTATTACCTAAACAAACAGGGAGGGACACACTCAACACAACTGTCTCTCTTAGCACGAAAGATTTGGCATTGGCCGATTCACATTCGCCTAATAGCACAGTACATCCCAGGGATTCAAAACCAGCTGGCGACAATCTCAGTTGAGATCACCAACAAACACACAAATGGAAAATTCATCCCCAGATACTACAAACTTACTTTCTACACTGGGGAATACCAGAAATGAACCTATTCGTAACAAAAGAAAACGCAAAATACCAAAACTTCGCGTCCAGGTATCCACACCCTTAGTCCAAGGGCAATGCGTTATGGATGAGTTGGTCAGGGATATTTGCCTACGCTTTCCCCCCCCCCCCTCTCCCACTCCTTCCTTATCTTGTAAACAAATTGAGTCAAAACAGACTCCAACTAATACTGATAGCACCAACCTGGGATCGCCAACCATGGTACACAACACTAGACCTGTCAGTAGTACCTCATATCAAACTACCAAACAGACCAGATCTGTTAACTCAACACAAGCAACAGATCAGACACCCGAATCCAGCATCGCTCAATCTAGCAATCTGGCTCCTGAAGTCTTAGAATTTGGACATTTAGACCTTAGACAAGAATGTATGGAGGTCATTAAGCAAGCTAGAAAACCTACTATATGACATTGTTACGCAAACAAATGGAAAAGATTTGATTATTATTGCCATCATAATCACATCCAACCACTGCACGCTTCTGCGAAAAACATTGTAAGCTATTTATTACACTTACAAAAATCAAACCTAGCCTTTTCTTCTATCAAAACACATCTCGCAGCAATATCTGCCTACCTGCAGATTACACATTCAACATCACTCTTTAGAATCCCAGTCATCAAAGCATTTATGGGGGGTCTAAAGAGAATCATACCCCCAAGAACACCACCAGTTCCCTCGTGGAACCTCAATATTGTATTAACATGACTCATGGGTCCACCATTTGAACTGATGCACTCTTGTGAAATGCAATACTTAACCTGGAAAGTAGCCTTCCTAATAGCTATCACATCTCTTGGAAGGGTAAGTGAAAATCAAGCATTCACTATACAAGAACCCTTTTACAAATACATAAAGTGGTTCT
The DNA here is from genome assembly GCF_031143425.1 of Pleurodeles waltl. Taxonomy (NCBI): domain Eukaryota; kingdom Metazoa; phylum Chordata; class Amphibia; order Caudata; family Salamandridae; genus Pleurodeles; species Pleurodeles waltl. The sequence continues at coordinate 969,539,808 of NC_090444.1, read as the reverse complement.
CCAGACAAATCCAAAGTTCTTACCAAAAGTTATATCACCGTTCCACCAAAACCAAACAGTGGCACTCCCAGTCTTTTTTCCACAACCAGACTCAGTAGCCGAAAGAGCCTTACATACACTAGACATCAAAAGAGTATTAATGTATTACATTGATAGAACAAAACAATTTCGCAAGACAAAACAATGGTTTGTAGCCTTTTAAAAACCTCATGCAGGAAATCCACTATCCAAACAAGGCATTGCCAGATGGATAGTGAAATGTATTCAGACCTGCTATATTAAAGCAAAAAGAGATCTGCCTATTACGGCAAAGGCACACTCCACTAGGAAGAAAGGCGCCACAATGGCCTTTCTAGGAAGTATACCTATGACAGAAATCTGTAAGGCAGCCACATGGTCTACGCCTCATACATTCACAAAATATTACTGTGTAGATTTGTTAACAACACAACAAGCCACAGTAGGACAGGCTGTATTCCGAACATTATTTCAAACAACTTCAACTCCTACAGGCTAAACCACCGCTTTTGGGGAGATAACTGCTTACTAGTCTATGCACAGCATGTGTATCTGCAGCTACACATGCCATCAAACGGAAAATGTCACTTACCCAGTGTACATCTGTTCGTGGCATGAGTCGCTGCAGATTCACATGCGCCCTCCCGCCTCCCCGGGAGCCTGTAGCCGTTATAAGTTGATGAAACTTGTACATTTGTAAATATATAATATTTTTATACAAATTATGTACATACATACTCACTCCATTGCATGGGCACTTTTACTATATACACAACTCCTACCTCACTCTCTGCGGGGAAAACAATCTAAGATGGAGGCGACGCCCATGCGCAATGGAGCCGAATGGGAGGAGTCCCTCTGTCTCGTGACTCGAAGACTTCTTCGAAGAAAAACAACTTGTAACACTCAGAGCCCAACACTAGATGGCAGGATAATGCACAGCATGTGAATCTGCAGCAACTCATGCCATGAACAGATGTACACTGGGTAGGTGACATTTACCATGTATATGTAGGAAGTTGGCTCTGTATCTACTATTTCAAAGTAAGAAATAGCATGCACAGAGTCCAAGGGTTCCCCTTAGAGGTAAGATAGTGGCAAAAAGAGAATTCTAATGCTCTATTTTGTGGTTGTGTGGTTGAGCAGTAGGCTTATCAGAGGGTAGTGTTGAGCATTTGTTGTACACACAGGCAATAAATGAGGAACACACACTCAGACAATTCCAGGCCAATAGGTTTTTATTTAGAAAAATATATTTTCTTAGTTTAAGAACCACCGGTTCAAGATTTACAATCCATACTTCAAGTGAAGGGTACTTCACTCGGGTATCATAGGAACTTTGAATCAGCAAAATAGCATATTCAGTTTTGGCAAAAATGGCAATAAGCTATTTTAAAACTAGACAGTGCAAATTTCAACAGTTCCTGGGGGAGGTAAGGATTGGTTAGTTTTGCAGGTAAGTAAACCACCTACAGGGTTCAAAGTTGGGTCCAAAGTAGCCCACCGGTGGGAGTTCAGGGCAATCCCAATGTTACCACACCAGCAGCTCAGGGCCGGTCAGGTGCAGAGGTCAAAGTGGTGCCCAAAACGCATAGGCTTCAATGGAGAAAGGGGTGCCCCGGTTCCAGTCTGCCAGCAGGTAGGCACCCATGACTTTGGAGGGCAGACCAGGGGGGTTTTGTAGGGCACTGGAGGGGGGAGGGGGGGGGGCACAAGTCAGCACATAAAGTACACCCTCAGCGGCCGGGTGCAGAGTGCAAACATGTGTCTAGTTTGCAATGGAGTTCAATGGGAGACCTGGGGGTCTCTTTGGCTAGGCAGGCAAGAGGGGGGCTCCTCGGGGTAGCCGTCACCTGGGCAAGGGAGAAGGCCACCTAGGGGTCGCTTCTGCACTGGAGGTCGGATCCTTCAGGTCCTAAGGGCTGCGGGTGCAGTGTCTTTACCAGGCGTCGGGTTCTTTGAAGCAGGCAGTCGCGGTCAGGGGGAGCCTCTGGATTCCCTCTGCAGGTGTCGCTAGGGGGGCTCAGGGTGGTCAACTCTGGGAGTCCTCCCTGTAGTGTTTCTCTGCAGGTCGAGCCAGGGGTGTCTGGTGCAGAGTGCAAAGTCTCACGCTTCCGGCGGGAAACGTGGACTCCTTTTAAAGTTGTTTCTTTGTTGCAAAGTTGTTTCTTCTTTGGAGCAGAGCCACTGTCCTCGGGAGTTCTTGGTCCTTTTAGATGCAGGGTAGTCCTCTGAGGCTTCAGAGGTCACTGGACCCTGGGGAGCGCATCGCTGTTTCAGTTTTTCCTGAAGTGGGGAGACAGGCCGGTACAGCTGGGGCCAAAGCAGTTGGTGTCTTCAGGTCAGCAGTCCTTCGTCTTCAGGTTGCAGTAATCTTGCTAGGTTCTGGGAGCCCCTAAATACTCAATTTAGGGGGGTGTTTAGGTCTTGGGGGGGGGGGGGGGGGGTTAGTAGCCAATGGCTACTAGCCCTGAGGGTGGCTACACCCTCTTTGTGCCTCCTCCCTGAGGGTAGGGGGGCACATCCCTAATCCTATTGGGGGAATCCTCCATCTGCAAGATGGAGGATTTCTAAAAGTCAGTCACCTCAGCTCAGGACACCTTAGGGGCTATCCTGACTGGCCAGTGACTCCTTGTTTTTCTCATTATCTCCTCTGGCCTTTCCGCCAAAAGTGGGGCCGTGGCCGGAGGGGGCGGGCATCTCCACTAGCTGGAGTGCCATGGGGCGCTGTAACAAAGGGGGTGAGCCTTTGAGGCTCACCGCCAGGTGTTACAGTTCCTGCAGCAGGGGGAGGTGAGAAGCACCTCCACCCAGTACATGCTTTGTTACTAGGCACAGAGTGACAAAGGCACTCTCCCCATGTGGCCAGCAACATGTTTGGTGTGTGGCAGGCTGGTAAAACTAGTCAGCCCACACTGGAAGTCGGGTATGTTTTCAGGGGGCATCCCCAAGATGCCCTCTGGGGTGTATTTCGCAATAAAATGTACACTGGCATCAGTGTGCCTTTATTGTGCTGAAAAGTTTGATACCAAGGGAAAGAACACTGGTGCTGGGGCCTGGTTAGCAGGGCTCAGCACACTTTCAAATCATAACTTGGCATCAGCAAAGGCAAAAAGTCAGGGGGTAACCATGATATGTTGGGTGCTCCAAAGAAGTTATGCAAGAGAAAGTTTTTGATGATTACAGCAAGTGACGTTGCATTATGTACGCAGTCAATTTTGCATTTGAGGGGGTGTTCGCATTGGCACTCGTACTTTAACTAGTAGTAGTGGCTTTCTGGCCTTTACTGAAGCGTAGGTTTGGGTACACGAAGTGTGGAGTGGTGTAGCACCTTTAGGACCTACGTCTTTCTCTGGGTTTTCTGTGAAGGGTGTGGTATGGATTGCAGGAGTCGTAGGTTTCTTTTGGGTGTTGAGATGAGGAAAAGGGTGCTGGGACTGGAGGGTGAGTGAGGAGAGTTAAGCAATTCACTTCTGAAGGGGTGTGGTGATAGAGGATGGTTGCGTCAGGTTTTGCCTCAACATCCCTGTGCTGCCCCATTTTTTTTTTTTTTTTTCTTTAACCTACATTTCTTTAAGATTGTGTGGAAGAATATTTTTCCAAAGGTTGTTTCAGACTTTGGTCAAAGTCCTATCAGTGAAAGGGAGAGGTTGTGTAGGCTATTCTCTTCAGGGTGCAGCGTTCAATGGTCCCTGATTGGAAATGGAGATTTTTGTATAACTTCTCATAAATAGTCAACACTAAACCTGTGCAGAGTTGTTTGGGCAATGTTATGATGCTGTCCCATGGGACAGGTTTAAAATAAAAAACCATTGATGGCCAACACCTCCCTGAAAAGGAAACGACAACATTGCAAACTTGTTCAAAATTTAATTAATGTGAACTTGCATGCATTAATGGGGTGCAAAATGAACAACTGTTATGAGTGGGGCATGATGGAGCGGAGAAGCCAGGCTGTTAACTGTGCCTAAGTGTTCCCAGATGGAAAATAGAAGCAGTTTCTGGTGGTGCCACTGGTTGACCATACTCGTGTGCCTGGAGAGTCACTGCAAAAGTAAATTGAATGTGTCCTCAAGATTACGTTTATTATATGTATTTTCTTTTTTTTTCTTTTTCAGTATTTCACCCTTGGCAAGTCCAGCAAGGAGTGCCAGTCCAGAATGAATCAAGAAATTGGGTTTATCCCCCGATATTTGGAAGATTGTATGATATTTTGTGATCATTTTCGATGTCATTTGGCCAGATAGGTGTTTTCAGTTGTATACTGTTAAAATTGGTTATTTGAATATTTGAAGATTCTTTGTAAAAAAAATAACTAGCAAGTTGCTTATTTTGTTTGTAATTGTCCTCTGACTACTTTTGTATCTGGATATTAAAATGTGTCAGTTTCACGCCTGTATGTATTTTTTGTCTTCACTGTCTGACTATATTCAGCCAGGATAGTCCCTACATTTAGGATGGAGAAACGGTCGATGGGAGAAGCAGACTTGCAAAACCATTAATGCCATGTCTGCCTTCTAAACCTTTGAAACCAAGGTGTTTAAAGTGCTTGAGGACTCTGCAGCTTGAGTACCCCTTTCTTGAGCAACATAGCCAGCTGAAATTTTATTTATATATATAATATTATATATATATATACTATATATATATATATATATATATTATATATATAAAAAAATTTTTTTTCTTTCACAGAAAAACGGCATTCAGATAGTAGTATAGTATATTCAGTACATCTTATAACAGTTGAGTCTGGAAATGGTGGCATCCTATAAACAAGGGTGTAGGAGGTTGGCTCTGTATATACTATCTCAAAGTGAGAGATAGTGTGCAGAGTCCAAGGGTTCCCCCTAGAGGCTGATGGTGGCAAAATTAGATAATACTAAGGCTCTATTTTGTGGTAGTGTGGTCGAGCACTAGGCTTATCAGAGGGTAGCGTTAAGCATTTTGTTGTGTACACACACATGCAATAAATGAGGAACACACTCAGACTTGACTCAAGGCCAATAGTTTTTGTATAGAAACAGCTTTCTTAATTTATTTTAGAACCACAAGATTCAACATTCGTGGTAAGTACATAAAATGCAAGGTACTTCACACAGGTGAGTATAGAACTTTGATTCAAAACATTAGTACACACAGTTTAGTTAAAAATGGCAATAATCGGTATCTGGTTAGTTATAACAGATCGACACAGACTTTTGAAGAGCTCCGTTGGCCCTTTGGGGTTTTTTAGATTCCCCCGTCAGGGCCTAGTCGGCCCAGCCACGTGTCTCTTCAAGGCTGATGGAACGGACCCCATTGCGCTTCTGCCCAAAATGCCATAACAAGTATCCATATACAGATCAGCATCTGGTCTGTAACTTGTGTTTGTCGCCAGAACACAAGGAAGATACTTGTGAAGCCTGTCGAGCGTTTCGGTCCAGGAAGACACTAAGAGACCGAAGAGCAAGAAGACTGCAAATGGCGTCGGCGCCGACAGGACAAGGGCGTTTCGAGGAAGAAGAAACCTTCTCCATCCAGGAATCTGACTCGGATGAGATCGATCCCGAAGAAACACCGAAAACCGTGAGTAAGACGTCTAAACATAAAACTCACGAGAAGACCACAAAAGCCCAGGGGACGCCACCTCAACAGGCCATGGCTTAACCCGAAAAATAGGTGACCGATCATCGGCACCAAAAAAGGGCACGCTTGTGTCAGTCATCCGACTCCGGTCGAGATACCGCCACACAGCAATCTCTAGCCCGAGCTAGCGGCTCCGAGCAAGTTCGGCACTGAGACAGCGGCACCGAAATGAATCCACAAAGAGAAACGACGCCGAAAATAAAAAAAGGTTTCGTCGGAACCGAAAAAAGTAGCCGAAAAGGTTTCGATACCGAAACATCCGGCCTCGGAACTGAAATCAAGTTCCTACACAGAGGAACAAGGACTGTCCTCACAAATGAAAATACATAGATTTTGACAGGAATTGGAGACCATGGAGCCAGACTACACCCAAAGAAGGCTCCACATCCAAAAAGAAACAGGGAAGATCAGTACTCTCCCTCCTATTAGAATGAAACGCAAACTTGCCTTCCAGGAGAAAGACAAGCAGCCATAGGCAAAGGTGGCTAAACAAGTAAGCCCGCCACCGTCTCCACAACGATCGCCGCAAACATCACCAGTAGCCACTCCACCTATGATGCAATCCCCGACTCATACAGTGAGTCAAGATGACCCTGACGCGTGGAACCTTTTATGATGCGCCAGTGTCAGATAATAGTCCTGACTGTTATCCAGCTAGACCGTCGCCACCAGAGATAGTACAGCCTACGCACAGGTGGTGTCAAGGGCAGCGGCATTTCATAATGTCCCCGCCTGCATGCAGAGCCCATTGAAGGCGACTTTCTATTTAATACATTGTCGTCCACACACAGCCAGTACCAGAGTCTTCCCATGCTACCCGGAATGCTAAAAACACTCCAAACAAGTGTTTGAGGAGCCTGTAAAAGGAAGGGCCATTACTCCTCAAGAGTGGAGAAAAAAATATAAACCGCCACCAACAGACCCCGTGTACATCACACAACAGCTAACACTGGACTCAGTTTTAGTAGGGGCAGCTCGCAAGAGAGCGAACTCATACTTCAGGAGATGCACCACCTCCAGATAAAGTCAAATTCGACGCAGCTGGCAAAAGGGTGGCAGCACAGGCAGCAAACCAGTGGCGTATTGCAAACTCACAGGCTTTGTTGGCCAGATACGATAGGGCTCATTGGGACGAAATGCAACACTTATAGAACATTTGCCCAAGGAGTTCCAGAAGAGAGCACAGCAAGTAGTAGAAGGACAGAGTATCTCCAACAATCAGATACGGTCCGCAATGGATGCAGCAGACACAGCTGCTAGAACTGTCAACACAGCAGTGACCATAAGGAGACATGCATGGCTGCGTACATCAGGATTAAACCAGAAATACAGCAAGCTGTCCTGAATATGCCATTTAACGGACAGCAGTTGTTGGGCCGGAGATGGACACTGCTATCAAAACTTAAGAAAGACACTCATACGGCCAAAGCCATGGGCGCACTCTACTCCACACAGAGCAGAGGCACTGTAAAGAAATGGCTCCCTGTTGCAGTTACCCCCCACTTTTTGCCTGATACTGATGCTGACTTGACTGAGAAGTGTGCTGGGACCCTGCTAACCAGGCCCCATCACCCGTGTTCTTTCACCTAAAATGTACCACAATTGGCACAACCCTGGCACCTAGGTAAGTCCCTTGTAACTGGTACCCCTGGTACCAAGGGCCCTGATGCCAGGGAAGGTCTCTAAGGGCTGCAGCATGTCTTATGCCACCCTAGGGACCCCTCACTCAGCACAGACACACTGCTTGCCAGCTTGTGTGTGCTGGTGGGGAGAAAATGACTAAGTCGACATGGCACTCCCCTCAGGGTGCCATGCCAACCTCCCACTGCCTGTGGCATAGGTAAGTCACCCCTCTAGTAGATCTTACAGCCCTAAGGCAGGGTGCACTATACCACAGGTGAGGGCATATGTGCATGAGCACTGTGCTCCTACAGTGTCTAAGCAAAACCTTAGACATTGTAAGTGCAGGGTAGCCATAAGAGTATATGGGCTGGGAGTCTGTCAAAAACGAACTCCACAGCTCCATAATGGCTACACTGAATACTGGGAAGTTTAGTATCAAACTTCTCAGAATAATAAACCCACACTGATGATAGTGTTGGATTTATTAAAAAAATGCACACAGAGTGCATCTTAGAGATGCCCCCTGTATTTTACCCAATTGTTCAGTGCAGGACTGACTGGTCTGTGCCAGCCTGCTGCTGAGAGACGAGTGTCTGACCTCATGCGGTGAGAGCCTTTGTGCTCTCTGAGGACAGAAACAAAGCCTGCTCTGGGTGGAGGTGCTTCACACCTCCCCCATGCAGGAACTGTAACACCTAGCAGTGAGCTTCAAAGGCTCAAGCTTCGTGTTACAATGCCCCAGGGCACTCCAGCTAGTGGAGATGCCCGCCCCCTGGACACAGCCTCCACTTTTGGCGGCAAGTCCAGGAGAGATAATGAGAAAAACAAGGAGGAGTCACTGGCCAGTCAGGACAGCCCCTAAGGTGTCCTGAGCTGAGGTGACTCTGACTTTTAGAAATCCTCCATCTTGTAGAAGGAGGATTCCCCCAATAGGGATAGGAATGTGACCCCCTCCCCTTGGGAGGAGGCACAAAGAGGGTGTACCCACCCTCTGGGCTAGTAGCCATTGGCTACTAACCCCCAGACCTAAACACGCCCTTAAATTTAGTATTTAAGGGCTTCCCTGAACCTAAGAATTTAGATTCCTGAAACTACAAGAAGACGACTGCTGAGCTGAAACACCCCTGCAGAGGAAGAACCGAAGACACCAACTGCTTTGGCCCCAGTCCTACCGGCCTGTCTCCTGCCTTCCAAAGAAACCTGCTCCAGCGACGCTTTCCAAGGGACCAGCGACCTCTGAATCCTCTGAGGACTGCCCTGCTTCAAGAAAGACAAGAAACTCCCGAGGACAGCGGCACTGCTCCAAAAGAACTGCAACTTTGTTTCAAGGAGCAGACTTAAAGACCCCTGCAACTCCCCGCAAGAAGCGTGAGACTTGCAACACTGCACCCGGCGACCCCGACTCGACTGGTGGAGAACCAACACGTCAGGGAGGACCCTCCGGCAACTCCAAGACCATGAGTAACCAAAGTTGTCCCCCCTGAGCCCCAACAGACGCCTGCAGAGGGAATCCCGAGGCTCCCCCTGACCGCGACTGCCTGAACCTAAAGTCCCGATGGCTGGAAAAGACCCTGCACCCCCAGCACCTGAAGGAACGGAACTTCTGTGCAGGAGTGACCCCCAGGAGGCCCTCTCCGGTGCCCAGGTGGTGGCTACCCCGAGGAGCCCCCCCCCCCCCCCCCCCCCCCCCCTTGCCTGCCTGCACCGCTGAAGAGATCCCTTGGTCTCTCATTGAAAACCATTGAAATCCCGACGCGTGTTTGCACACTGCACCCGGCCGCCCCCGCGCTGCTGAGGGTGTACTTTCTGTGCTGACTTGTGTCCCCCCCCGGTGCCCTACAAAACCCCCCTGGTCTGCCCTCCGAAGACGCGGGTACTTACCTGCTGGCAGACTGGAACCGGGGCACCCCCTTCTCTCCATTGAAGCCTGTGTTTTGGGCACCTCTTTGACCTCTGCACCTGACCGGCCCTGAGCTGCTGGTGTGGTAACTTTGGGGTCGCTCTGAACCCCCAACGGTGGGCTACCTTGGACCCAAACCTGAGACTTGTAAGTGATTTACTTACCTGACAAAACTAACAAAAACTTACCTCCCCCAGGAACTGAAAATTGCACTGTGTCCACTTTTAAAACAGCTTATTGTGTTTTATGTAAAAAGTATACATGCTAATGTAATGATTCAAAGTTCCTAAAATACTTACCTGCAATACCTTTCAAATGAGATATTACATGTAGAATTTGAACCTGTGGTTCTTAAAATAAACTAAGAAAATATATTTTTCTATAACAAAACCTATTGGCTGGATTTGTCTCTGTGTGTGTTCCTCATTTATTGCCTGTGTGTATGTACAACAAATGCTTAACACTACTCCTTTGATAAGCCTACTGCTCGACCACACTACCACAAAATAGAGCATTAGTATTATCTCTTTTTGCCACTATCTTACCTCTAAGGGGAACCCTTGGACTCTGTGCATGCTATTCCTTACTTTGAAATAGCACATACAGGGCCAAATTCCTACAGGCACATTTCGAAAAACCGTTTCGAGGGGGGGTTCGAGGGCAAAGCACAGAACCCACTACCTCACAAACAAGGCCCAATATCTGCGGGGAAGTTTTCGGGGACAATATAGAGGGGGACAGTTCCCAAAAAGTAGAGGGAAGTTCCAAAGCCCCAAAACTCCTAAAAACAAGCAGTGACTTACAAGTCACACATCCTGTAAGGAAATGCCTCCTTGGCATGGTTACCCCCCTGACTTTTTGCCTTTGCTGATGCTATGTTTTGAATTGAAAGTGTGCTGAGGCCTGCTAACCAGGCCCCAGCACCAGTGTTCTTTCCCTAACCTGTACTTTTGATTCCACAATTGGCACACCCTGGCACCCAGATAAGTCCCTTGTAACTGGTACCCCCTGGTACCAAGGGCCCTGATGCCAGGGAAGGTCTCTAAGGGCTGCAGCATGTCTTATGCCACCTTAGAGACCCCTCACTCAACACAGACACACTGCTTACCAGCTTGTGTGTGCTAGTGAGAACAAAATGAGTAAGTCGACATGGCACTCCCCCTCCGGGTGCCATGCCAGCCTCTCACTGCCTATGCAGTATAGGTAAGACACCCCTCTAGCAGGCCTTACAGCCCTAAGGCAGGGTGCACTATACCATAGGTGAGGGCACCAGTGCATGAGCACTGTGCCCCTACAGTGTCTAAGCAAAACCTTGGACATTGTAAGTGCAGGGTAGCCATAAGAGTATATGGTCTGGGAGTCTGTTTTACACGAACTCCACAGCACCATAATGGCTACACTGAAAACTGGGAAGTTTGGTATCAAACTTCTCAGTACAATAAATGCACACTGATGCCAGTGTACATTTTATTGTAAAATACACCACAGAGGGCACCTTAGAGGTGCCCCCTGAAACCTAACCGACTATCTGTGTAGGCTGACTGGTTCCAGCAGCCTGCCACACTAGAGACATGTTGCTGGCCCCATGGGGAGAGTGCCTTTGTCACTCTGAGGCCAATAACAAAGCCTGCACTGGGTGGAGATGCTAACACCTCCCCCAGGCAGGAGCTGTAACACCTGGCGGTGAGCCTCAAAGGCTCACCCCTTTGTCACAGCACCGCAGGACACTCCAGCTTAGTGGAGTTGCCCGCCCCTCCGGCCACGGCCCCCACTTTTGCCGGCAAGGCTGGAGGAAACAAAGAAAACAACAAGGAGGAGTCACTGGCCAGTCAGGACAGCCCCTAAGGTGTCCTGAGGTGAATCTAACTTTTAGAAATCATCCATCTTGCAGATGGAGGATTCCCCCAATAGGATTAGGGATGTGACCCCCCTCCCCTTGGGAGGAGGCACAAAGAGGGTGTACCCACCCTCCGGGCTAGTAGCCATTGGCTACTAACCCCCCAGACCTAAACACGCCCTTAAATTTAGTATTTAAGGGCTTTCCCTGAACCTAGAATTTAGATTCCTGCAACTAACAGGAAGGACTGCTGAGCTGACAAACCCCTGCAGAGGAAGAACAGAAGACACCAACTGCCTTGGCCCCAGACTTACCGGCCTGTCTCCTGCCTTCCAAAGAAACCTGCTCCAGCGACGCTTTCCAAGGGACCAGCGACCTCTGAATCCTCTGAGGACTGCCCTGCTTCGAAAAAGACAAACTCCCGAGGACAGCAGCACTGCTCCAAAAGAACTGCAACTTTGTTACAAGGAGCAGATTTAAAGACCCCTGCAACTCCCCGCAAGAAACGTGAGACTTGCAACACTGCACCCGGCGACCCCGACTCGACTGGTGGAGAACAACCAACTCAGGGAGGACCCTCCGGCGACTCTACGACTGTGAGTAACCAAAGTTGTCCCCCCTGAGCCCCCACAGCGACGCCTGCAGAGGGAATCCCCAGGCTCCCCCTGACCGCGACTGTCTGAACTCCATTTCCCGACGGCTGGGAAAGACCCTGCACCCGCAGCCCCTAGCCCCTAAAGAAACGGAACTTCTGTGCAGGAGTGACCCCCAGGAGGCCCTCTCCCTTGCCCAGGTGGTGGCTACCCCGAGGAGCCCCCCCCCCCCCCCCCCCCCCTTGCCTGCCTGCGACGCTGAAGAGATCCCTTGATCTCTCATTGACTTCCATTGAAAACCCGACGCGTGTTTGCACACTGCACCCGTCCGCCCCCGCGCTGCTGAGGGTGTACCTTTTGTGCTAATTTGTCCCCCCCCCCAGTGCCCTACAAAACCCCCCTGGTCTGCCCTCCGAAGACGCGGGTACTTACCTGCTGGCAGACTGGAACCGGGGCACCCCCCTTCTCTCCATTGAAGCCTATGTGTTTTGGGCACCTCTTTGACCTTTGCACCTGACCGGCCCTGAGCTGCTGGTGTGATAACCTTGGGGTTGCTCTGAACCCCCAACGGTGGGCTACCTTGGACCAAAAACTGAAACCTGTAAGTGACTTACTTACCTGTGAAAATTAACAATAACTTACCTCCCCCAGGAACTGTGAAAATTGCACTGTGTCCACTTTTAAACAGCTTATTGTGTTTTATGTAAAAAGTATACATGGTAAAGTAATGATTCAAAGTTCCTAGAGTACTTACCTGCAATACCTTTCAAATGAGATATTACATGTAAAATTTGAACCTGTGGTTCTTAAAATAAACTAAGAAAAGATATTTTTCTATAACAAAACCTATTGGCTGGATTTGTCTCTGAGTGTGTGTACCTCATTTATTGTCTATGTGTATGTACAACAAATGCTTAACACTACTCCTTGGATAAGCCTACTGCTCGACCACACTACCACAAAATAGAGCATTAGTATTATCTCTTTTTACCACTATTTTACCTCTAAGGGGAACCCTTGGACTCTGCATACTATTCCTTACTTTGAAATAGCACATACAGAGCCAACTTCCTACACATCCCCAACACAACACCTGTGGGGGGGGAGACTAAGCAAATTTTACAAACATTGGGAGGAGAGAACAACAGACACTTGGGTACTGGCAATTATCCAGCATGGTTATTGCATAGAATTTCTCAAATTCCCCCCCAAACGTCCCACCGAAAACACACAATATGTCAAAACAACATATAGATCTTCTAGGACTAGAAGTTCAGGCATTGCTACAGAAAGAAGCAATAGAATTCGTACCAAACCAACAGAAAGGAACAGGAGTTTACTCTCTCATACCCAAAAAAGACAAGAGTCTGAGACCTATAGTAGATCTCAGAACATTAAATACCTACATCAAATCAGATCACTTTCACATGGTGACATTACAGGACGTAATGCCACTGCTCAAACAAGAAGACTACATGACAACACTAGACCTAAAGGATGCATATTTCCATATACCGATACATCCTTCACACAGAAAGTACTTAAGGTTTGTATTCCAAGGGGTACATTACCAATTCAAGGTGTTGCCATTCGGAATAACAACTGCGCCAAGAGTTTTTACAAAATGCCTGGCAGTCGTAGCTGCACATATCAGAAGGCAGCAAATACATGTGTTCCCGTACCTAGACGATTGGTTAATCAAAACCAACACGCTAGAACGGTGTTCACAACACACAAAGTATGTCATAGAAACACTCCACAAACTAGGTTTCTCAATCAACTACACAGTCGCACCTTCTGCCGTGTCAAACACAGCAATACTTAGGGGCGACAATCAACACAGCAAAAGGGATTGCCACTCCAAGTCCACAAAGGGTTCAGGCATTTCACAATGTAATACAGGCCATGTATCCAAAATAAAAAATACAAGTCAAAATGGTGATGAAACTCCTAGGCATGATGTCCTCATGCATAGCCATTGTCCCAAACGCAAGGTTGCACATGCGGCCCTTACAACAGTGCCTAGCATCACAATGGTCACAGGCACAGGGTCAACTTCTAGATCTGGTGTTGGTAGACCGCCAAACATACACCTCGTTTCAATGGTTGAACAGTATAAATTTAAACCAAGGGCGGCCTTTCCAAGACCCAGTGCCACAATATGTAATAACTGCAGATGCCTCCATGATAGGGTGGGGAGCACACCTCAATCAACACAACATCCAAGGACAATGGGACGGTCAGCAAAAACAGTTTCACATAAATCACTTAGAACTATTGGCAGTATTTCTAGCGCTGAAAGCATTTCAACCCATAATAAGCCACAACCACATTCTTGTCAAAACAGACAACATGACAACGATGTATTACCTAAACAAACAGGGAGGGACACACAACACAGTTGTGTCTCCTGGCACAGAGAATATGGCATTGGGCGATTCACAACCACATTCGCCTAATAGCACAATTTATTCCAGGAATTCAGAATCCGTTAGCAGACAATCTCTCTCGGGATCACCAACAGATCCACGAATTGGAGATTCACCCCCAAATACTGAACACTTACTTCCAGAGTTGGGGAACATCACAAATAGATCTATTTGCAACAAAGGGAAAATGCAAAATGCTGAAACTTTGCATATAGGTACCCACAACATCAGTCCCAGGGCAATGCGTTATGGATGAGTTGGTCAGGGATATTTGCTTACGCTTTCCCCCTCTCCCACTCCTTCCATATCTGGTAAACAAGTTGAGTCAAAACAAACTCATACTAATAGCGCCAACATGGGCAATACAACCTTGGTACACAACACTACTAGACCTCTCAGTAGTGCCTCATGTCAAACTACCAAACAGACAAGATCTGTTCACGCAACACAAACAACAGATCAAACACCCAAATCCAGCATCGCTGAATCTAGCAATTTGGCTCCTGAAGTCCTAGAGTTCGGACACTTAGACCTTACACAGGAATGTATGGAGGTCATAAAACAAGCTAGGAAACCTACCACTAGACATTGCTATGCAAATAAGTGGAAAAGATTTGTTTATTACTGCCATAATAATCAAATTCAACCCTTACACGCATCTGTCAAAGATATCGTAAAATACTTACTACATTTGCAAAAGTCAAAGCTAGCTTTTTCTTCCATTAAGATACATCTTACCGCAATTTCAGCTTACCTGCAAATTACGCACTCAACTTCACTGTTTAGGATACCAGTCATAAAAGCGTTTATGGAAGGCCTAAAGAGAATTATACCACCAAGAACACCACCAGTTCCTTCATGGAACCTAAACATTGTCTTAACACGACTCATGGGTCCACCTTTTGAGCCCATGCACTCTTGTGAAATGCAATACTTAACATGGAAAGTTGCATTTTTAATTGCCATCACATCTTTAAGAGTAAGTGAGATTCAAGCATTTACCATACAAGAACCATTTATTCAAATACACTAGCATAAAGTAGTTCTACGGACAAATCCTAAATTTTTACCAAAAGTCATATCACCGTTCCACTTGAATCAAACAGTAGAATTACCAGTGTTCTTCCCACAGCCAGATTCTGTAGCTGAAAGAGCACTACATACATTAGACATCAAAAGAGCGTTAATGTACTACACTGACAGAACAAAACTAATTCGAAAAACAAAACAATTATTTATTGCTTTCCAAAAACTTCATACAGGAAATCCAATTTCTAAACCAGGCATTGCTAGATGGATAGTTAAATGCATTCAAACCTGTTATCTTAAAGCAAAAAGAGAACTGCCTATTACACCAAAGGCACACTCAACTAGAAAGAAAGGTGCTACCATGGCCTTTCTAGGAAATATTCCAATGACCGAAATATGTAAGGCAGCTACATGGTCTACGCCTCATACATTTACTAAACACTACTGTGTAGATGTGTTAACAGCACAACAAGCCACAGTAGGTCAAGCAGTACTACGAACATTGTTTCAAACAACTTCAACTCCTACAGGCTGAACCACTGCTTTTGGGGAGATAACTGCTTACTAGTCTATGCACAGCATGTGTATCTGCAGCTGCACATGCCATCGAACGGAAAATGTCACTTACCCAGTGTACATCTGTTTGTGGCATTAGTCGCTGCAGATTCACATGCGCCCACCCGCCTCCCCGGGAGCCTGTAGCCGTTTAGAAGTTGATCTTGAACATTTGTAAATATATTACTTTAAACTACCTTATGTACATACGTATTCACTCCATTGCATGGGCACTATTACTAGCTTACACAACTCCTACCTCACCCTCTGCCGGGAAAACAATCTAAGATGGAGTCGACGCCCATGCGCAATGGAGCCGAAATGGGAGGAGTCCCTCGATCTTGTGACTCAAAGACTTCTTCGAAGAAAAACAACTTGTAACACTCTGAGCCCAACACCAGATGGCGGGATGTGCACAGCATGTGAATCTGCAGCAACTAATGCCACGAACAGATGTACACTGGGTAAGTGACATTTTCCTTATAAAGCGCACTATCACCCTGGGTGGTATCCTTGTGCTGTGCAGGTATCTGTTCAGCCCTGCTATTCGTAGGTTAGTTAACTGAAAACCCATGGTTGTGAAATTCAAGAAGATGAGGCGGCTTTGTTGTGGAATGGTGAGTCATTCCACATTTTAGGAGTGATACGAGAGCTCCCATTGTCCTGACCTTTCTTTAAGTGCATGATTTCAGCAAGTAGGTGTCATGCAGAGGTGTCTGGGTAGTTGGTGAATTGAGTTGCAACTGTTCTAGTCTGTCTCGGGTGGGGGAGAATTCTTTCCTCCTTGAAATCCTGATACCATCTCAGAAGGCCAACCTATACCTGCCCCCATTTCCCCCCCAGTACATAAAGGAGAAGGTACCGGTAGACGCTATCACAGTGGCCACAGCTAGGAAAAGGAATAACACAGCCCACATCGACTGGTCCACCTCTACAGAAGGGAAGCCAGAGGGTGGGTGGGCCTGGGGACTAAGCAGGTGGAAAGTAGGCAGCGATGCAATAGAGAATTGCAAATTCCAGTGATCTCCAACAGATATGGCCACCAGCAATGGAAGGACTGATGCAACCCCCCAGAGGAATTTCAGAAAAAAACAAAATAAGTTTTCCAGGAGGGCAAGAGCATAACCAGCTTGTAGGGAGCTGGCCTTTTGTGTGGTGGGTACCTAAGGTACTTACACCAGGTCCAGGTATCCCCTCTTAGTGAAGTGTAGGCAGTGTCTAGAAGCCAGGCTCTCTAGAGGTAGCTGTGGATGAGCAGCCAAGGCTTATCCAGGAGACATGCAAAGCTCATGCAAACTGCTGTAATTACACAGCTCTAACACACATAAAAGAAAACGCTCAGTTGTAAAAAAAAAAAAAAAAATCAAGGTAATTTATTTTTGGAACACAATAGTACAAAATACTAGAAGGGCAACTCTCCAATAGGAGGTAAGGAATAAATTAGCTATCAGAAATAGGCATAGAAAAGGTTAGAAAACAGTGCAAATAGTAATAACCAGTAGTGACCCTAGGGGGAGACCAAGCCATATACTTAAAAAAAAAAAAAAAATGGAATGCCTACACAGGACCCCACCTATGTAAAGGGGATGTGTAGAAGGGAGCTAGGGGTACTAGAAAATGCCAGAGGTAAGTAACCTAACACCCCCAGTGACCAGGAAAGCAGGAGTAAATCACTGGATTTCCCCCAAACCACCCAAAAGAAGAAAAGACTCCCGGCAAGACTGCAAGAAACCAGCGATGGGTTCCTGGAGAAAACCTGGAGAGAGAGGGGACCAAGTCCAAAGGTCACAGGGGAGAGATGGGACCAAGTCCAAAGGTCACAGTGGCGTCCAGGAGTAGGAGCTACTACCACCCAGCTGTTCTTGCAGGAGTTGGTAAACGGTGAGGAAGAACCAGTCAGCACTGCAGCCGGAAAAGAGTCCAGATGGATGCAGATGATGTCCCACGCTGACCTGGCCATTCAGATGTTCCCAGAGGTCCCTGTCAACCTTGGATCAAGATGGCAGAACCCAGGGACCTGCTGAAGGAGCTCTGGGCACCACCCCATGCGTGGTGATGGACAGCAGTGTGGTCACTTCCCTTTCCATTGTCCAGTTTCGTGCCAGAGCAGGGACTGAAATCCTTGAACTTGTGTGGACTGGTTTACGTAGGGAGGGCACCAAATGTGCCATTCAAAGCATACCAGTAGCTTTGGGAGGCTATCCCTCCCAGGCCATGTAACCCTTATCTCCAACAGGAGAAGGTGTTCTCCACCCCCCGCCCTTCCCAAAGGAAATCCTTTGTTCTACCTTCCTGGGTTTGAGCTGTTCAAGCAGCAGCAGGAGGGTAGAACCCTGTCTGAGTGGGTAACAGAAGCTTAGGCTGCCTGGAAAACCCTAGAAGGCTGGCAGGAGCAATGCTGGGGGTCCTCTAAGGAGCCCCCAGCGTTCATGGAATCCTACTTCCAAAACTGGCTACTGTATTTGGGTAGGATACCGACCTGTTTGATACCAAACATGCCTAGGTTTGAAGTTAACATTACAGTAAACACACAAAATGGCATCCCCACACTTTCGCAGTCCAGGAAAATGAAACTGGAGTTTGTGGGGGCAACTCTACTATTGCTGAGGTGGTCTCACTCACAGGTACTTGCACCCTGCCCTCTGGGCTAAGAGGGCCTGCCATAGGGGTGACTCATAGTGACCTGTAGTGAAAAGGGTGCATGCACCCTTTCACACAGGCTGCAATGGCAGGCATGTAGATACACTTTGCCTTGGCTCCCCATGAGTGGCATAATAGATGCTGCAGCCCATTGGGACCCCTGATACCCTAATCCCCTGGGTACCATATACTAGGGACTTCCACCCTGCATTTGGCGTAGTGGTGCCCCCATGTAAGTGGTTCATCTAACTAAGTTTGAAGGGAGAGAGCATAATCACTGGGGTCCTGGTTAGTATCACAGTGAACAAAGTCAAACATACTGACAACAGGCAGATAATGGGGGGTAACCATGCCAAGAAAGAGTGAACTCTCCGAGAAACAATGTATCTGTTGTGCTGCACTGGAGAATCCAACGCAACACCTTACTTTTCCACACATTTCTTCCTCTGCGGTCTTTGCTTTTGACGCATCTCAGGTACTGTTATAAAGAATCAAATATTGATTTCTAAGGATTGAGACTCTTATCTTTTAAAAAGTGACATTTCAACTTGTGCTTATTGGACCTTACTTTACACATTGCCTTCTGATTTAAGCCTGACTGCTCAGTGACAAGCTACCAAAGGGTGGGCACAGGATAATTTGGTTTGTGTTGTGACTTACCCTGACTAGGATTGTGGTCCCTATTTAGACAAGGGTGTATACCTCTGTCAATTAGAAACCCTATTTCTAACACTTAGTCACGTAGGATCATAAAATAGTTTTTTAAAAGGTCTACTCGGAGTATTGCCACCATCCAGAATACCTCCAGCAGCTTGGGAATTGAATACAGTATTTCCACAGTTAATGTCTGATCCATTCAAAGTGATTAACAAGTTGAACATTAAATATGTAACCTGAAAAATAGCTTATCTTAACATCCTCAAACAGTTGGTGAGATTCAGGCCATCAGTCTTTTCCTCCAGTTTCCAAAAGACATGGTTGTCCTGAGAACTAATCCAAAGTTCATATCTAAAGTACCAACTAAATTTCTTCTAAATGAGCCAGTAATCCTTAAAGCCTCTTTTGGTAATTTTTTTTATGGTTATTAAAAAGCAGAAGATGCAATAGGATGGGCTGTGCATTCACTGTTTGTCAAAATCTGTCTCAGATTAGGTCTTTACACACCTAAACAGTAACCATTTCTAGTCTCCTCTCACCCACGCGACAGATGTCTGGTCACACTGCCGGGGAATCTCTAGGTAAGTGGTGGCAGCATTAGCATTCTGTCACATAAAAGCAGAAAGACCACTCACAGTAGTAAAAGTCCATTTTACTATAAGTATAGCAGCAACATCTGTGTTCTGTGCATGTGGTGGACATTTGCTGAACTACAATGAGGGAGGGGGGATGAATGGAGGGGACAGAGAGAAGACACTAGCACAAAGAAGGGCATGTTACTCCAGTATTGGAACTTTCATAGAATCACATGCTTGAATCCTTCCCCGTCGTCAATTGGAGCCCCTGGTACATCAAAACAGCTATACATACAGGCTACTGCAATGAAAAAAGGCCTAAAGGCTTTCACTTTAGTAGCCTATCCTTACCACTGAGCAAAAAGAACCAAAGCAAGGCCCAGCCAATCAGGCTTCCCCTCCCTCTAGAACCCTCCTGAGAGGAGCTCCCTTCCCTCAGATTTTCTACTGCACGTCGTGCTAGGGAGTCTCCATTGAGCTCTGCTCAGTCAACACTTCAGAGAAGTTCATTTTTGCTATTTTTCCTCAGAAAAGATTTCCTACAGCAAGTAAGGTGTCTTCTTCTTACTTTACTTAAGGGAACTCTATTTTGAGGTGAATTCACCATGTCTGATAAAGAGAAGAAATGCCTTTTCAAAGCCTGTAAGATCTGTGGGAAGAAAAGGCTCCACTTTGAGGACCCACACAAGGACTGCATTTATTGCCTCTACCCTGACCATGAAGCCAAAGACCGCAAAGTTTGCATGGCCTTTTCTAACAAAAACCTCAAAGACCGGGAGGGTAGGCTACTAATTTGGCTCCAGAAGTTGAAGTCCAGATCTAATCCAGTGTCTGGTTCTGACAGTGAGGAATCTACAACTTCCTCCAGAAAAGAGGCAGAGCTCCTCAACCCCACTCAGAAGATCTTAGAAAAAAGGCTCACAAAAAGACCAAATGGGTGTCCTCTAAAGCTGGATGTCCTTCCATTTCTCCTCACAGGAGTTCTGTTTTGTCTAAAAGACACGCTAAAGAAAGATCTGTCTCCTCAGAACGCAGCAAAAGAGCCTTTTCTGAGCCTCCAACGCCACCTCCTGTGGTGAAACATATCTTTAAGAGGCCATCCGCAAAATCGACAACATAGTCGACGAGAGCACCGTTGACGGCAGTGTCTAAAGGTGTCTTTACAGCTTCGTCGTTGACTGCTACAACTTCTAGTCTCTACGGCGGAGTCTTCCTCATCGATTGTGTCGACTACGTCCTCATCCGACGGCGTTTATGATCGCCAATCGCCTCATCAATGCTACCGCTGGTGAGACTGTCGACGTTGACTCTGCTGTCGTCCTTTTCCTTGTCGAGAATTTCTCTAGCGATGTCTCCTGCACTCCTGTTGACTATGCCGACGAGTTGGCCAGCTACGTTCCCGTCGATGATTACATTTGTGTTGCCGTCGACGACGGTTAAAGCACATAAGTCTGGTTTCCTTTCGCCATTGGTGACATCTCCAAGTAGGGTTTCAGCCTTGGTACCTACGCATTTACTGGAACAAGAGGACTCAGATGATGAGGGACCTTTCGGGGTTGCTCATAGCCCATCAGAACTAGGATCTAGAGGAAGACACCCACATTGATCTGCACTCTTACTACCCGCAGGCACCCCAGTATCCTTATCAGGAGCAGATGGTTCCTTTGTCAGGATCACTCATAGCTGGTCTGCAACTCATGTTGGATGACTACAGAAGGCGGTTTCCACCAGCTGGCTTGGAAGTTCAGCAGGCTTCTGTTGCGCCCTCTGTGCCTTCTACTCCAGTCCATCCAGGAATCCAGCCATCTCATGTACCGCCACAGACACCAATTTCCATCCCTACGCAGGATTTGTCCTCTTCTGATAATGATGACAGAGAGGAGGGAGAATTACCGGATGCAGTGACAGAGTGGGATGACTATCAAATTCATACTCTGTCCACGCCCTCTCCAGTTCCTGTGGATTCCCCTCTTGGTGACATCGGCGGTTTCCACAACCTGCTTGAAAGAGCTTGTAGGAAGTTGGCTCTGTATGTGCTATTTCAAAGTAAGGAATAGCATGTACAGAGTCCAAGGGTTCCCCTTAGAGGTAAAATAGTGGTAAAAAATAGATAATACTAATGCTCTATTTTGTGGTAGTGTGGTCGAGCAGTAGGCTTATCCAAGGAGTAGTGTTAAGCATTTGTTGTACATACACATAGACAATAAATGAGGTACACACACTCAGAGACAAATCCAGCCAATAGGTTTTGTTATAGAAAAATATCTTTTCTTAGTTTATTTTAAGAACCACAGGTTCAAATTTAACATGTAATATCTTGTTTGAAAGGTATTGCAGGTAAGTACATTAGGAACTTTGAATCATTTCAATTGCATGTATACTTTTCAAGTTATTCACAAATAGCTATTTTAAAAGTGGACACTTAGTGCAATTTTCACAGTTCCTGGGGGAGGTAAGTTTTTGTTAGTTTTACCAGGTAAGTAAGACACTTACAGGGTTCAGTTCTTGGTCCAAGGTAGCCCACCGTTGGGGGTTCAGAGCAACCCCAAAGTTACCACACCGGCAGCTCAGGGCCGGTCAGGTGCAGAGTTCAAAGTGGTGCCCAAAACGCATAGGCTTCAATGGAGAGAAGGGGGTGCCCCGGTTCCAGTCTGCCAGCAGGTAAGTACCCGCGTCTTCGGAGGGCAGATCAGGGGGGTTTTGTAGGGCACCGGGGGGGACACAAGCCCACACAGAAATTTCACCCTCAGCGGCGCGGGGGCGGCCGGGTGCAGTGTTAGAACAAGTGTCTGGTTCGCAATGGAAGTCAATGAGAGATCAAGGGATCTCTTCAGCGCTGCAGGCAGGCAAGGGGGGGCTTCCTCGGGGAAACCTCCACTTGGGCAAGGGAGAGGGACTCCTGGGGGTCACTTCTGCAGTGAAAGTCCGGTCCTTCAGGTCCTGGGGGCTGCGGGTGCAGGGTCTTTTCCAGGCGTCGGGACTTAGGTTTCAGAGAGTCGCGGTCAGGGGAAACCTCGGGATTCCCTCTGCAGGCGGCGCTGTGGGGGCTCAGGGGGGGGGCAGGTTTTGGTACTCAGTCGTAGAGTAGTCCGGGGGTCCTCCCTGAGGTGTTGGTTCTCCACCAGCCGAGTCGGGGTCGCCGGGTGCAGTGTTGCAAGTCTCACGCTTCTTGCGGGGAGATTGCAGGGTTCTTTAAAGCTGCTCCTTTGGATAAAGTTGCAGTCTTTTTGGAGCAGGTCCGCTGTCCTCGGGAGTTTCTTGTCGTCGAAGCAGGGCAGTCCTCAGAGGATGCAGAGGTCGCTGGTCCCTTTGGAAGGCGTCGCTGGAGCAGAGTTCTTTGGAAGGCAGGAGACAGGCCGGTGAGTTTCTGGAGCCAAGGCAGTTGTTGTCTTCTGGTCTTCCTCTGCAGGGGTTTTCAGCTAGGCAGTCCTTCTTCTTGTTGTTGCAGGAATCTAATTTCTAGGTTCAGGGAGAGCCCTTAAATACTAAATTTAAGGGCTTGTTTAGGTCTGGGGGGTTAGTAGCCAATGGCTACTAGCCCTGAGGGTGGGTACACCCTCTTTGTGCCTCCTCCCAAGGGGAGGGGGGTCACAATCCTAACCCTATTGGGGGAATCCTCCATCTGCAAGATGGAGGATTTCTAAAAGTTAGTCACCTCAGCTCAGGACACCTTAGGGGCTGTCCTGACTGGCCAGTGACTCCTCCTTGTTGCTTTCTTTGTTCCCTCCAGCCTTGCCGCCAAAAGTGGGGGCCGTGGCCGGAGGGGGCGGGCAACTCCACTAAGCTGGAGTGCCCTGCTGGGCTGTGACAAAGGGGTGAGCCTGTGAGGCTCACCGCCAGGTGTTACAGCTCCTGCCTGGGGGAGGTGTTAGCATCTCCACCCAGTGCAGGCTTTGTTACTGGCCTCAGAGTGACAAAGGCACTCTCCCCATGGGGCCAGCAACATGTCTCTAGTGTGGCAGGCTGCTGGAACTAGTCAGCCTACACAGACAGTCGGTTAAGTTTCAGGGGGCACCTCTAAGGTGCCCTCTGGGGTGTATTTTGCAATAAAATGTACACTGGCATCAGTGTGCATTTATTGTGCTGAGAAGTTTGATACCAAACTTCTCAGTTTTCAGTGTAGCATCATGGTGCTGTGGAGTTCGTGCAAAACAGACTCCCAGACCATATACTCTTATGGCTACCCTGCACTTACAATGTCTAAGGTTTTGTTTAGACACTGTAGGGGTACCATGCTCATGCACTGGTACCCTCACCTATGGTATAGTGCACCCTGCCTTAGGGCTGTAAGGCCTGCTAGAGGGGTAACTGACCTATACTGGCATTGGCAGTGAGAGGCTGGCATGGCACCCTGAGGGGAGTGCCATGTCGACTTACTCGTTTTGTTCTCACTAGCACACACAAGCTGGCAAGCAGTGTGTCTGTGCTGAGTGAGAGGTCTCCAGGGTGGCATAAGACATGCTGCAGCCCTTAGAGACCTTCCTTGGCATCAGGGCCCTTGGTACTAGAAGTACCAGTTACAAGGGACTTATCTGGATGCCAGGGTCTGCCAATTGTGGATACAAAAGTACAGGTTAGGGAAAGAACACTGGTGCTGGGGCCTGGTTAGCAGGCCTCAGCACACTTTCAATTGTAAACATAGCATCAGCAAAGGCAAAAAGTCAGGGGGCAACCATGCCAAGGAGGCATTTCCTTACACAACCCCCCCCCCCCCAAACGAAAGAGGATGAGACTAACCTTTCCCAAGAGAGTCTTCATTTTCTAAGTGGAAGAACCTGGAAAGGCCATCTGCATTGGCATGGGCAGTCCCAGGTCTGTGTTCCACTATAAAGTCCATTCCCTGTAGGGAGATGGACCACCTCAACAGTTTTGGATTTTCACCTTTCATTTGCATCAGCCATTTGAGAGGTCTGTGGTCAGTTTGAACTAGGAAGTGAGTCCCAAAGAGGTATGGTCTCAGCTTCTTCAGGGACCAAACCACAGCAAAGGCCTCCCTCTCAATGGCACTCCAACGCTGCTCCCTGGGGAGTAACCTCCTGCTAATGAAAGCAACAGGCTGGTCAAGGCCATCATCATTTGTTTGGGACAAAACTGCCCCTATCCCATGTTCAGAGGCATCTGTCTGCACAATGAACTGCTTAGAATAATCTGGAGCTTTTAGAACTGGTGCTGAGCACATTGCTTGTTTCAGGGTGTCAAAGGCCTGTTGGCATTCTACAGTCCAGTTCACTTTCTTGGGCATTTTCTTGGAGGTGAGTTCAGTGAGGGCTGTCACAATGGATCCATATCCCTTCACAAACCTCCTGTAGTACCCAGTCAAGCCAAGGAATGCCCTGACTTGGGTCTGGGTTTTTGGAGCTACCCAGTCCAGAATAGTCTGGATCTTGGGTTGGAGTGGCTGAACTTGGCCTCCACCTACAAGGTGGCCCAAGTAAACCACAGTTCCCTGCCCTATCTGGCATTTGGATGCCTTGATAGAGAGGCCTGCAGATTGCAGAGCCTTCAAAACCTTCTTCTGGTGGACCAGGTGATCCTGCCAGGTGGAGCTAAAGACAGCAATATCATCAAGATAAGCTGTGCTAAAGGACTCCAAACCAGCAAGGACTTGATTCACCAACCTTTGGAAGGTGGCAGGGGCATTCTTCAAACCAAAGGGCATAACAGTAAACTGATAATGCCCATCAGGTGTGGAGAATGCTGTTTTCTCTTTTGCTCCAGGTGCCATTTTTATTTGCCAGTACCCTGCTGTCAAGTCAAAGGTACTTAAGAATTTGGCAGCACCTAATTTGTCTATGAGCTCATCAGCTCTAGGAATTGGATGGGCGTCTGTCTTGGTGACAGAGTTGAGCCCTCTGTAGTCCACACAAAACCTCATCTCTTTCTTTCCATCTTTGGTGTGAGGTTTGGGGACTAAGACCACTGGGCTAGCCCAGGGGCTGTCAGAGCGCTCAATTACTCCCAATTCCAGCATCTTGTGGACTTCCACCTTGATGCTTTCCTTAACATGGTCAGACTGTCTAAAGATTTTGTTTTTGACAGGCAAGCTGTCTCCTGTGTCCACATCATGGGTACACAGGTGTGTCTGACCAGGGGTTAGGGAGAAGAGTTCAGGAAACTGTTGTAGGACTCTCCTACAATCAGCTTGCTGTTGGCCAGAGAGGGTGTCGGAGTAGATCACTCCATCTACTGAGCCATCTTTAGGGTCTGATGACAGAAGATCAGGGAGAGGTTCACTCTCTGCCTCCTGATCCTCATCTGTTACCATCAACAGATTTACATCAGCCCTGTCATGGAAGAGCTTAAGGCGGTTCACATGGATCACCCTCTTGGGGCTCCTGCTTGTGCCCAGGTCCACCAGGTAGGTGACCTGACTCTTCCTTTCTAGCACTGGGTAAGGGCCACTCCATTTGTCCTGAAGTGCCCTGGGAGCCACAGGCTCCAGAACCCAGACTTTCTGCCCTGGTTGGAACTCAACCATTGCAGCCTTTTGGTCATACCAAAACTTCTGGAGCTGTTGGCTGGCCTCAAGGTTTTTGCTTGCTTTTTCCATGTACTCTGCCATTCTAGAGCGAAGGCCAAGTACATAGTCCACTATGTCCTGTTTAGGCTCATGAAGAGGTCTCTCCCAGCCTTGTTTAACAAGAGCAAGTGGTCCTCTTACAGGGTGACCAAACAGAAGTTCAAAGGGTGAGAATCCTACTCCCTTCTGTGGCACCTCTCTGTAAGCGAAAAGCAGACATGGCAAGAGGACATCCCATCTCCTTTTGAGCTTTTCTGGGAGCCCCATGATCATGCCTTTTAATGTCTTGTTGAATCTCTCAACTAAGCCATTAGTTTGTGGATGGTATGGTGTAGTGAATTTGTAAGTCACCCCACACTCATTCCACATGTGTTTTAGGTATGCTGACATGAAGTTGGTACCTCTGTCAGACACCACCTCCTTAGGGAAACCCACTCTGGTAAAGATACCAATGAGGGCCTTGGCTACTGCAGGGGCAGTAGTTGACCTAAGGGGAATAGCTTCAGGATACCTATTAGCATGATCCACTACTACTAGGATATACATATTTCCTGAGGCTGTGGGAGGTTCTAGTGGACCAACTATGTCCACACCCACTCTTTCAAAGGGGACCCCCACCACTGGAAGTGGAATGAGGGGGGCCTTTGGATGTCCACCTGTCTTACCACTGGCTTGACAGGTGGGGCAGGAGAGGCAAAACTCCTTAACCTTGTGGGACATATTGGGCCAGTAGAAGTGGTTGACTAACCTCTCCCACGTCTTGGTTTGTCCCAAATGCCCAGCAAGGGGAATATCATGGGCTAAGGTCAGAATAAACTCTCTGAACGACTGAGGCACTACCACTCTCCTAGTAGCACCAGGTTTGGGGTCTCTGGCCTCAGTGTACAGGAGTCCATCTTCCCAATAGACCCTATGTGTTCCATTTTTCTTGCCCTTGGACTCTTCAGCAGCTTGCTGCCTAAGGCCTTCAAGAGAGGGACAGGTTTCTTGTCCCTTACACAGCTCCTCCCTTGAGGGTCCCCCTGGGCCTAAGAGCTCAACCTGATAAGGTTCAAGCTCCAAAGGCTCAGTTCCCTCAGAGGGCAGAACTTCTTCCTGAGAAGAGAGGTTCTCTTTTTCTGACTGTGTTGCAGTTGGTTTCCCAACTGACTTTCCTTTTCTCTTGGTAGGCTGGGCCTTTCTTCCAGACTCCAGCTCTACTTTTTCACCCTGTGCCTTGCATTGTGCTGTTGTTTTTACACACACCAGTTCAGGGATACCCAGCATGGCTGCATGGGATTTTAGTTCTACCTCAGCCCATGCTGAGGACTCCAGGTCATTTCCAAGCAGACAGTCTACTGGGATGTTTGAGGAGACTACCACCTGTTTCAGGCCATTGACCCCTCCCCATTCTAAAGTTACCATTGCCATGGGATGTGCTTTAGTCTGATTGTCAGCGTTGGTGACTGTATAGGTTTTTCCAGTCAGGTATTGGCCAGGGGAAACCAGTTTCTCTGTCACCATGGTGACACTGGCACCTGTATCCCTCAGGCCCTCTACACTTGTCCCATTAATAAAGAGCTGCTGCCTGTATTTTTGCATGTTAGGCGGCCAGGCAGCTAGTGTGGCTAAATCCACCCCACCCTCAGAGACTAGAGTAGCTTCAGTGTGGACCCTGATTTGCTCTGGGCACACTGTTGATCCCACTTGGAGACTAGCCATTCCAGTGTTACCTGGATTGGAGTTTGGAGTGGAACTTTTCTTGGGACAGGCCTTGTCTCCAGTTTGGTGTCCAGACTGACTACAGTTTCGACACCAGGCCTTTTTGGGATCAAAGTTTTTACCCTTGTACCCAGGATTGTTTTGTGAAGAGGCTCTGGGCCCACCCTCCTGTGCAGGTTTTTGGGGGCCTGTAGAAGACTCTTTACTATTTTTATTTTTGGCTGTCTCACCACCTTTCCCCTGGGGAGGTTTTGTGACCCCTTTCTTTTGGTCACCCCCTGTGGAAGTTTTGGACACCCTTGTCTTGACCCAATGGTCCGCCTTCTTTCCCAATTCTTGGGGAGAAATTGGTCCTAGGTCTACCAGATGCTGATGCAGTTTATCATTGAAACAATTACTTAACAGGTGTTCTTTCACAAATAAATTGTACAGCCCATCATAATTACTTACACCACTGCCTTGAATCCAACCATCTAGTGTTTTTACTGAGTAGTCTACAAAGTCAACCCAGGTCTGGCTCGAGGATTTTTGAGCCCCCCTGAATCTAATCCTATACTCCTCAGTGGAGAATCCAAAGCCCTCAATCAGGGTACCCTTCATGAGGTCATAAGATTCTGAATCTTTTCCAGAGAGTGTGAGGAGTCTATCCCTACACTTTCCTGTGAACATTTCCCAAAGGAGAGCACCCCAGTGAGATCTGTTCACTTTTCTGGTTACACAAGCCCTCTCAAAAGCTGTGAACCATTTGGTGATGTCATCACCATCTTCATATTTAGTTACAATCCCTTTGGGGATTTTCAACATGTCAGGAGAATCTCTGACCCCATTTATGTTGCTGCCACCATTGATGGGTCCTATGCCCATCTCTTGTCTTTCCCTTTCTATGGCTAGGATCTGTCTTTCCAAAGCCAATCTTTTGGCCATCCTGGCTAGCTGGATGTCCTCTTCACTGGAGTTATCCTCAGTGATTTCAGAGTTGTTGGTCCCTCCTGTGAGGGAACCTGCATCTCTGACTATTATTTGTGGAGTCAGGGCTTGAGAAGCCCTGCTCTCCCTAAGTAGGACTGGAGGGGGGGAATTTCCCTCTAAGTCACTATCTTCATCCTCTGAGTTGCCATCCTCAGAGGGGTTGGCTTTTTCAAACTCTGCCAAAAGCTCCTGGAGCTGTACTTTGGTAGGTTTGGAGCCCATTGTTATTTTCTTTAGTTTACAGAGTGACCTTAGCTCTCTCATCTGTAGATGGAGGTAAGGTGTGGTGTTGAGTTCCACCACATTCACATCTGTGCTAGACATTATGCTTCTAAAAGTTGGAATACTTTTTAAGAAACTAAAACTGGTTCTAGAATCTAATTCAAACTTTTAACAAACTTTTAAACTCTAAAAGAAATGCTAACAGGGACTAACACAAGGCCCTAGCAGGACTTTAAAGAATTTTGAAAACTTTTCAAATTGCAAAAATCAATTTCTAATGACAATTTTGGAATTTGTCGTGTGATCAGGTATTGGCTGAGTAGTCCAGCAAATGCAAAGTCTTGTACCCCACCGCTGATCCACCAATGTAGGAAGTTGGCTCTGTATGTGCTATTTCAAAGTAAGGAATAGCATGCACAGAGTCCAAGGGTTCCCCTTAGAGGTAAAATAGTGGTAAAAAATAGATAATACTAATGCTCTATTTTGTGGTAGTGTGGTCGAGCAGTAGGCTTATCCAAGGAGTAGTGTTAAGCATTTGTTGTACATACACATAGACTATAAATGAGGTACACACACTCAGAGACAAATCCAGCCAATAGGTTTTGTTATAGAAAAATATCTTTTCTTAGTTTATTTTAAGAACCACAGGTTCAAATTTAACATGTAATATCTTGTTTGAAAGGTATTGCAGGTAAGTACATTAGGAACTTTGAATCATTTCAATTGCATGTATACTTTTCAAGTTATTCACAAATAGCTATTTTAAAAGGGGACACAGTGCAATTTTCACAGTTCCTGGGGGAGGTAAGTTTTTGTTAGTTTTAGCAGGTAAGTAAGACACTTACAGGGTTCAGTTCTTGGTCCAAGGTAGCCCACCGTTGGGGGTTCAGAGCAACCCCAAAGTTACCACACCAGCAGCTCAGGGCCGGTCAGGTGCAGAGTTCAAAGTGGTGCCCAAAACGCATAGGCTTCAATGGAGAGAAGGGGGTGCCCCGGTTCCAGTCTGCCAGCAGGTAAGTACCCGCGTCTTCGGAGGGCAGACCAGGGGGGTTTTGTAGGGCACCGGGGGGGACACAAGCCCACACAGACATTTCACCCTCAGCGGCGCGGGGGCGGCCGGGTGCAGTGTTAGAACAAGCGTTGGGTTCGCAATGGAAGTCAATGAGAGATCAAGGGATCTCTTCAGCGCTGCAGGCAGGCAAGGGGGGGCTTCCTCGGGGAAACCTCCACTTGGGCAAGGGAGAGGGACTCCTGGGGGTCACTTCTGCAGTGAAAGTCCGGTCCTTCAGGTCCTGGGGGCTGCGGGTGCAGGGTCTTTTCCAGGCGTCGGGACTTAGGTTTCAGAGAGTCGCGGTCAGGGGAAGCCTCGGGATTCCCTCTGCAGGCGGCGCTGTGAGGGGTCAGGGGGGGGCAGGTTTTGGTACTCACAGTCGTAGAGTAGTCCAGGGGTCCTCCCTGAGGTGTTGGTTCTCCACCAGCCGAGTCGGGGTCGCCGGGTGCAGTGTTGCAAGTCTCACGCTTCTTGCGGGGAGATTGCAGGGTTCTTTAAAGCTGCTCCTTTGGATAAAGTTGCAGTCTTTTTGGAGCAGGTCCGCTGTCCTCGGGAGTTTCTTGTCGTCGTCGAAGCAGGGCAGTCCTCAGAGGATGCAGAGGTCGCTGGTCCCTTTGGAAGGCGTCGCTGGAGCAGAGTTCTTTGGAAGGCAGGAGACAGGCCGGTGAGTTTCTGGAGCCAAGGCAGTTGTTGTCTTCTGGTCTTCCTCTGCAGGGGTTTTCAGCTAGGCAGTCCTTCTTCTTGTTGTTGCAGGAATCTAATTTCTAGGTTCAGGGAGAGCCCTTAAATACTAAATTTAAGGGCGTGTTTAGGTCTGGGGGGTTAGTAGCCAATGGCTACTAGCCCTGAGGGTGGGTACACCCTCTTTGTGCCTCCTCCCAAGGGGAGGGGGTCACAATCCTAACCCTATTGGGGGAATCCTCCATCTGCAAGATGGAGGATTTCTAAAAGTTAGTCACCTCAGCTCAGGACACCTTAGGGGCTGTCCTGACTGGCCAGTGACTCCTCCTTGTTGCTTTCTTTGTTCCCTCCAGCCTTGCCGCCAAAAGTGGGGGCCGTGGCCGGAGGGGGCGGGCAACTCCACTAAGCTGGAGTGCCCTGCTGGGCTGTGACAAAGGGGTGAGCCTTTGAGGCTCACCGCCAGGTGTTACAGCTCCTGCCTGGGGGAGGTGTTAGCATCTCCACCCAGTGCAGGCTTTGTTACTGGCCTCAGAGTGACAAAGGCACTCTCCCCATGGGGCCAGCAACATGTCTCTAGTGTGGCAGGCTGCTGGAACTAGTCAGCCTACACAGACAGTCGGTTAAGTTTCAGGGGGCACCTCTAAGGTGCCCTCTGGGGTGTATTTTGCAATAAAATGTACACTGGCATCAGTGTGCATTTATTGTGCTGAGAAGTTTGATACCAAACTTCTCAGTTTTCAGTGTAGCCATTATGGTGCTGTGGAGTTCGTGCAAAACAGACTCCCAGACCATATACTCTTATGGCTACCCTGCACTTACAATGTCTAAGGTTTTGTTTAGACACTGTAGGGGTACCATGCTCATGCACTGGTACCCTCACCTATGGTATAGTGCACCCTGCCTTAGGGCTGTAAGGCCTGCTAGAGGGGTGACTGACCTATACTGGCATAGGCAGTGAGAGGCTGGCATGGCACCCTGAGGGGAGTGCCATGTCGACTTACTCGTTTTGTTCTCACTAGCACACACAAGCTGGCAAGCAGTGTGTCTGTGCTGAGTGAGAGGTCTCCAGGGTGGCATAAGACATGCTGCAGCCCTTAGAGACCTTCCTTGGCATCAGGGCCCTTGGTACTAGAAGTACCAGTTACAAGGGACTTATCTGGATGCCAGGGTCTGCCAATTGTGGATACAAAAGTACAGGTTAGGGAAAGAACACTGGTGCTGGGGCCTGGTTAGCAGGCCTCAGCACACTTTCAATTGTAAACATAGCATCAGCAAAGGCAAAAAGTCAGAGGGCAACCATGCCAAGGAGGCATTTCCTTACAGAGCTGCAAAAAGGTTTGAGTTGCCCATGCCCAAGAAGCAGATGGACTGCTTTTTGTAGGATTTTAAGGAGCCATTTCAGAAGTGTAAAATCTATACCGATTGTGGACTATATCTGGAATGAGGGCATTAAAGTTATGAAGAACCTGTCCACAGTCACCCAGTTCTACCTTGCCTTGACAAAAAGTATGAGGCGCCTGAAGACTCTCCGGCCTGCCTCACGGGCCATCCCAGACCTGACTGAGTTATTACACTTGTGGCACAGCGCAGATCTAATAACCCTTCACCAATCTCTACCCCACCGGACAAGGAGGGTAGGAGATTAGACAATATAGGTATAGGAAGTTGGCTCTGTATGTACTATTTCAAAGTAAGGAATAGTATGCACAGAGTCCAAGGGTTCCCCTTAGAGGTAAGATAGTGGCAAAAAGAGATAATTCGAATGCCCTATTTTGTGGTAGTGTGGTCGAGCAGTAGGCTTATCAGAGGGTAGTGTTAATCATTTGTTGTACACACACAGGCAATAAATGAGGAACACACACTCAGAGACAAATCCAGGCCAATAGGTTTTTGTAGAGAAAAATATATTTTCTTAGTTTATTTTAAGAACCACAGGTTCCAGATTTACAAGTAATACTTCAAATGAAAGGTATTTCAGGTAGGTACTTTAGGAACTTTGAATTAGCTAAATAGCATATACAGTTTTCACATAAATGACATACAGCTATTTTAAAACTAGCCAGTGCAATTTTCAACAGTTCCTGTGGGAGGTAAGTGTTTGTTAGTTTTTGCAGGTAAGTAAACCACCTACGGGGTTCAAGTTTGGGTCCAAGGTAGCCCACCGTTGGGGGTTCAGAGCAGCCCCAAAGTTACCACACCAGCAGCTCAGGGCCGGTCAGGTGCAGAGGTCAAAGTGGTGCCCAAAACGCATAGGCTTCAATGGAGAAGGGGGTGCCCCGGTTCCAGTCTGCCAGCAGGTAAGTACCCACGTCTTTGGAGGGCAGAGCAGGGGGGTTTTGTAGGGCACCGGGGGGGGGGGGACACAAGTCCACACAGAAAGTACACCCTCAGTGGCACGGGGCGGCCTGGTGCAGTGTGTAAACAAGTGTCGGGTTCGCAATAGGATTCAATGGGAGACCAAGGGGTCTCTTCAGCGATGCAGGCAAGGGGGGGGCTCGGGGTAGCCACCACCTGGGCAAGGGAGAGGGCCACCTGTGGGTCGCTCCTGCACTGGAGGTCGGATCCTTCAGGTCCTGGGGGCTGCGGGTGCAGTGTCTTTTCCAGGCGTCGGGTCTTTGAAGCAGGCAGTCGCGGTCAGGGGGAACCTCGGGATTACCTCTGCAGGCGTCGCTGTGGGGGCTCAAGGGGGTCAACTCTGGCTACTCACGGTCTCGCAGTCGCGAGGGAGTCCTCCCTGTGGTGTTTGTTCTCCACAAGTCGAGCCGGGGGCATCGGGTGCAGAGTGCAAAAGTCTCATGCTTCCGGCGGGAAACGTGTGTTGTTTCAAAGTTGCTTCTTTGTTGCAAAGTTGCAGTCTTTGGTGAACAGAGCCGCTGTCCTCGGGAGTTCTTGGTCCTTCTAGATGCAGGGTAGTCCTCTGAGTCTTCAGAGGTTGCTGGACCCTGGGAACGCATCGCTGGAGCAGTGTCTTTAGAAAGGGGGAGACAGGCCGGTAGAGCTGGGGCCAAAGCAGTTGGTGTCTCCGTCTTCTCTGCAGGTTTTTCAGTTCAGCAGTTCTCTTCTTCTTAGGTTGAAGGAATCTAGTTACCTAGGTTCTGGGAGCCCCTAAATACTCTGTTTAGGGGTGTGTTTAGGTCTGGGGGGTTAGTAGCCAATGGCTACTAGCCCGGAGGGTGGTTACACCCTCTTTGTGCCTCCTCCCTGAGGGGAGGGGAGGGGGGGGCACATCCCTAATCCTATTGGGGGAATTTCTAAAAGTCAGAGTCACCTCAGCTCAGGACACCTTAGGGGCTGTCCGGACTGGCCAGTGGTGACTCCTTGTTTTTCTCATTATCTCCTCCGGCCTTGCCGCCAAAAGTGGGGCCGTGGCCGGAGGGGGCGGGCAACTCCACTAGCTGGAGTGCCCTGGGGTGCTGTAACAAAGGGGGTGAGCCTTTGAGGCTCACCGCCAGGTGTTACAGATCCTGCAGGGGGAGGTGATAAGCATCTCCACTCAGTACAGGCTTTGTTACTAGCCACAGAGTGACAAAGGTACTCTCCCCATGTGGCCAGCAACATGTCTGGTGTGTGGCAGGCTGCTAAAACCAGTCAGCCTACACGGGTAGTCGGTTAAGGTTTCAGGGGGCACCTCTAAGGTGCCCTCTGGGGTGTATGTTACAATAAAATGTACACTGGCATCAGTGTGCATTTATTGTGCTGAGAAGTTTGATACCAAACTCCACGGTTTTCATTGTAGCCATTATGGTGCTGTGGAGTTCGTGCATGACAGACTCCCAGACCATATACTCTTATGGCTACCCTGCACTTACAATGTCTAAGGTTTTGCTTAGACACTGTAGGGGCATAGTGCTCATGCACTCACCTATGGTATAGTGCACCCTGCCTTAGTGCTGTAAGGCCTGCTAGAGGGGTGACTTATTTATACCTGTAGGCAGTGTGAGGTTGGCATGGCACCCTGAGGGGAGTGCCATGTCGACTTAGTCTTTTTCTCCCCACTAGCACACACAAGCTGGCAAGCAGTGTCTGTGCTGAGTGAGGGGTCCCCAGGGTGGCATAAGATATGCTGCAGCACTTTAGAGACCTTCCCTGGCATCAGGGCCCTTGGTACCAGGGGTACCAGTTACAAGGGACTTACCTGGATGCCAGGGTGTGCCAATTGTGGAAACAAAAGTACAGGTTAGGGAAAGAACACTGGTGCTGGGGCCTGGTTAGCAGGCCTCAGCACACTTTCAAATCAAAACTTGGCATCAGCAAAGGCAAAAAGTCAGGGGGGTAACCATGCCAAGGAGGCATTTCCTTACAATAGGAAAACGCTTCTACTTAATGGCTTTGCTTATTATAAGGGATTCTAACTCTGGCTATCATAGGCAGATATGATAGACAGCTATGGGCTGACATTGCGCCCTATTTGGATCACCTGCCAGAAGATTCTAAATTAGAAGCCAGGAAAGTCTTGCAGGAAGGAGAGAAGTCTTCTGCAGAAATCATAGACTGTGCTATGGACAGCGCCACCACGGCTATCTGTCAGATGGCAGGTTCCACGGTTCTCAGAAGGCAGGGTTGGCTTGGAGCAACTTCATTTAGACCTGAAGTCCAAAACAAAATTCTTGACCTCCCTTTTGATGGTGAAGCCCTTTTTGGGAAGCACATTGATGGTGGGCTTCCATCAATCAAGAGAGACACTGACATGGCTAGGTCACTTGGCACCCGGCAGTTTAAAAGACAGCCTTTTCAAGGAGCTAGAGGCCGAGGCTACTCATCGTACAGACCAGGTTTTCAGCAGTATAGATACCCCGGTCTCTGTGGCATCCCATTCCTTTTGATCTCAGTTTCAACAGAGAATGCCTCCACAAGCAGCTTATTCGTGAGCTTCCCAGAGAGGAAAGGCCGGAAGACAACCAAAAGATACAGGCCGTAGACAATGACTTGCTATCGTCTCCGGCTACGAACCTTCCCTAGGGCTCAAGACTAGGGGGAAGGATTTCCCTCTACTTCCACAATTGGCAGAAGATCACATCAGACCAATCGGTCCTAGATCTCATCCAGTTTGGCCATAGCCTGGAGTTCTTGCACTACCCTCCTACAAAGCCTCCCCTTCCTCGAAAGGTGAAGCACTTGCATCTGTTCAAGCAGGAGGTCAGGTCGATGCTTCTCAAGAGAGCTATAGAAAGGGTTCCACATCAGGAGAGAGGAAAGGGTTACTACTCCCGATTTCTTCCTAGTTCAAAAGAAGCAGAAAAGTTGGCGTCCAATTCTAGACCTCAGGGATCTCAACACTTATCTCAAACAATCATTCCGTATGATCACCCTATCAGTCATTCTGTCCCTTCTAAATTCGGGGGATTACCTGGCCACCCTCGATTTGCAGGAAGCATATTTCCATATCCCTATTCATCCCTCCCACAGAAGGTATCTCAGATTTGCAGTAGCCGGAGACCATTACCAGTTCAACGTCTTGCCCTTCGGCCTGAAATCGGCCCCCAGGATCTTCACCAAATGCTTGGCACCAGTGGCAGCTTTCCTCAGAAGACAGAACCATCAAGTCTTCCCGTATCTGGACGATTGGCTGGTCAAAGCCAGAGCCAGATCTCAGGCGCAGAAGTCCACAAGAGCTTGTATTGAGCTGTTCACGAGCCTGGGCCTAACGGTCAATCGCGGAAAGTCAGCATTCCAACCCTAAGGAGAAGAACTTTTCTAGGGGCAGTACTGGACACTACCACCAACAATGCAGCCCCTACAGAGGACAGATGGAGAAAGCTCATCTCCCTCGCGAACTGTGTACAAAAAAAGTAAGTTTCGGTTCGCCTCTTCAAGTCCCTGTTGGGGATGATGTCGTCCTCCTGCATTCCTCTGGTGCCTTAGTGCTATGAATGAGGCCCCTACATGAGCAGTTAGATCTTCAATGGACACAATCCATGGGGTCTTTCAACGATCTCATCAGGATAACAAAGCCCATGATACTATCTCTAGCTTCGAGGACTCTGGAGTCTCACTTAGCAAAGGGGCTTTCTTTTCTTCCCCAACAAGCACCTTGGGTGATAACTAAAGACACTACTCTCGAAGGATGGGGTGCTTTCCTCCAGCACCTACAAGTCAGAGGCAAATGGAAGCCACATCAGAAGGTCTTTCACATCAATTACCTCGAATTAAAGGCTGTTCGACTGGCGCTTTGCGCCTTTCTCCCAAAAGTGAGAGGTTCCTCAGTTCTCATCCGGATGGACAAAACGACAATGCATTAAATCAACAAGCAGGGAGGAACCAGGTCTCTGCTCTCCAGCACATTTGGGATTGGTCTATCAGCCACAAAGTAAACCTTCAAGCGGAACATGTCCCAGGCGTACAGAACATCATTGCGGATTCCCTGAGCAGATCATGGTCGTCCAACAATGAATGGGAATTGGACTAAGGAGTCTTGTATCAAGTCTTCCCCCGATGGGGGATAACAGAGTTTGGATCTCTTTGCCACCCCACAGAATGCAAAATGCTGTTTCATTGCAAGTCAGGATCCACATCGGGGCTCTTGGGGGGGAGGGGGGAATGCGTTTTCCATGGCATGTCAGGAATTTATGCTTACGCTTTTCCTCCCATTCCCCTGATTCCAAGAGTTCTGGCGAAGATAAAGATCGAACGCTGCAAGCTCCTTCTGATTGCTGCGGCATGGCCTCGTCAGTTTTGGTATACGGAACTCCTTCGCCTCTTGCAGAGCTGCAGCATCCCTCTACCAGTTATGCCCTCCCTGTTTACTATGAACGAGGGCCAAGTTCTCCACCCAGATCCGACTTCACATCACTTGACAGCCTGGCTCCTGAACACCATGAGTTTGCGCATCTAGATATATCTTCGGATTGCAGAGCAATCCTTGCCAGAGCTACAGCTGAGTACCAACAAATGTTATTGTTCAAAGTGGAAGAGATTTTGCTCTTGTGTGCTCAGGTTCAAGTGCATCCCTTTTTTTCATCACTGCAGCAGATACTACCTTACCTTCTACTCTTGGCCAGATCAGGTTTGGCTATTTCTTCGATTAAGGTCCACCTAGCAGCGATTTCCCGTTACAGGTGTACAGAGAATGTGCCTCCTCTGTGGTAAGCAAGAGTCATAAAACTGTTTCTTACGGGTCTATTCAGGTCCTTTCCTCTGGTACGGCCTCCACCTCTATCATGGCACCTTAATTTGGTCTTGTCTCAGTTAATGAAACCACAGTTTGAGCCAGTCCACAAAGCAGACATGAAATTCCTATCCTGGAAAGTCTCTCTCCTTCTCGCTCTCACCTCAGCTAGAAGAGTAAGCGAAATACAGGCTTTCACTACCCAGGATCCTTTCTTACAATTCATAAGGGATAGAGTAACTGTAAGGAAATGCCTCCTTGGCATGGTTACCCCCTGACTTTTTGCCTTTGCTGATGCCAAGTTATGATTTGAAAGTGTGCTGAGGCCTGCTAACCAGGTGTAAGGAAATGGCTCCCTGTTGCAGTTACCCCCCCACTTTTTGCCTGATACTGATGCTGACTTGACTGAAAAGTGTGCTAGGACCCTGCTAACCAGGCCCCAGCACCAGTGTTCATTCACCTAAAATGTGCCTTTGTCTCCACAGTTGGCACAACCCTGGCACCCAGGTAAGTCCCTTGTAACTGGTACCCCTGGTACCAAGGGCCCTGATGCCAGGGAATGTCTCTAAGGGCTGCAGCATGTCTTATGCCACCCTGGGGACCCCTCACTCAGCACAGACACACTGCTTGTGTGTGCTAGTGGGGAGAAAAAGACTAAGTCGACATGTCACTCCCCTCAGGGTGCCATGCCAACCTCACACTGCCTATGGCATAGGTAAGTTACCCCTCTAGCAGGCCTTACAGCCCTACCCTAAGGCAGGGTGCACTATACCACAGGTGGGGGCATATGTGCATGAGCACTATGCCCCTACAGTGTCTAAGCAAAACCTTAGACATTGTAAGTGCAGGGTAGCCATAAGAGTATATGGTCTGGGAGTCTGACAAAAACAAACTCCACAGCTCCATAATGGCTACACTGAATACTGGGAAGTTTGGTATCAAACTTCTCAGAATAATAAACCCACACTGATGCCAGTATTGGATTTATAAAAAAATGCACACAGAGGGCATCTTAGAGATGCCCCATGTATTTTACCCAATTGTTCAGTGCAGGACTGACTGGCCTGTGCCAGCCTGCTGCTGAGAGACGAGTTTCTGACACCATGTGGTGAGCCTTTGTGCTCTCTGGGGACAGAAACAAAAGCCTGCTCTGGCTGGAGATGCTTCACACCTCCCCCTGCAGGAACTGTAACACCTAGCAGTGAGCCTCAAAGGCTCAGGCTTCGTGTTACAATGCCCCAGGGCACTCCAACTAGTGGAGATGCCCGCCCCTGGACACAGCCCCCACTTTTAGCGGCAAGTCCAGGGGACATAATGAGAAAAACAAGGAGTCACCACTGGCCAGTCAGGACAGCACCTAAGGTGTCCTGAGCTGAGGTGACTGACTTTTAGAAATCCTCCATCTTGCAGATGGAGGATTCCCCCAATAGGGATAGGGATGTGCCCCCCTCCCCTCAGGGAGGAGGCACAAAGCGGGTGTAGCCACCCTCCAGGACAGTAGCCATTGGCTACTGCCCTCCCAAACCTAAACACACCCCTAAATTGAGTATTTAGGGGCTCCCAGAACCGAGGAAGATAGGTTCCTGCAACTTAAGACGAAGAAGGACTGCTGAGCTTAAAAACCTGCAGAGAAGACGGAGACACCAATTGCTTTGGCCCCAGCACTACCGGCCTGTCTCCCCACTTCTAAAGGCACTGCTCCAGCGACGCGTTCCACAGGGTCCAGCGACCTCTGAAGCCTCAGAGGACTACCCTGCATCTATAAGGACCAAGAACTCCTGAGGACAGCGGCTCTGTTCCACAAAGACTGTAACTTTGCAACAAAGAAGCAACTTTGAAACAACACACATTTCCCGCCGGAAGCGTGAGACTTTGCACTCTGCACCCGATGTCCCCGGCTCGACTTGTGGAGAACAAACACCACAGGGAGGACTCCCCGGCGACTACGAGACCGTGAGTAGCCAGAGTTGACCCTCCTGAGCCCCCACAGCGACGCCTGCAGAGGGAATCCAGATGCTCCCCCTGACCACGACTGCCTGGTAAAGACACTGCACCTGCGCCCCCAGGACCTGAATGATCCGACCTCCAGTGCAGGAGTGACCCCCAGGTGGCCCTCTCCCTTGCCCAGGTGGTGGCTACCCCGAGGAGTCCGTCCCAACACCCCCCCCCCCCCCCCCCCCCCCCCCCGTCCCTCGCCTGCCTTCATCGCTCTAAACCCCCAACGGTGGGCTACCTTGGACCCAACTTTGAACCCCGTAGGTGGTTTACTTACCTGCAAAACTAACAAACACTTACCTCCCCCAGGAACTGTTGAAAATTGCAGTCTAGTTTTAAAATAGCTATATGTCATTTGTGTGAAAACTGAATATGCTATTTTGCTAATTCAAAGTTCCTAAGTGAAATACCTTTCATTTGAAGTATTACTTGTAAATCTTGAACCTGTGGTTCTTAAAATAAACTAAGAAAATATATTTTTCTATACAAAAACCTATTGGCCTGGAATTGTCTTTGAGTGTGTGTTCCTCATTTATTGCCTGCGTGTGTACAACAAATGCTTACCACTACCCCCTGATAAGCCTACTGCTCGACCACACTACCACAAAATAGAGCATTAGAATTATCTCTTTTTGCCACTATCTTACCTCTAAGGGGAACCCTTGGACTCTGTGCATACTATTTCTTACTTTGAAATACAGAGCCAACTTCCTACAGAAACTCATACTTATAACCCCAAGGTGGGCACGTCAGCCATGCTACACCACATTGCTAGACCTGTCAATAGTACCACACATCAAACTCCCTAACAGACCGGACCTGTTGACACAAAACAAACAACAGATCAGACACCCCAATCCAGCAATGCTCAATCTGGCAATCTGCCTCCTGAAATCTTAGAGTTTGGATATCTACATCTTCCACCAGAATGTATGGAAGTGATTAAACAGGCAAGAAAACCTACCACCTGACAGTGTTATGCAAACAAATGGAAAATATTTTTTTTCTACTGCCAAGCAAAACACATAACACCCTTAGACGCAACCATACAAGACATTGTAGGTTATTTACTCCATCTACAAAAAGCAAATTTAGCTTTTTTGTCCATTAAAATACATCTTACAGCAATTTCTGCTTATTTGCAAGATGAACAAACCAAATCTCTATTTAGAGTGCCTGTCATCAAAGCTTTCATGGAGGGTCTAAAACGCATCTTACCTCCAAGAACGCCACCAGTACCTTCATGGAATCTTAACATTGTACTCACATGTCTCATGGGTCCACCCTTTGAACCCATGCACTCGTCCGATTCAATTCCTAACTTGGAAAGTAGCATTTCTAGTAGCAATCACTTCATTACGAAGAGTTAGTGAAATACAAGCATTCACTATTGAACAACCCTTTACACAAGTACACAAACATAAGGTTGTACTTCGCATAAACCCTAAATTTCTACCTAAAGTCATCTCACCGTTTCATTTAAATCAAACAGTGGAATTTCCAGTCTTCTCCCCACAGCCAGACTCAGTGGCAGAAAGAGCACTACATACATTAGATATTAAGAGAGCTTTAATGTATTACATCGACAGAACAAAATCATTTAGGAAAAGTAAACAGTTGTTTGTCGCATTCCAAAAGCCCCATACTGGTAATCCTACATCAAAACAAGGCATAGCCAGATGGATAGTGAAATGTATCCAAACTTGTTACCTAAAAGCTAAAAGACAGCTGTTAATAACACCAAAAGCACATTCCACTAGGAAAAAAGGAGCAACAATGGCATTTCTAGGAAATATACCAATGACGGAAATCTGTAAAGCAGCCACTTGGTCAACACCTCATACATTTACCAAGCATTACTGTGTAGATGTGTTAGCAACACAACAAGCCACAGTAGGACAAGCTGTACTAAGAACACTATTCCAAATAACTTCAACTCCTACAGGCTGACCACGGCTTAGGGGAGGAGAACTGCTTTGTAGTCTATGCATAGCATGTGTATCTGCAGCTACACATGCCATCGAACGGAAAATGTCTCTTACCCAGTGTACATCTGTTCGTGGCATGATTCGCTGGAGATTCACATGCGTCCTCCCCAGGAGCCTGTAGCCGTTTAAGTTACATTTAAATTTGTACATATGTATATACATCTCTATTCCATTGCATGGACATCTTTCTTTACACTCTATCACTCCTACCTTACCCTCTGCTGGAAAACAATCTAAGATGGAGTCTATGCCCATGCGCAATGGAGCCGAAAATCAGGAGTCACTCGTTCCGTGACTCGAAAAGACTTCTTCGAAGAAAAACAACTTGTAACACTCCGAGCCCAACACTAGATGGCAGGACCTGTGCATAGCGTATGAATCTGCAGCGGGACATGCCACGAACAGATCTACACTGGGTAAGTGCCATTTTCCATATATGTGCATATAACAATAAGTATACATATGGATTAATGCTATACAATGTGCTTCATTACTGCTTGCTATTCTGATTCAAGCATGTGAATCTATGAAAGTTCCAATACTGGAATAAGAAAATAAGTTACTTACCTGTAACTGTAGTTCTCCAGTATTGGAATATTTCATAGATTCACATGTGACCCTCCTTCCTCCCCTGGGAAGCTCACCTTTTCCTGTCTTCTTCAGATACTCCCCCCCCCCACCATAAAAAGGGCGTAAGACAACAACAGAGGAGTAATAAACTAGATGGTTCACCCTAACATATCAGAAGTGTTCAACTAATGCTCAAAACAGTCCCTAGAAGACACCATAACAAAAATATAATTCGTAAGAAACTTGGTCATGTAACCATAGTGTTAGCCCCTAGAGGACATAACCCCATGCAAAAAGAAAAACAGGAGAAAGTAATGCAGTGTAACCATTTACTTACGCCCTAGAAGGTGTTTCTAGGGCTAGCAGGCCTCTGCAATGTTATTACAAACGAGGCCTTTAAAACAAAACAGCTGTAAAGCAAAAGTACTAGCCATGAGAAAGCTTAAAAGACACTAAATTGTGGGAAGAGTTATTGTGGGGTCCTCACTAACCTAGTGTAGGGTCACAAAGATGATATAGACGAGCGTTTTGAAGGCGGTTCTGTTGTCCTAGGACCACCACAGGCTGAGTTATAAGCAAAAATGGTTTGTAAAAGTAATGCCCTGCAAAGCACTATGGAGCGAGTTTTCATGGTGCGAATATTATAGTATGTTGACTGCAATGCTCAGAACAGTTTGTAGAGAAAACCACAATGAAAATAGCATTTGGAAGAAACCTGGCCATGTAACCATAAAGTTAGCCCTTAGAGAGCATAACCACATGAAAGAAAATGGGTAGAAAGTAATGCAGTGTAACCATAGGGGTCTGCAATGAGTAGCTTGTGACAAACCCTTTAGTAGCTCTCCTTTGTGTAGCCCCCTACAAAAATGGCAAAGTTTATATTTAAAACAAACATGTAAACTTCTTTGATGTGGTCAGTATTAAAA
Organism: Pleurodeles waltl; assembly: GCF_031143425.1. Classification (NCBI taxonomy): domain Eukaryota; kingdom Metazoa; phylum Chordata; class Amphibia; order Caudata; family Salamandridae; genus Pleurodeles; species Pleurodeles waltl. Next base: position 969,496,596 of record NC_090444.1, on the reverse strand, counting down.
TTCTAATAGTATTCATAGGTCTGGATGATTTTAATTAACATAAGTAGCTTTTACTACATAAAAGGTTGGAGACCCTTGGGAGAATGTGGCACATTACACATTTTCAAGGCTAGCAGGCCTATTGCAACAATGTTACAAACAAGACCCATAAAACATAACTTCTCCCAGCTGTAAAACAAAAGTTCCAGCCTGAAAAGAACTTTTAAATACACTCAATGGTTGTAGGGGTTATTATTTTGGAGTCCCGCCCCGCCAAACATTGTGTGGGGGAGGTGCGCTGCAGGGGGCAGGGCAGCAGAGATGATGTAGACAGAAAGAGTACATTGCCATCAATGTTTTGAAGGTGGCCCCATTGCCCTAGGGCCACCACAGGCTGAGTTATGAGCAAATGTGTTTTGTAAAAGTAATACTCTGCACAGCATTATTGGGCAAGTTTTCGCGCCCCAGATATTTTAATATGTTGGTATGACTGTAATGCTTAGAACAGCCCCTAGAGAACATCACAGTGAAAATAGCATTTGTAGGAAACATGGTCATGTAACTATTTAGTTAGCCCCTAGAGGGAATAACCACTCAAAAAAAGAAAATGGCAGAAAGTAATGCATTGTAACCATACATTTAGGCCCTAGAAAGTAGTGCATTATACATTTTAAGAGTGGCAGACCTACTACAACAATATTACAAACAAAGCTTTCAAAACATTAACTTATCTCAGTTGTAAAACAAAAGTTCCAGCCATGAGAACTTAAAAAGACACTGACTGTTGGGAGGGGTTATTATTTTGGGGTCCCCACTAACTGAGTGGGGGACCCAATGATGACCTAAACAATACAAGTGTCATGCTGAACATTTTGATGGTGGTCCCATAGTCTTAGGACCACAACAGCCTGTGTTATGGGCAAAAAATGTTTTTAAAAAGAATGCTTGCAAAGAATTATGGGGTGACTTTTCCTGAGCGCAGAATCGGCTCTCCCACTGTGCCAGGAAAGTTGCATTGTGGATTTCTGTGTTTTTTTAGGAAGCTATGGAGCATGGAGGGGAGAGCCAAAATAAATTACTATGATTAGGTAACGGTGTGAACAATGTGACCAGCGCTCCAATACTGCCGATGGAGTTTGCGCTGTGAGGGCCATGGAGCAAGAAGGGGAGAGACAAAAGAAAAAAATAGTTCACCCACGCCTAACTATATTGGCATTCATCCATGTTACAGGGTCAGTCTGCAAGGCGGTAACAAAACTGCCCCAAGGAGGGACAAATGTAAAGCAATTACCATTGACATTGAGGAATTTTTGAAAGGCAAGCCTACAAACGAGCTAAAGTGATAGGTGTGAGGTGGGATGGTTAAAAGCCCTAAATACTTACAACAGTCAAATCGCTTGCGCACTCGACCTAAAAAATGATTTTCAAACGATTACTTTCCATGAGATATGCCCTTTTATTTCAGAATACTTATCTTACTTGGGTTTAGCAGACACACGCTCCAATACATGTCAGTCAAAAAGTTGCAGGATATCATTCTAGTTCAAGACACTTTTGTTTGGGCTAAAGTTAGTGCCACAAATTATTACAAGGTGCATGGGCCTAGAACGGTCTTTCTATGGTGGAGAGGATGTATATCCTTAACTAGATGAATGGCCAACAAAATGCTTCCAGCAATTGTTGATGTTTTATAACTTTTTGTCTGGCCAGTAATGTAAAGGAGTATGTGCTTTGCCCCTTGACAACATTGTCTTGCAGGTGAAAGATTTATATAGAAACGTAGGAAAATGTTTCTGTTGAGCGAGATAAGACAATTGATGTCTAGCAGTGCATATCGTAGTGAATGCAGACTCAGTCATCCAGAATCTCAAGACTTTGTGAAGGACTGTCATCATGCTTTCTTCTGTATTGACAACGTGGTCTTGTGAATGAGGATGATTTAGAGAAATTCAGCTTGTAGGGCAGCAGTGAATAAAGAGTGGGAGGATTTTTACAGTCGCTCACCAAATTAGTTTATTGAATGCAAAGAAGAGGGAATATCTTCAGAGGGCAGAGTCTAATGGCAGACATGTCCTTGCAAGGATGGGCAGCCCATCTGCGGGGCCTACATTTTAATGGTCTCTGGTACAGACCAGCAACTGAACTTACAACAACAATGTACTACATTTGGAAGCAGAGCACAACAAGTTCCCTCAAGTTCTAGCACAGAACTGTGGCTACGTGTGATAAATCACAAGGTAGAATTAAAAGCACACCTGCACCTGACATGCAAATGACCTTGAGTATTCAGTCAGAAGGCAAAGATCAGACAACCAGAGCTGGAAGCAGAACAACAAGAACTTACAACTAATCCACAGCTAATATTTCTGAAATGGGATGGACCACAATGGGACATGTTGCAGCTAATTATAACACTAATGCCCATATTTATGCAAAGTTTGTGCGGCCTTTGTGTCATTTTTTGCTATGCAAAAGTGGCGCAAACCTACTGCCATATTTATATTTTGAAGCTAGACTCATCTAGTATCAAACTATCTGCGTTAGCGTCATTTTTTGGGAGCGCCAACCCACCTTGCATCATATTGCAACAATGATATACAAGGTAGGTGTTCCCTTCCAAAAACATAATGCCATATTTACAACCCCCAACTCCACTCCCTGACACTAAAACGACGTACAGAATGGCACCGGACCCAAAAAATAATGCAAAGCCTGATTTGCGTCACTTTTTAATGTCTGGTGAGGCCCACACACTACTACTTAAGGAAAAGACACAGGAAGAGCATTGGCAACCTCCTGGACAACATGGAACGGTTATTGCTCCAGCTTGGGTCGAGACTGATTTACATATGGCTGGGTCCAAACTGGGGTGGCATGGTGAGCAAAAGAATTGATGGATTAAGCCCAAATCGGTGACTGGGGGTGAATGTTTGATTTAGTTCTGCATTCCGTCCATCATTTGTGTTTGTTTCCAGCTTGGCAGACGCCAGCGATGACAACAGGTCCCTCCTCCACCACCACAGCAGCCACAAAGGCAGCGCAAAAGGGGGTAGAAGATAGTTTGACCGCATACAACCATCCTTGGGCTCAGTGAACAAGATGTCATCAGGTATTACCGTCTGAACTGGGAGTCAATTTTACGCCTGCTGCACGACATTGTGCCAGACTTCACTGCAAGGGTGGAAACGCCAACAAACACACCACCCATGACCAAACTTCTGACTGTCCTCCATATGCTGGCTTCAGGATCTTTTCAGATAATGGGCGCACAAGTGGCTAGTATGTCCCATCCATCCTTCTCGGTCTTCCTTCCAAAGGTTCTGCACGTAATCATACGCCTCACACCCCACCATCTGATTCCCCAACACCCAGCAAATGCAGCAGGAGACCATGGTTTCTACCTAATTGCTGGGTTCCTGCATGTGCTGGGTGCAATGGACTGCACCCATGTTCAACTGCTGCCACCTGCAGCAAAGGATCACCTATACAGGAACCGAAAGCACATCCATTCGATAAATGTTCAGTGCCATTGTGGCCCACCGTGGGCCCTTCTCGAACATCCTTGCCAAATACCCCAGAAATTTGGCAATGGCCTACTCGTAGGTAAGCCACCATACCAATCAGTTCACAGACAACACACCAACCTTGTAGGACACTCGAGACATACACACCACTAAACACACTTGGGAACACAGATGTACAGACAACAACACATATGCCACACTACACTGCAATCATTTCACATCTCATACACACATCCACATGTACATGAAACAGCCACAACCTGACTGGCACACCATGTGAGGACAGGTAGAGCTATGTCCCCTTTGCATACAGAAGCTGGGCTCAAACCACTACTAGGGTCCACTAGTAGAGACCTAAATACAGATCCAAACACATCATGCCAAACAATGAATAGCTCAGCTATGTGGGCGGCCTAGGCCATGTCAATGTAAAGAAAGTCACACATAGATACAGCTCCACATTTTTCATGGGGTTCAAGCCTCTGGCAGCACCAATATCAAATGCTACCCAACTGTTGCCATTACAACAACACATCACCTACACATACCTGTAGTGTGCACATTCACCTATCTACTCCATTGTGTTGCACACATAGGAATACAACTACCTGCCATGAGAGACCATGGGGCAGAATTAAGAGAAGTCGTGCAGCACCTAGTCCAGTGCCACCTCAAATGCGCCCCTTGGCGACCCCATGTGTGTGCCGTATACAAGAAACCACCCACCATGGCGCAGAGTTTGTGCAGTACTGTAAAGATCATGGATGCCATAGTAGGACTCTGCAGGAGTATAGAGGACATACCTGACCTTTCATGCACTGTACATAAATTGGCGTGCCCCCTCCTAACTCCTGCACTGTGCATGGGTTGAAAGTGTCTGTGAAAAATTGTGTATTAGAACTTATGAGATTCCACTGCACCTACTTTTGCTCACCCTCCAATTGTGTGATTCACACCTTAGTACACTTGATTGATGCCACAGCCATCATCTGTCACAAAGGGTCATTATGTGTCGCTCTCCATGCCTAGTACCACATGTTAACATGGAGGCCAGAGTTAGGCTTTGTAGCGCTCACATGGTGGCTGTACACGTGACACCACTGTGGTGCAAGGAGGTGGTAGGTTCTACCAACAGTAAGACACTTCTCCAAATATGGACAACATATATTTACAAAGGTTGAACCATCAGTTTGGATTGAATTTTACAGTCCCCAGGTCCCTGAGCCACAACCCAAGATTGCAATGTTCATCAACACAGACCAATGAAACCATTTCACAAAACAGGAACATACACAACTGCCAAGGTACGTACCAAACCACTATTAAGCATTACCAACACATCTTCTCTCATTCCTTTGCATCCGCCTAAGGTTTTGGCATACAACCATGGCTCATGACTCCATTTGGCAACCCCACAACAGTGGAAGAGTACGCATATAATGAAGGGTACAGAAGAGCACAAAATGTGGTTGAGAGGATATTTGGGCTTTTGAAGTCAAGGTTCAGGTGCCTGGCCCACACAGGAGGAAGCCTATTGTATGCTCCACTACTGGTATGTAAGATGATACTGGTATGTGCAATCTTGCATAATATACGTATGCAGACCAGCGTTCCCTGGGATGAACAGGTAGATGTCCCCAATTAGGAGAAGGATGACAATAGTGCAGCACATTTGGAGGGGGAACTACAAAACACTGCTGCAGGAGACTACAAATTGTACAGAACTTCTACACAGTCACTGTACAACTATTTGCACTTTGTAAATATAAGAAATACATTACTTTGTACCAGATTGTCCATGGTCTACTTATATTCCACTACATATACAATTGGAATGTTACTCATACCTCAGAGCAGGAAAGACATACAACAGTTACAAGTTGGTTCCAACATAGTTTGTGATGTAAGAGGGTCTAGCACCTCCATGTCACACATCAGTGTCACATACCTCATGGGCATGTGGCTCTCGAAGGCCTAGATACATGCTCCTCAAAATATAATGTGGTGTTAAGTGGGCAATGTGCAAAATCTTGGCCCTTTCCCCACTCCTAGCAGGATGTTTGCAATGGGGCATACATATGGTAGGGGCTATTATCAAATGGTATTTTAGTAATGTAGGAACTGAACTGTGTCACATCTCAGGCGAATCGCTGCAACACCAGCACTGTGCATGTGTGACAAGGGGGAGGGAGGGCACGATTGGTAACAATAACAATGGACCTTCATTAACTGTTCAAGGTTAGTAACCAAATTTAGAGCCTGAGCCTCCACTGTATATCAGTGGACGTATGTCCTGGCACTGCCATTGGGCCCAACCCTGCCACATGGTGCACTGTACCTCAAACGTGGCACACACACGTTGGCTGTCGAGTGCGCTGAGGGTTGCTAGACCAATGAAGCAGCAATGGGTGCTGAACCACTGTCGAAACATATGGCCCATTGTCAGGATTTAAGAATAAAATGTGACAATGCTCCACCAAATTAATGTCTGGGTGGAATGTAGGCAAAGTGTGTTCCACTCAGTATGTACATTCTATACACACTTGTCACACACATCTACTGTCATGACACATGCCTACAACTAATCTGGCTACACATATGAAGACTGATGTATGGGTGTATGGCCTAGGTATGAAAGGGTTTGCAATTACCAACAATGGTTGACATGTGTCAGCAAGGTAACCTAATATAGTCTGTATTACACCATCACACAGCACATATCAATACACACCTCTCATTGACACTCACATGCCAGACCAAGTGAAAGTTACCAACAGTGACAAAATTCACTATCATGTCTAGGTCTCCAACATGCTACTCGGGTGTGGGATGTGGAAGTATATCCAGCAATGTCCAAACATGTCACAGACCTATCCACAAATGTATGGGAGAAGAAGTAGACAGATATGTTGCATGTGGCTAATAAAAAAAACAACAACACTAAGATGATTTCACACACTAACATCATACACTCATGGTAAAAGTGACATAGGTTGTGGAATGTAGGAATTAGTGCATACCCGTGTACAACAAAGGATGTGGATGGACAGCTGAGAGATTTCCACAGATACTACATGGGGAAGTCACTTGGCGACGACACAAGTGCTGTGGTAGGTGTAATGTCATGTGTGTGTGGAAGTCATGTAATCTCGCAAAGCCAGGCAATGGGACTGTAACTATCATGTAGCCTGTAGTAGAAAATGTGTACATCTTCAATGTACGCAAGTCACACATTGCATCCTGTTCATGTATGTCCGGACCATGTTGCTGTAGAAGATGTGTAGAAAGTGTAAGCAGCCTTAAGATTGGCAGCAATATAGGACACAATCCAGTGCTAACAAGTTATGCGATAAAAGATGGAGAAGGTAAACACATACACCAGTACTGACTGTGCAACATGTCAGTGTCACCATGTGATCACCCAATATATGTACAGAGAGGATGCCTAGGTCAGTACATAACCCACTCATGTTTGCCACTACAATAACATGCCCATCACATACCATTCTGACAGGAGGCAGTGACAGTTGACATCATCTATCCCCCGGCTCAGTCAAATTTACAAGTTACAACAGATAAACAAGCCCTAACCAAGGTGCTCATGGAAATTACTAAGGATATAAAATCATGTCTGTCAGACCATGCCAAATGATGAGACATGTCCTACACGTACAAGTAGAGAGTCCACAGTACATGATAGGGCAAGGCTGACATCAAGTACCCCAGAGGAAAAATAAAATCCCAGTCCTTTTGATCACAATTGTGCATATGTTTGTCTGCAGGGGACTGTGCATTGCTCTGCTGAAGAGAAATCATGAAGAGGCTAGATCCTTGCCCAAAACCCCCTAACCCCACTCATGAAGCTACATTGACTATTGAATTAGGGGCCTGATGCATGTGCACAGTGAACTGATTAGTGTGGAGCGCCGTTAACCTGCGGCTAAACATGCAACCGTGGCACTGAGTGGGCATAATAACTCCCACAGCAGTGATGATGACTAGGCTGCCATCTTTGTCTGACTGCAACACTGCTACACAGTGGTATACCATTGTATGTAATAGTCAGAACAAACATGATGTGGTTGATTGTGAGTACCTAGTTAGTGGCATGCACACATATGTCCGATATCTCAGCATACATGTACCATTTAAATGGTACACGCCTGGAAAGGCAAATTTCCATAAATGTAAATGCATATGTATCACAAGGTCATTGACAGAATAAACAAACCTTCAGATGTGTTCCGACATATGGAAACACTGATATGAATACACATGCATTTGACAAAGTCCAACATGTGTCCATGCAGGAAGATAGATATGTGAGGTTTCATATCCTATGAACCTATCGCTGTGGTCATATTTTACTGAAATCACACACACTGCATATACCAACCTTCATTGACACGTGTTTACACTATCTCCTGCATCTAAGATGCATGGGGAACTGTATGTTGTGTAGCAGAGCATTATGAAGGCTGAACCTAACTACACACCACAGTGTGGACACACATGCACTCACATTGCCAGGGGTAAAAATGATTTCAACCCAGCCGTAGTCCACTGCATCTTCTGAGTACAATTTGTCATGGGTATCACATGCATTACCATGTATTGGCATAACCCATCATATCTATTGTGTTGTTAAACATACATTTGGAAATCAGATATTACAATGGGGTAGACCCACAGATATGTGCTAGATCACATATGTACACTCCTACACACGTGCTAACATGTATGTGGACATATTCTAGCTACACATGCACACGGTTTCAGTCATTGCATGCATCACACACATATACAAACATATTGGTAACACATACTGATGTTACCGTAAAAGATATGAATGGACATGCACACACAGGTAGCCATACCATACTGACTTCATACATGCATAGCCCCTGTGACATGGTATGAGAATCTGGGTGCACTGTAAGCCTTTCCCAAAAAATCTACGCATTCCAGTCACGCATCAAAATATTTTGACGCAAACAGCAATATCCCATACTCTGCTAAACCAAAAACATTAAGCTTAGCCCCTGTGCATCAATCGCAAGTCCACAGTCCTTGTCAGGCTTTATGGGAAAGAATACCACGCATGACCATCATGTGTCAAAATTTTAGACGCAAATGCAAAAACTTCATACTTTACTATGCAGAAAAATGACACCTGGCCCTTGCGCGTCAATCACAAGTCCACAGGCTTTGTCAGGCACAATGGGAGAAAATCGAGCATTGACCATCATGCATCAAAAAAAAAAAAAAACACTTATCTGAAAACGTGACGCACAGGCCCAGGAAGTGATGAAACGGGACATCCTGCCTGCATACATAGTACAGTGAGTTCACTTTCACTTCACAGTCTTATTGTCTGTGACTGTGTGAGGAGCTGGTGTTTTTGGAGGATTGGAATTGTAGGAGAGTTGTGTGCTATGTCCTGTTGCTGTTGTGTTATATTTGTCTTTTACTCAGTCTTTTGTAGTGTTTCTGTACTGTATTTGTCACTCTATTGTGGGGTGTTTGTCTAGGGGTAGTATAGTTTATTGGGGTATTTGGGGGTAGGCGGGAAAGTTTTATATTTACTTTTTTTTTGGGCACTTACATTTGCAGTCTTTTAAAACTGCAATACGTCTTGGTAAGGGAGGTTGACAAAGATAATGGCTGAACTGGGAGGGTTTATATGGCTTGTGCAGCATTACCTTCCAGTGATGCTGGTCTTGGGTGAAAGCAGCTTTCAGACCTCTGCGGGGTAGCCCTGGATCATGCGGTGGAGCAAGGTGCTCCACCACCTAACCCAAATCTTTGGAGGAGGATGCAATGACCACCAGCTGAAACACTGTTGGCCTGACGTGACCTCAAGGGAGCAGTTGATAAGTATCCCATTTGCACAGCAACTCCATTATTTGAATGTGCATGACAGGTGGACATATGGTTGAGTGCAGCATGTTTAGGCAAGGGATCTGGACAGGTTGTTTGAGCCTGTATAAAGAGCTCCAGCACCACCTTAGGGCTGCCACTGTGATTTGCATTAATGAAGCAGAGGCAGGGTAGAGATGCCATCTTCCCTGCGCTATAATAACAAAGTTGTGCGATGCATGCATAGCACCACTCAGTTAAGACTTGCACAACATGAGGGCTGTGCCAGGCATCATGTATTGGGGGGCTACCCCTGGATATGGGGGGGCTAAAGTACATGGGTGTGAGGAAAAAGATAGCTTTCCTAGCACCATATTTCCAGCACTTTGAACGGCTGCTCAGAGCCGTTGTTAAAAAAGGGGGATACCATTGTATATGATGGGCCCCCATGTACTCAGCAGTAGTTCTAATTATTTGGTGCTACTCCTGCTGCGTACATCATTGCGTCCATATGAATTGACACAATTGCCCCCTACCTGCACCATGGTGTGCCGGATGTTTTATACAATGTGCACATGCAGGGGGTAGGGGGGCGCTAGGGAGAACAAGGACAGTAGTTATGCACTAGGTACAGCACCACTTTCCTTAAATCTGCCCCTTTGTGTCATTTGCCAATGGCATTTAAGGGAGCTTGTCTATGCACCGCATCCAGACTACTAGCACATTCCTCTTCCTGTACATTGTGTATCACATACACTCCATAATGTGTCTATTACCCCCACACACGTGCTGGATTTGTACCACAGGCCTGCCACGTTGTACAGACAGTATGGGGCAGGCCTGCATCTGCGCCAGCACTAGCACATTACACAGAAACATGCACTAACACAAGCATCCTTGGACCACAGAGCAAGTGTGTCTGTGTTGAGGTGAATGTACATGCGAATGTTGGCATCCCTTCCTGGACAAGAAATGGTTTACCAAGGCAAAAATGGCTGGCCACACATTATTGCCAAGACATCCGTAATGTCATTCAGTTAATGTGCAGGTAGGGACAACTAAATGAACATAAGTAAACTGCCATGGCATTATGGCTTAAGTGTGTGTGCCTTGTCATGGCACACACACATGAGAACAAGAAACAAGGATGTTTCAGTGCATTCCTAAACACTTTGCAATACTCACACAAACCCTAGGCAGTTGTCAGTCTTTTAGCAGTGGTAATGAGTTAGATGTCTTCAACATCTGGGGTAGGGTCAAAAGCTATGGGTGTCACAATGGGATGGCCACTGCAACAACTATTGCGTACCCGCAGATGCAGAATACTGTGTCACGCAGCCCAATATGATCATGAAGGCGTAGAGCAACAAAACAGCTGCATGACAATTTCATGCACATATGGTGCAGTTAAATGCACCACTGGAGTGTCAGGGAAAGTGATGCTTTGTTGGTGCCAGGGACTACATTATCTGACAATATGTTTCACACAGATGTTTGACAGTTGTTCAGATCTACCACTAGGTTGACTTGCTCACTCAGATTAACAAGTTTATTTTGAAACTGTCGTCCATCACAGAAATGTCTAAATATCACTAAGCTACCTTTTTCCTTTCATGTATTGTAAATGAGCCTCCACCCTACACCAGAGGAGGGGTGCTGCCAGTAAGTGTCACCTTGTGCGTCACGTGTGGCATTCCAGGGTTTTGTGTGAGACAGTCTGATGTGTGCAATGCAGTGATGAAATGTATTGTGTGACCAATGCAAAGAAATCATCTGAATTAGGATGTTGACATCATGTCTGATGTAATGTTGAGGATTGAGAATGGCTTGATTGTTGCACAAGTGACAATGTGTGCTGCTATGGAATTGTGGGTGTTAGGAAATGGAAAGCATGCCCATTTATACATGAATGTGAATCATGATAGGTGTCATAGCTGCTGTTAATGTGATTAGCATGTCTGTTGCCAACAAATTTGTCACTGCAATTTTGACAGCACTGTGTGCCACACGTAGCTTTTAGTTACTCACAAAACGGTACAGGTGAAGTAAATGTATTGAGGTCTTTAGGGGCCTTATATATGAGACACTTGCACCACTGGTGCCTCACTACTCTTCAGATTTTAACTGAGGCCACAGTTGTTCAAGGAGTCTTATTGTGCTGGACAAAAGTCAGTAGAGTACAAAATGAGAATACAACTTAGCTCCAGATGGTTGTGGGAAATGTCTACGGATTGTAGCACGCTAGATCTCTGCAGATTTACCAACATGATCTACCCATCATGATATTTGTGATTGATCTTGGTCACATCACATGTGCATATGATGTGAATGCTGAGTGTGTACCTGGTACTTAGGTGATGTCTGATATGCATCTGCACATGTTGTTCAATCAATAGGACTACTGTAGCTGCACCCAGTGCAGTACCTGTCTTACTGATTCCCTAAGGGCATCCATACAGCCACCATGTGTGTGCTGCATTACACATTTTGCACAACATAGTACAGGGTGGGGGCAATAGTTTGAAATCTGTAGATAGCTTTAATGTGCTGTTCAGGCTTTGCCCAAACTATATGGGCACTTTGCATGAATTGTACATGTGGGCGCATTGTGAGTAATGGTGTGCCCCCTTGTAACGCGTACTCAGAGCAGGTCTTAACCCAGGACACATAAATGGAGCTTTACCTAACATTAGAATTGTGAGTGGGAAGTTTCCTGTCCCCCATCAGATTACCCCCACATTGCATCCATGATGCCTGGGCAAGGCTTGATGTAGTACCAGGGGTGTCAACCTGGTGATTGCTTACAAAGCGCTGCATATTGACAATGGCACAGGAACTCTGGACTTGTTGGGCCAGTTTATCCTCACTAATGTTTTCACACAAATGTTGAGCAAGGACGCAGTAGTCCACTTACCTATGGGCCCTGTTGGTCAACAATGGATAGCCGTTGCCGTAGTGATATGTACTTGATACCGTAGATGGCTTGTGGGAATCTGGCATAGATTTGGAGTCAGTCACTGTTGTGGAATGTGTGGTGGATGGCATGTGTCATCTGAGGGTGCTGTGTACATTGCATGTCTGTTCTACCTCCACCCAGTGCTGTTTTTAATGCTTTATTCTCCTCATATTTCAGCTGCCAATATGACCCCTGTAGAAGTACATGCTTTCCACAAGCTGGCCGACAGGCACATATTGGAGGTGAACGCCGGCTACCAAAGGATGGAGAGGAGATTTAGGAAGGAGAAAGTCCCTGGGGCATGGCATGCATTTCCACATGGGGACCTCCGCAACAGCCAACAACAAAGCAGGCCACTTTGGAAATAAATCTGGGGCCTGGGAGGGCCTGAGCGGGTCCGACCCCCTCCACATCTGCTGCACCTGTCTCAACATAGGGCACCCCTACAGCCACCTGCTCCAGCCTCAACATCAATCTTCGAATCAGACATGAGATGGGACATGGCCGCCATGATGGCAAGCTTGGAAAAGTTGGCGTAAGAGAGCACAAAAAATCCTAAGTTGCTCAAGTACTGTAAAAAAAAAAATGAAAAAGCTGTGAACTGTTCAAGCCACAACCCCCCAGTTACTTCCCTCTCTCTTTCACTATTATTAGATATTTATAGTGGGTTTCAGATGAGTAGTGTTACGTTAGTAAAACAGTGTAGGGTAGGCATAGGTTAGAGTAAGTATAGTTGTGGGGTGGGTTTTAGTACTTTTTTTTATTTTGGGAGGAGTTGGGTGGGGGTTATGTTGGGGCCTAAATGTAAAAAAAATGTATGTATGTTTGTTTAGGACATAGGTTAAGTTAGTACAGGTATAGCCTTAGTTTATGTTCTACTTGTATCTTGTCTCTGAAGGAGGGTGGGGGGGGACAATGTTTAGAGTGTGGTGTTACATGTGTAAGATTAGTTTAGCATAGGATAGATAGGTATAGATATAAGTTAAGTTAGTTTAGGTAAGTTTAGTGTATGGTAGTATATAGGATAGGTTTAGATATGTTTTTTCTCCATGCTGATTAAGTGTCTGGGTGTTCTCATGTGTGCACTGACCAAGTAGGAGGAATGGCTTAGGGTATGCTTCGTATTGTTATTTCCATGGGAGACCATGTGAAACGCTATGACCAAGGAGCTGTCAGATTGGCTGCTAAATGACATCAACTAGTCAATACATGTGTCATCCACAGTTCAAGCCATTCACATTGTGTATGTATATGGTATCTTGGACAGGTAAGTATGGAACTTCAACTGTCATTGGTGGGGTCTAGCAGTATTATTGTTGGAAAGTGTGGAACATATGACATTAGCCAAATTTGGGTCTGTATCCTGCAACACTGACAACTGCCCGCCACTGATTAGATTTGCCTCTTCTGAACCACACACATTAGTTGTACTGGTGCTCCCATCTGGGTAAATCACCATACACTTGGTTCAGAACCATACATGCCATATGTCAACTTCCATGAATATCTGTTCAATATATGTATTAAAGACTCTAAGTTGGTTGTAGCCCACAACGCAATCATTAACTTTTTTTTAATGTTAGGATCCTAGTGTATGGCTTTGTGCCTGACAGTAATGCACACATGTAATTATTATGTTCTGTTCTCATTGACCTAGCTTCACACAATGCATACATTTAGCTGAGTTGATGGATCATAGTAAACGTAGAAATGTTACATGTGAACAAGGTAAATTATTTACAGGTGCAAGTGTATTTTCCAGTGCTATACAATGTCCAATTCACAGACCCCATAAGAGATCCTGAAAAATTTGTTGTAACATCAGAGTCTAGGGGTGAGGTACATGTCATGAGACATGGTTAGGAGAAGTGTGTATTAGTAAGGAGGTGTCCAAATTGCCAATAGGTAAGATTTGAGACAATGACAGTACATAGCAGACAAGTCAACAGTTGTTGCGTGAAGAGGGCACATAGCCTGCTGTTACAACACTGGCATGATCATAAGCATAGAACTAGGGAGATACTGTCCATGTGGCACAGACTTGTGCTATCGGGTGGTTTTCCTTGTGAATGCTATTCCTTCCACATCTCCATCCTCTCATGTGTGTGGTGCCTCCTGTGCCATGGGTGGTGCTGTTGTTGAAGTTGAGGGGGCCACACACACATCAGGGGATAGAGATGTGGAGTCAAAGTCCCAGCAGCTGCCATTTATGGAAACATATAAGGCATCTCTGCAGCAAGGAGGAACTGCTGATTTCTTAACACCGCAGCAACAACACAGTGGTAGACATCTATGCTTTCCCTGAGGGAGGCCATTTACCACTGTATGAACTCCAAGGTATTCTGTATAGCCCCCAGCCTGTTGTCGATCATGCTGCTGCCACTTTGGGAGGGCAGTTGTAGTCTCGGCCTCATGACAGCAGCCATGTCGTCCAGGGACTGCTGGAGTCCATGTAGCGGGGAGTGTGTGCCTCTGACGGCAGCTGAGTTGCCCTTAGTCGGACTGAGGCACCTCTCTACTCCCTCTAGGCTGCCTGAAATGGTCTCCATTCCCACCCGTACCTGCTTGGCCAGCTCCCACTGGACTCCTACCCCTGTCCTCTGGAAGGTGATGTCTGGGTCCTCGGAGTTCAGGGCTGTGTCAGGACTGGCTGGAGCTGTGTGTTGTAGCTGGGTGGTTAATGTGGAGACCCCTCTGTGTCCTCCCTGTGACTGGAGGTGGTGTCTGGAGGGAACCTGGGAGATCCTGGAGAGTCTCTTCATTGATGGTCGGAAGTTGGTCAACCATGTCATCTGTAAAATCCAGGACAGACAGGTCGGCAGGAGGTAAGGCATCATCCTCTGCAATGAGATAGCGATATGTCAATCTTTGATTGTGGTGACTGTTGACAAGGCACATAATTTAGTCGCTACTGGAGGCTCAGTGACATGTTACAGACCCCAAGATGTAGTTGTATATTATGTGTTTCGTTGTACATCACACTGGGGCAAGCTCACAAGGTATTTTGGGGCATATTTAGGAGCCCCTACTGCCACAGAAGCGTCACTTTTCGTTACACTCTGGTGGTGCAATGCCCTGCGCCATATTTACAAGTTGCTGCTAAGCCACTTTTTTTGGCTTAACGTCACCTTGTAAATACGGCCCCTTCACATGCAGCACTTTGCGTGAAAGGGGTGTGCAACGGGTGTTGCTGTGGACGTGCTACAGAAAACACCCATTGAATTTTGACAAAGCCTCAGATTTATGAGTTTTCGGAAACCTTAGGCAGCTCCAAAATCTAACACCATCCAGGGGTAGCATTAGCATGGCATAACCAAGTGAAATGCTCTATTTTATCCTTGTTTTTCACTTTTTCTATGTGTGACTACAGTGGATTGCATAAGCTTTGCATGTGTCCTAGATAAGTCTTGGCTGCTCATCCACATCTACCTCTAGAGAGCCTGGCTTCTAGACACATCCTACACTAATAAGGGGATACCTGGACCTGTTAAAAGGTGATAATACCATAGATAATCACCACACACCAGACAGATTCCTACAGGCAGATTTATGAAAAATGACGAGCAACTGCGCTAGTGCAGCTGTGCGCCAATATTTCTAGCGACTAGGTACTTAATTGCAGATTGATACTCTATGAATATAAACAGTCACCAGATTAACATGTCTTCCAGTGGTGGCTGGTGACTTTTGAAAGTGGTGGGGCGTTAAAGATCTTTCCAACTTTCACAACATAGCAGATATGTGGTCCCAAGGTCTGAATTGCATACTGTAAAAGCAGAAATCTTCTGACCAATTCCGGCTTCCCAACTTGACCAAACTGTGTGATCGTAGGCAAATGTTTTATATTACCAAAGCTCACCTTTCTTCATTACCACATATGAGTGCATCTTAAAATATGCAAGTTCAGAATATGCTCTCTATAAAAACATCTTATGTTTGATTTCACAGAATATAATGCTGCTTAAGGAATCATAAGAAACTAGGCTATATATATGGTGTACAACAACTCACTAATAGCGTTGTGTAAGGAAATGCCTCCTTGGCATGGTTATCTCCTGACTTTTTGCCTTTGCTGCTGCCAAGTTATGATTTGAAAGTGTGCTGAGGCCTGCTAACCAGGCCCCAGCACCAGTGTTCTTTCCCTTACCTGTACCTTTGTTCCCACAATTGGCACACCCTGGCATCCAGGTAAGTCCCTAGTAGCTGGTACCAAGGGCCCTGATGCCAGGGAAGGTCTCTAAGGGCTGCATCATGTCTTCTGCCACCCTGGAGACCCCTCACTCAGCACAGACACACTGCTTGCCAGCTTGTGTGTGCTAGTGGGGAGAAAATGACTAAGTCGACATGGCACTCCACTCAGGGTGCCATGCCAACCTCACACTGCCTATGGCATAGATAAGTCACCCCTATAGCAGGCCTTACAGCCCTAAGGCAGGGTGCACTATACCATAGGTGAGGGCATAGGTGCATGAGCACTATACCCCTACAGTGTCTAAGCAAAACCTTAGACATTGTAAGTGCAGGGTAGCCATAACAGTATATGGTCTGGGAGTCTGTCATACACGAACTCCACAGCACCATAATGACTACACTGAAAACTGGGAAGTTTGGTATCAAACTTCTCAGCACAATAAATGCACACTGATGCCAGTGTACATTTTATTGTGAAATACACCCCAGAGGGCACCTTAGAGATGCCCCCTGAAACCATACCCGACTTCCAGTGTGAGCTGACTAGTTTTACCAGCCTCCCACTCACCAGACATGTTGCTGGCCACATGGGGAGAGTGCCTTTGTCACTCTGTGGCTAGTAACAAAGCCTGTACTGGGTGGAGGTGCTTCTCCCCTCCCCCTGCAGGAACTGTAACACCTGGTGGTGAGCCTCAAAGGCTCACCACCCTTTGTTACAGCACCCCAGGGCACTCCAGCTAGTGGAGTTGCCCTGCCCCCTCCGGCCACGGCCCCTCTTTTGGCGTCAAGGCCGGAGGAGATAATGAGAAAAACAAGGAGGAGTCACTGGCCAGTCAGGACAGCCCCTAAGGTGTCCTGAGCTGAGGTGATTCTGACTTTTAGAAATCCTCCATCTTGCAGATGGAGGATTCCCCCAATAGGATTAGGAATGTGCCCCCCTCCCCTTAGGGAGGAGGCACAAAGAGGGTGTAGCCACCCTCAGGGCTAGTAGCCATTGGCTACTAACCCCCCAGACCTAAACACACCCCTAAATTGAGTACTTAGGGGCTCCCAGAACCTAGCAAGATAGATTCCTGCAACCTAAGACGAAGAAGGACTGCTGACCTGAAAGCCCTGCAGAGAAGACGGAGACACCAACTGCTTTGGCCCCAGCTCTACCGGCCTGTCTCCCCACTTCAAGAAAACTGCAACAGCAACGCGTTCCACAGGGTCCAGCGACCTTTGAAGCCTCAGAGGACTACCCTGCATCTAAAAGGACCAAGAACTCCCAAGGACAGTGGCTCTCCTCCAAAGAAGAAACATCTTTGCAACAAAGAAGCAACTTTGAAAGACCACACGTTTCCCGCCGGAAGCCTGAGACTTTGCACTCTGCACCCGACGCCCCCGGCTCAACCTGCGGAGAAACAACACTACAGGGAGTACTCCCCGGCGACTGCGACCCTGTGAGTAGCCAGAGTTGACCCCCCCCCCAGCGACGCCTGCAGAGGAAATCCAGAGGCTCTCCCTGACCGCGACTGCCTGCTTCAAAGAACCCGACGCCTGGTAAAGACACTGCACCCGCAGCCCCCAGGACCTGAAGGTTCTGACCTCCAGTGCAGAAGCGACCCCCAGGTGGCCCTCTCCCTTGCCCAGGTGGTGGCTACCCCGAGGAGCCCCCCACTTGCCTGCCTGCTTCGCTGAAGAGACCCCTGGGTCTCCCATTGAACTCCTTTGTAAACCCGACGCCTGTTTACACACTGCACCCGGCCGCCCCCGTGCCACTGAGGGTGTACTTTTTGTGCTGACTTGTGTCCCCCCGGTGCCCTACAAAACCCCCCTGGTCTGCCCTCCGAAGACGCGGGTACTTACCTGCTGTCAGACTGGAACCGGGGCACCCCTTCTCCATTGAAGCCTATGCGTTTTGGGCACCACCATGACCTCTGCACCTGACCGGCCCTGAGCTGCTGGTGTGGTAACTTTGGGGTTGCTCTGAACCCCCAACGGTGGGCTACCTTGGACCCAACTTTGAACCCTGTTGGTGGTTTACTTACCTGCAAAACTAACAAACACTTACCTCCCCCAGGAACTGTTGAAAATTGCACTGTCTATTTTTAAAATAGCTTATTGCCATTTGTGTGAAAACTGTATATGCTATTTTGCTAAGTCAAAGTTCCTAAAGTTCCTAAGTGAAATACCTTTCATTTGAAGTATTACTTGTAAATCTTGAACCTGTGGTTCTTAAAATAAACTAAGAATATATATTTTTCTATACAAAAACCTATTGGCCTGGAATTGTCTTTGAGTGTGTGTTCCTCATTTATTGCCTGTGTGTGTACAACAAATGATTAACACTACCCTCTGATAAGCCTACTGCTCGACCACACTACCACAAAATAGAGCATTAGAATTATCTCTTTTTGCCACTATCTTACCTCTAAGGGGAACCCTTGGACTCTGTGCATGCTATTTCTTACTTTGAAATAGTGCATACAGAGCCAACTTCCTACACGTTGTCATTAGGATGAGGACACAGGAATGTATCTAAATTCATATTTAAGAAAAATAATTTGGAACGACAGGAGGCACACCTATTGCTTGTATGACATTCACTGGGGAGGGGACAGGGAGCCCTTTCCTACTGCACGTGTGGCGCAGCAAGAATAGAAGCTATCGGCAGACATAAACCCAACAAACTCTCCAGCCTGCAACCCCCTTACTTAGATAAGTCAAAAGTAGGATGAGCAGGAGGCTGGCCTGGCTTGTAGTGGGTACCAATGGTACTTACACCTTGTGCCAGGTCCAGTTATCCCTTATTAGTAGAGTAGTAGTGTTCTAGCAGCTTAGGCTGATAGAGGTAGCTATAGCAGAGCAGCCAAGGCTGAACTAGGAGACATGCAAAGCTCATGCAATACCACTTATATCATTTAGGTACTATATCATAAGAAAGACAATACTCAGGGTTACTAAAAAATAAATGTACTTTATTTTAGTGACAATATGCCAAAAATATCTCATAGGACAGACTCCCTTAGGAGGTAAGTAAAATACACACAATATACACAGAAAACCAAATCAGATAAGTACAACAGTCAGAAAGTAGTGCAAACACTGTAGAATACAATAGGATGCAATAGGCCTAGGGGCAACACAAACCATATACTAAGAAAGTGGAATGCGAACCACGAATGGACCCCTAGGCCAGTGTAATGTGTAGAGGATCACTGGCAGTGTAAGAAAACACTAAGGGTGTCCAAGATACCCCACCCAAGACCCTGGAAAGTAGGAGTAAAGTACTACTATTTCCCCATAAAAACACTATAGTCGTGATAGAGGATTTTGCAAAGACCACAACAGACTGCAAAGCACTGAAGACGGATTCGTGGACCTGAGGACCTGCAGAAGAAGGGGACCAAGTCCAAGAGTCACGAAAGTGTCCGGGGGGGGGGCAGGAGCCCACTAAACCCCAGATGAAGGTGCAAAATGGCTGCCTCCAGGTGGAAGAAGCTGAAGATTCTGCAACAAAAGGAGCTAGGAACTTCTTCTTCGTGCAGAAGATGTCCCACGTGGTGCTGGAGGATGCAGAGTTGTTTCCTTGGCAAAATACTGCAAATAAGCCTTGCTAGCTGCAAGAGTCGCAGTTGGAGAAAAAGGGTGCTGCCCTGGCCCAGGAAGGACCAGGATATTGCCACTTGGGAGAGGAGACAGAGGGGGCCCTCAGCAACGTAGAGAGCCCACGCACAAGAAGGTAGCACCCGCAGAAGTCCTTGAACATTGGTTCAAAAAGTCTGAACAAGGCAGTTGTTTCAACACTGCAAAAGGAGGTCCCAGCGACACCGGAGATCAACTCAGGGGGCTGAGCATCGCAGGACAGAGTTCTGGGGATCTAGGCTCGGCTGTGCATGCAGGATTTCTTGGAAATGTGCACAGAAGCTCTTGTAGCTGCACATTACGCAGTGCACTTGATTACTGTCTGGAGAGGGGAGGCAAGGACTTCCCTCCTCCAAATTTGGAGGGTTGGACCACTGGACATTCTGGGTCACTTGGGGTCCACCACCTGTGTTCCAGGGGCCACGCTCGTCAGGATGAGAGGGGTCCCAGAGTACCAGTGAAGCTGAAGTTTGGTGCCTGCTGGAGCAGGGGGAAGATTCTGTCGACTCACAGGAGATTTCTTTGTGGCTTCCAGTGCAGGGTGAAGGCAGACAGCTCCCAGATCATGCACCACCAGGAAACAGTTGAGAAAGCCAGCAGGATTAGGTGCTACAATGTCACTGGTAGTCTTCTTGCTACTTTGTTGCAGTTTTACAGGCGTCTTGAAGCAGTCAGCAGTCAATCCTTGGCAGAAGTTAAACAGAAAGAGAGATGCAGAGGAACACTGGTGAATTTTTTCAAGTTGTTATCTGAGGAAAAGCCCACTGGAGGGACCCTAAATAGCCCTCAGAGGAGGATTGGCCACCTAGTCAGGTAAGCACCTATCAGGAGGGGTCTCTGATGTCACGTGCTGGCACTGGCCACTCGGAGG
Organism: Pleurodeles waltl; assembly: GCF_031143425.1. Lineage (NCBI taxonomy): Eukaryota > Metazoa > Chordata > Amphibia > Caudata > Salamandridae > Pleurodeles > Pleurodeles waltl. The sequence goes on along the minus strand of NC_090444.1, from coordinate 969,475,589 downwards.
CCTACAGAGTGCCCTCACACCTCTGGAAACAAGATGGCAGAGGTCTGAGACACACTGGAGAAGCTCTGGGCACCACCCCTGGGGTGGTGTTGGACAGGGGAATGATCACTCCCCTTTCCTTTGTCCAGTTGTGCACCAGAGCAGGGCCTGGGAGTTCCCTAAACCGGTGTAGACTGGCTTATGCAAGGAGGGCACCAACTGTGCCCTTCAAAGCATTTCCAGAGCCTGGGAGAGGCTACCCCTCCCCAGCCTTTAACACCTATTTCCAAAGGGTGAGGTTGTAACACCCTCTTTCAGAGGAGATTCTTTGTTCTGCCTTCCTGGGACTGGGATGCCCAGACCCCAGGAGGGCAGAACCCTGTCTGTGGGGTGGCAGCAGCGGTAGCTGCAGGGAAAACCCCAGAGAGCTGGTTTGGCAGTATCCGGGTCCATAATGGTGCCCCGGGGATGCATGGAATTGGCTCCCCAATACCAGATTTGGCATGGGGGGACAATTCCATGATCTGAGACATGTTACAAGGCCATGTTTGGAGTTACCATTGTGAAGCTACATATAGGTATTGACCTATATGTAGTGCACGCGTGTAATGGTGTCCCCGCACTCACAAAGTCTGGGGTAATGGTCCTGAACTATGTGGGGGCACCTTTGCTAGTGCAAGGGTGTCCTCACACTTAGTAACTTTGCCCCTAACCTTCAGCAAGTGAAGGTTAGACATATAGGTGACTTATAGTTTACTTAAGTGCAGTGAAAATGGCTGTGAAATAACGTGTGCGTTATTTCACTCAGGCTGCAGTGGCAGTCCTATGTAAAGGATTGTCTGAGCTCCCTATGGGTGGCAAAAGAAATGCTGCAGCCTATAGGGATCTCCTGGAACCCTAATACCCTGGGTACCTAGGTACCATATACTAGGGAATTATAAGGGTGTTCCAGTGTGCCAATTGAAATTGGTAAAGTGGTCACTAGCCAATAGTGACAAATGTAAAGGCAGCGAGAGCATAAGCACTAAGGTTCTGATTAGCAGAGCCTCAGTGACACAGTTAGTCACTACACAGGTATACACAATCAGGCCATGAACTATGAGCACTGGGGTCCTGGCTAGCAGGATCCCAGTGAGGCAGGCAAAAACAAACTTACATACATGTAAAAATGGGGGTAACATGCCAGGCAAGATGGTACTTTCCTACACAACCATCCACCCACCCCCAACGAGGAACAATAAGGCTAACCCTGCCCAGATGAGTCTTCATTGTCTAAGTGGAAATATCTGGAGAGTCCATCTGCATTGGAGTGGGTACTCCCAGGTCTATGTTCCACTTTATAGTCCATTCCCTGTAGGGAGATGGACCACCTCAACAATTTAGGGTTTTCACCTTTCATTAGTTTAAGCCATAATAGAGGTATGTGGTCTGTTTGAACAATAAAGTGAGTACCAAAGAGGTATGGTCTCAACTTTTTCAAGGCCCAGACTACAGCAAGGGCCTCCCTCTCTATGGTAGACCAACGCTTTTCTCTAGGGGTCAACCTCCTGCTGATAAAAGCAACAGGTTGATCCTGGCCCTCAGTGTTAAGCTGTGATAGAACTGCCCCCACCCCTAATTAAGAAGCATCAGTTTGTACTATGATTTTTTTGGAGTAACAAGGGCTTTTTAGGACAGGTGCAGAGCACATGGCCTGTTTGAGCTCACCAAAAGCCTTTTGACAGCTAGCTGTCCATAATACCTTTTTGGGCATCTTCTTTGATGTGAGGTCATTAAGAGGGGCAGCTATAGTGCCATGATTCTTTATGAACCTCCTGTAGTACCCAGTGAGGCCTAGGAAGGCTCTAACTTGAGTTTGAGTTGTAGGGGGAACCCATTCCATAATAGTTTGGATCTTCCCCTGCAGTGGTGCAATCTGTTCCCCACCTACCAGGTAGCCCATGTAAACCACTTTCCCCTGCCCTATCTGGCACTTTGAGGCCTTGATAGTGAGCCCTGCCATTTGCAGGGCCTCCAAAACTTTCCACAAGTGGACCAGGTGATCATCCCAGGTGGAGCTAAAGACAGCTATATTATCTAGATATGCTGCACTAAAGGCTTCCAGTCCTTGGAGGACTGTATTCACCAACCTCTGAAAAGTGGCAGGTGCATTTTTCAATCCAAAGGGCATAACAGTGAACTGATAGTGCCCTCCAATGGTTGAAAATGCTGTTTTTGGTTTAGCATCTTCTGATAACTTAATCTGCCAATACCCTGCAGTTAAATCAAAAGTGCTTAGGTACTTGCCAGAAGCCAGTGTATCTATCAGCTCATCTGCCCTGGGTATCGGGTGAGCATCAGTTTTGGTTACTTGATTGAGACCTCTATAGTCCACACAAAACCTAATTTCTTTTTTTCCATCTTTACTATGAGGTTTGGTGACAAGCACCACTTGGCTAGCCCAGGGGCTTTCAGAAGGTTCAATCACTCCAAGATCCAACATTTTCTGTACCTCTTGTTTAATACAGTCTCTGAAATGGTCAGGCTGTCTATATATTTTACTTTTGATAGGTAAACTGTCTCCAGTATCAATTATGTACTCACACCAGGTAGTTGTGCATGGAACAAGTGAGAAGAGGTCAGAGAACTGATCAAGGAGATTTATGCAATTGTCCTCCTGCTCAGCAGTAAGGCAATCTGCAAGTACAACTCCCTCCACTAAACCATCAGCTTCAGTGGTGGAGAAGAGGTCAGGGAGAGGGTCACTCTCTTCCTCCTGCCTCTCATCAGTGGCCATGAGCAGGGTTAGGTCAGCCCTGTTATAGTAAGGTTTCAGGCGATTGACATGAAGCACCCTAAGGGGGCTTCTGGCAGTGCCCAGGTCCACCAAATAGGTGACCTCACCTTTCTTCTCCACAATGAGATGGGGTCCACTCCATTTGTCCTGGAGTGCTCTTGGTGCCACAGTATCCAATACCCACACCTTCTATCCTGGGTGGTACTGAGTCAGGACAGCCTTCTGGTCATGCCATTGCTTTTGGAGCTCTTGGCTGGCCTCAAGGTTTTTACTGGCCTTTTTCATATACTCAGCCATCCTTGATCTGAGGCCAAGCACATAGTCCACAATGTCTTGTTTGGGAGTTTTAAAGGTTGTTCCCAGCCCTCCTTCACAAGAGCAAGGGGACCTCTTACAGGGTGCCCAAAGAGGAGTTCAAAGGGACTGAAGCCCACTCCTTTCTGGGGTACCTCCCTATAAGCAAAAAGGAGGCATGGTAACAGGATATCCCACCTCCTCCTGAGTTTTTCAAGGAGTCCCATGATCATGACTTTGAGAGTTTTATTAAACCTCTCAACCAATCCATTTGTTTGTGGATGATAAGGAGTAGTGAACTTGTAAGTAACACCACACTCCTTCCACATAGCTTTGAGATATCCAGACATGAAGTTACTACCTCTGTCTGATACCACTTCCTTAGGGAAACCCACTCTGGAAAAGATTCTCAGGAGGGCTTTGGCCACTGCAGCGGCTGTAGTGGTCCTTAAGGGTATAGCTTCAGGATATCTATTGGCATGGTCCACTACTACTAGGATAAACCTATTTCCTGAAGCTGTTGGAGGGTCAAGGGGGCTAGCAATGTCAGCCCCTACCCTCTCAAAGGGCACCCCAACCACTGGGAGTGGAATTAAGGGGGCCTTAGGTGTGCCACCAGTCTTGCCACTGGCTTGGCAGGTCACATAGGAGCGACAAAACTCCTTGGTGTCCTCTGACATATGAGGCCAGTGAAACAATGGAACAAGCCTGTCCCAAGTCTTATTTTGGCCCAAATGCCCAGCTAAAGAAATATCATGAGCCAAAGTCAGGAGAAATTCCCTATACTGCAAAGCGATGACTAATCTTCTGGCAGCTCCAGGTTTAGGGTCCCTTGCCTCAGTATAGAGCAGGTTATCTTCCCAATAGCCTTAATGGCTATCAGTGACATCCCAATTCTGCTGTTTGACAGCTTGCTATCTTAAACCCTCTAGTGTGGGACAGGTCTGCTGTGCCACACTAAGCTCTTCCCTAGCAGGCCCCCCTGCACCCAAAAGCTCAGCGGTGTCTGCTGCCAGCTCATCTGGTGTAGGTTCTGCACAGGGAGAGGATTCCGCTTCCTCAAAAGGGGAATCTTCTGGAGAGGGAGGTATAGTGGGCAAGGATTTACCCTTTCTACCCCTAACTTTTGAGAGCAATTGGTCCATTTTAACAGGATCCAAATTTACCTGCCCTCATTGCTTCTGGGCCTTAGCCCTTGTGAGAGTAAAGATATGCCCTGGAATGCCAAGCATTGCTTCATGAGCCCCCAACTCCACTTCAGCCGAAGCTGATGTTTCCAAATCATTTCCTAGTAAACAGTCTACAGGTAAATCAGTGGCTACCACAACTTTCGTTGGGCCAGTAACCCCCACCCCCACCCAGTTGAGGTTCACAAAAGCCATGGGGTGGCTAAGAGTGTTGTTATGAGCATCAGTCATTTGGGACTGCTGACCAAGTAGGTGTTGTTCAGGGGCAACCAGTTTCTCTATCACCATGGTGACACTGGCTCCTGTGTCCCTGTAGGCCTCAACCTCAACACCATTTATTAGGGGTAGTTGATGGAACTTACCCATATTAAGGGGACAAGCAACCAAGGTGGCAAAATCAACACCACCATCAGAGACTAAAACAGCCTCTGTGGTCTCCCTAACAAGACCAACCCCAACTACATTACCAATGGTGAGCCCAGCTACACCCTTTGATTGGCTATTTGTAGTATTCTTCCCACCACCACTGCTATTACTAGGGGCACTAGTGGACATAGTTGGGGTTGTGGTGGTGGGAGCCTTGGTGTTTTTCTTTGGCCAAGTGGAATCACTAGCCTAATGGCCTTTATTTTTACATAAATAACACCATGGGTTCTTTTGATTGTGTGAAGAGGATTTGGACCCACCTCCCCCAGAGGATTTTTGTGGGCCTGATGAAGACTCAGAATTCTTTTTGTCTTTGACCCCACCCTTGTCAGAAGAGCCCCCAGCCTGTTGTCGATCATGCTGCTGCCACTTTGGGAGGGCAGTTGTAGTCTCGGCCTCATGACAGCAGCCATGTCGTCCAGGGACTGCTGGAGTCCATGTAGCGGGGAGTGTGTGCCTCTGACGGCAGCTGAGTTGCCCTTAGTCGGACTGAGGCACCTCTCTACTCCCTCTAGGCTGCCTGAAATGGTCTCCATTCCCACCCGCACCTGCTTGGCCAGCTCCCACTGGACTCCTACCACTGTCCTCTGGAAGGTGATGTCTGGGTCCTCGGAGTTCAGGGCTGTGTCAGGACTGGCTGGAGCTGTGTGTTGTAGCTGGGTGGTTAATGTGGAGACCCCTCTGTGTCCTCCCTGTGACTGGAGGTGGTGTCTGGAGGGAACCTGGGAGATCCTGGAGAGTCTCTTCATTGATGGTCGGAAGTTGGTCAACCATGTCATCTGTAAAATCCAGGACAGACAGGTCGGCAGGAGGTAAGGCATCATCCTCTGCAATGAGATAGCGATATGTCAATCTTTGATTGTGGTGACTGTTGACAAGGCACATAATTTAGTCGCTACTGGAGGCTCAGTGACATGTTACAGACCCCAAGATGTAGTTGTATATTATGTGTTTCGTTGTACATCACACTGGGGCAAGCTCACAAGGTATTTTGGGGCATATTTAGGAGCCCCTACTGCCACAGAAGCGTCACTTTTCGTTACACTCTGGTGGTGCAATGCCCTGCGCCATATTTACAAGTTGCTGCTAAGCCACTTTTTTTGGCTTAACGTCACCTTGTAAATACGGCCCCTTCACATGCAGCACTTTGCGTGAAAGGGGTGTGCAACGGGTGTTGCTGTGGACGTGCTACAGAAAACACCCATTGAATTTTGACAAAGCCTCAGATTTATGAGTTTTCGGAAACCTTAGGCAGCTCCAAAATCTAACACCATCCAGGGGTAGCATTAGCATGGCATAACCAAGTGAAATGCTCTATTTTATCCTTGTTTTTCACTTTTTCTATGTGTGACTACAGTGGATTGCATAAGCTTTGCATGTGTCCTAGATAAGTCTTGGCTGCTCATCCACATCTACCTCTAGAGAGCCTGGCTTCTAGACACATCCTACACTAATAAGGGGATACCTGGACCTGTTAAAAGGTGATAATACCATAGATAATCACCACACACCAGACAGATTCCTACAGGCAGATTTATGAAAAATGACGAGCAACTGCGCTAGTGCAGCTGTGCGCCAATATTTCTAGCGACTAGGTACTTAATTGCAGATTGATACTCTATGAATATAAACAGTCACCAGATTAACATGTCTTCCAGTGGTGGCTGGTGACTTTTGAAAGTGGTGGGGCGTTAAAGATCTTTCCAACTTTCACAGCATAGCAGATATGTGGTCCCAAGGTCTGAATTGCATACTGTAAAAGCAGAAATCTTCTGACCAATTCCGGCTTCCCAACTTGACCAAACTGTGTGATCGTAGGCAAATGTTTTATATTACCAAAGCTCACCTTTCTTCATTACCACATATGAGTGCATCTTAAAATATGCAAGTTCAGAATATGCTCTCTATAAAAACATCTTATGTTTGATTTCACAGAATATAATGCTGCTTAAGGAATCATAAGAAACTAGGCTATATATATATGGTGTACAACAACTCACTAATAGCGTTGTGTAAGGAAATGCCTCCTTGGCATGGTTATCTCCTGACTTTTTGCCTTTGCTGCTGCCAAGTTATGATTTGAAAGTGTGCTGAGGCCTGCTAACCAGGCCCCAGCACCAGTGTTCTTTCCCTGACCTGTACCTTTGTTCCCACAATTGGCACACCCTGGCATCCAGGTAAGTCCCTAGTAGCTGGTACCAAGGGCCCTGATGCCAGGGAAGGTCTCTAAGGGCTGCATCATGTCTTCTGCCACCCTGGAGACCCCTCACTCAGCACAGACACACTGCTTGCCAGCTTGTGTGTGCTAGTGGGGAGAAAATGACTAAGTCGACATGGCACTCCACTCAGGGTGCCATGCCAACCTCACACTGCCTATGGCATAGATAAGTCACCCCTATAGCAGGCCTTACAGCCCTAAGGCAGGGTGCACTATACCATAGGTGAGGGCATAGGTGCATGAGCACTATACCCCTACAGTGTCTAAGCAAAACCTTAGACATTGTAAGTGCAGGGTAGCCATAACAGTATATGGTCTGGGAGTCTGTCATACACGAACTCCACAGCACCATAATGACTACACTGAAAACTGGGAAGTTTGGTATCAAACTTCTCAGCACAATAAATGCACACTGATGCCAGTGTACATTTTATTGTGAAATACACCCCAGAGGGCACCTTAGAGATGCCCCCTGAAACCATACCCGACTTCCAGTGTGAGCTGACTAGTTTTACCAGCCTCCCACTCACCAGACATGTTGCTGGCCACATGGGGAGAGTGCCTTTGTCACTCTGTGGCTAGTAACAAAGCCTGTACTGGGTGGAGGTGCTTCTCCCCTCCCCCTGCAGGAACTGTAACACCTGGTGGTGAGCCTCAAAGGCTCACCACCCTTTGTTACAGCACCCCAGGGCACTCCAGCTAGTGGAGTTGCCCTGCCCCCTCCGGCCACGGCCCCTCTTTTGGCGTCAAAGTCAACTGGCCAGTCAGGACAGCCCCCTAAGGTGTCCTGAGCTGAGGTGATTCTGACTTTTAGAATCCTCCATCTTGCAGATGGAGGATTCCCCCAATAGGATTAGGAATGTGCCCCCCTCCCCTTAGGGAGGAGGCACAAAGAGGGTGTAGCCACCCTCAGGGGCTAGTAAGCCATTGGCTACTAACCCCCCCAGACCTAAACACACCCCTAAATTGAGTACTTAGGGGCTCCCAGAACCTAGCAAGATAGATTCCTGCAACCTAAGACGAAGAAGGACTGCTGACCTGAAAGCCCTGCAGAGAAGACGGAGACACCAACTGCTTTGGCCCCAGCTCTACCGGCCTGTCTCCCCACTTCAAGAAAACTGCAACAGCCAACGCGTTCCACAGGGTCCAGCGACCTTTGAAGCCTCAGAGGACTACCCTGCATCTAAAAGGACCAAGAACTCCCAAGGACAGTGGCTCTCCTCCAAAGAAGAAACATCTTTGCAACAAAGAAGCAACTTTGAAAGACCACACGTTTCCCGCCGGAAGCCTGAGACTTTGCACTCTGCACCCGACGCCCCCGGCTCAAACCTGCGGAGAAACAACACTACAGGGAGTACTCCCCGGCGACTGCGACCCCTGTGAGTAGCCAGAGTTGACCCCCCCCCCCAGCGACGCCTGCAGAGGGAAATCCAGAGGCTCTCCCTGACCGCGACTGCCTGCTTCAAAGAACCCGACGCCTGGTAAAGACACTGCACCCGCAGCCCCCAGGACCTGAAGGTTCTGACCTCCAGTGCAGAAGCGACCCCCAGGTGGCCCTCTCCCTTGCCCAGGTGGTGGCTACCCCGAGGAGCCCCCCACTTGCCTGCCTGCTTCGCTGAAGAGACCCCTGGGTCTCCCATTGAACTCCTTTGTAAACCCGACGCCTGTTTACACACTGCACCCGGCCGCCCCCGTGCCACTGAGGGTGTACTTTTTTGTGCTGACTTGTGTCCCCCCCGGTGCCCTACAAAACCCCCCTGGTCCTGCCCCTCCGAAGACGCGGGTACTTACCTGCTGTCAGACTGGAACCGGGGCACCCCTTCTCCATTGAAGGCCTATGCGTTTTGGGCACCACCATGACCTCTGCACCTGACCGGCCCTGAGCTGCTGGTGTGGTAACTTTGGGGTTGCTCTGAACCCCCAACGGTGGGCTACCTTGGACCCAACTTTGAACCCTGTTGGTGGTTTACTTACCTGCAAAACTAACAAACACTTACCTCCCCCAGGAACTGTTGAAAAATTGCACTGTCTATTTTTAAAATAGCTTATTGCCATTTGTGTGAAAACTGTATATGCTATTTTGCTAAGTCAAAGTTCCTAAAGTTCCTAAGTGAAATACCTTTCATTTGAAGTATTACTTGTAAATCTTGAACCTGTGGTTCTTAAAATAAACTAAGAATATATATTTTTTCTATACAAAAACCTATTGGCCTGGAATTGTCTTTGAGTGTGTGTTCCTCATTTATTGCCTGTGTGTGTACAACAAATGATTAACACTACCCTCTGATAAGCCTACTGCTCGACCACACTACCCACAAAATAGAGCATTAGAATTATCTCTTTTTGCCACTATCTTACCTCTAAGGGGAACCCTTGGACTCTGTGCATGCTATTTTCTTACTTTGAAATAGTGCATACAGAGCCAACTTCCTACACGTTGTCATTAGGATGAGGACACAGGAATGTATCTAAAATTCATATTTAAGAAAAAATAATTTGGAACGACAGGAGGCACACCTATTGCTTGTATGACATTCACTGGGGAGGGGACAGGGAGCCCTTTCCTACTGCACGTGTGGCGCAGCAAGAATAGAAGCTATCGGCAGACATAAACCCAACAAACTCTCCAGCCTGCAACCCCCTTACTTAGATAAGTCAAAAGTAGGATGAGCAGGAGGCTGGCCTGGCTTGTAGTGGGTACCAATGGTACTTACACCTTGTGCCAGGTCCAGTTATCCCTTATTAGTAGAGTAGTAGTGTTCTAGCAGCTTAGCTGATAGAGGTAGCTATAGCAGAGCAGCCAAGGCTGAACTAGGAGACATGCAAAGCTCATGCAATACCACTTATATCATTTAGGTACTATATCATAAGAAAGACAATACTCAGGGTTACTAAAAAATAAATGTACTTTATTTTAGTGACAATATGCCAAAAATATCTCATAGGACAGACTCCCTTAGGAGGTAAGTAAAATACACACAATATACACAGAAAACCAAATCAGATAAGTACAACAGTCAGAAGTAGTGCAAACACTGTAGAATACAATAGGATGCAATAGGCCTAGGGGGCAACACAAAACCATATACTAAGAAAGTGGAATGCGAACCACGAATGGACCCCTAGGCCAGTGTAATGTGTAGAGGATCACTGGCAGTGTAAGAAAACACTAAGGGTGTCCAAGATACCCCACCCAAGACCCTGGAAAGTAGGAGTAAAGTACTACTATTTCCCCATAAAAACACTATAGTCGTGATAGAGGATTTTGCAAAGACCACAACAGACTGCAAAGCACTGAAGACGGATTCGTGGACCTGAGGACCTGCAGAAGAAGGGGGACCCAAGTCCAAGAGTCACGAAAGTGTCCGGGGGGGGGGCAGGAGCCCACTAAACCCCAGATGAAGGTGCAAAATGGCTGCCTCCAGGTGGAAGAAGCTGAAGATTCTGCAACCAAAAGGAGCTAGGAACCTTCTTCTTCGTGCAGAAGATGTCCCACGTGGTGCTGGAGGATGCAGAGTTGTTTCCTTGGCAAAATACTGCAAATAAGCCTTGCTAGCTGCAAGAGTCGCAGTTGGAGAAAAAGGGTGCTGCCCTGGCCCAGGAAGGACCAGGATATTGCCACTTGGGAGAGGAGACAGAGGGGGCCCTCAGCAACGTAGAGAGCCCACGCACAAGAAGGTAGCACCCGCAGAAGTCCTTGAACATTGGTTCAAAAAGTCTGAACAAGGCAGTTGTTTCAACACTGCAAAAGGAGGTCCCAGCGACACCGGAGATCAACTCAGGGGGCTGAGCATCGCAGGACAGAGTTCTGGGGATCTAGGCTCGGCTGTGCATGCAGGATTTCTTGGAAATGTGCACAGAAGCTCTTGTAGCTGCACATTACGCAGTGCACTTGATTACTGTCTGGAGAGGGGAGGCAAGGACTTCCCCTCCTCCAAATTTGGAGGGTTGGACCACTGGACCATTCTGGGTCCACTTGGGGTCCCACCACCTGTGTTCCAGGGGCCACGCTCGTCAGGATGAGAGGGGTCCCCAGAGTACCAGTGAAGCTGGAAGTTTGGTGCCTGCTGGAGCAGGGGGAAGATTCTGTCGACTCACAGGAGATTTCTTTGTGGCTTCCAGTGCAGGGTGAAGGCAGACAGCTCCCAGATCATGCACCACCAGGAAACAGTTGAGAAAGCCAGCAGGATTAGGTGCTACAATGTCACTGGTAGTCTTCTTGCTACTTTGTTGCAGTTTTTACAGGCGTCTTGAAGCAGTCAGCAGTCAATCCTTGGCAGAAGTTAAACAGAAAGAGAGATGCAGAGGAACACTGGTGAATTTTTTCAAGTTGTTATCTGAGGAAAAGCCCACTGGAGGGACCCCTAAATAGCCCTCAGAGGAGGATTGGCCACCTAGTCAGGTAAGCACCTATCAGGAGGGGTCTCTGATGTCACGTGCTGGCACTGGCCACTCGGAGGCCTACAGAGTGCCCTCACACCTCTGGAAACAAGATGGCAGAGGTCTGAGACACACTGGAGAAGCTCTGGGCACCACCCCTGGGGTGGTGTTGGACAGGGGAATGATCACTCCCCTTTCCTTTGTCCAGTTGTGCACCAGAGCAGGGCCTGGGAGTTCCCTAAACCGGTGTAGACTGGCTTATGCAAGGAGGGCACCAACTGTGCCCTTCAAAGCATTTCCAGAGCCTGGGAGAGGCTACCCCTCCCCAGCCTTTAACACCTATTTCCAAAGGGTGAGGTTGTAACACCCTCTTTCAGAGGAGATTCTTTGTTCTGCCTTCCTGGGACTGGGATGCCCAGACCCCAGGAGGGCAGAACCCTGTCTGTGGGGTGGCAGCAGCGGTAGCTGCAGGGAAAACCCCAGAGAGCTGGTTTGGCAGTATCCGGGTCCATAATGGTGCCCCGGGGATGCATGGAATTGGCTCCCCAATACCAGATTTGGCATGGGGGGACAATTCCATGATCTGAGACATGTTACAAGGCCATGTTTGGAGTTACCATTGTGAAGCTACATATAGGTATTGACCTATATGTAGTGCACGCGTGTAATGGTGTCCCCGCACTCACAAAGTCTGGGGTAATGGTCCTGAACTATGTGGGGGCACCTTTGCTAGTGCAAGGGTGTCCTCACACTTAGTAACTTTGCCCCTAACCTTCAGCAAGTGAAGGTTAGACATATAGGTGACTTATAGTTTACTTAAGTGCAGTGAAAATGGCTGTGAAATAACGTGTGCGTTATTTCACTCAGGCTGCAGTGGCAGTCCTATGTAAAGGATTGTCTGAGCTCCCTATGGGTGGCAAAAGAAATGCTGCAGCCTATAGGGATCTCCTGGAACCCTAATACCCTGGGTACCTAGGTACCATATACTAGGGAATTATAAGGGTGTTCCAGTGTGCCAATTGAAATTGGTAAAGTGGTCACTAGCCAATAGTGACAAATGTAAAGGCAGCGAGAGCATAAGCACTAAGGTTCTGATTAGCAGAGCCTCAGTGACACAGTTAGTCACTACACAGGTATACACAATCAGGCCATGAACTATGAGCACTGGGGTCCTGGCTAGCAGGATCCCAGTGAGGCAGGCAAAAACAAACTTACATACATGTAAAAATGGGGGTAACATGCCAGGCAAGATGGTACTTTCCTACACAACCATCCACCCACCCCCAACGAGGAACAATAAGGCTAACCCTGCCCAGATGAGTCTTCATTGTCTAAGTGGAAATATCTGGAGAGTCCATCTGCATTGGAGTGGGTACTCCCAGGTCTATGTTCCACTTTATAGTCCATTCCCTGTAGGGAGATGGACCACCTCAACAATTTAGGGTTTTCACCTTTCATTAGTTTAAGCCATAATAGAGGTATGTGGTCTGTTTGAACAATAAAGTGAGTACCAAAGAGGTATGGTCTCAACTTTTTCAAGGCCCAGACTACAGCAAGGGCCTCCCTCTCTATGGTAGACCAACGCTTTTCTCTAGGGGTCAACCTCCTGCTGATAAAAGCAACAGGTTGATCCTGGCCCTCAGTGTTAAGCTGTGATAGAACTGCCCCCACCCCTAATTAAGAAGCATCAGTTTGTACTATGATTTTTTTGGAGTAACAAGGGCTTTTTAGGACAGGTGCAGAGCACATGGCCTGTTTGAGCTCACCAAAAGCCTTTTGACAGCTAGCTGTCCATAATACCTTTTTGGGCATCTTCTTTGATGTGAGGTCATTAAGAGGGGCAGCTATAGTGCCATGATTCTTTATGAACCTCCTGTAGTACCCAGTGAGGCCTAGGAAGGCTCTAACTTGAGTTTGAGTTGTAGGGGGAACCCATTCCATAATAGTTTGGATCTTCCCCTGCAGTGGTGCAATCTGTTCCCCACCTACCAGGTAGCCCATGTAAACCACTTTCCCCTGCCCTATCTGGCACTTTGAGGCCTTGATAGTGAGCCCTGCCATTTGCAGGGCCTCCAAAACTTTCCACAAGTGGACCAGGTGATCATCCCAGGTGGAGCTAAAGACAGCTATATTATCTAGATATGCTGCACTAAAGGCTTCCAGTCCTTGGAGGACTGTATTCACCAACCTCTGAAAAGTGGCAGGTGCATTTTTCAATCCAAAGGGCATAACAGTGAACTGATAGTGCCCTCCAATGGTTGAAAATGCTGTTTTTGGTTTAGCATCTTCTGATAACTTAATCTGCCAATACCCTGCAGTTAAATCAAAAGTGCTTAGGTACTTGCCAGAAGCCAGTGTATCTATCAGCTCATCTGCCCTGGGTATCGGGTGAGCATCAGTTTTGGTTACTTGATTGAGACCTCTATAGTCCACACAAAACCTAATTTCTTTTTTTCCATCTTTACTATGAGGTTTGGTGACAAGCACCACTTGGCTAGCCCAGGGGCTTTCAGAAGGTTCAATCACTCCAAGATCCAACATTTTCTGTACCTCTTGTTTAATACAGTCTCTGAAATGGTCAGGCTGTCTATATATTTTACTTTTGATAGGTAAACTGTCTCCAGTATCAATTATGTACTCACACCAGGTAGTTGTGCATGGAACAAGTGAGAAGAGGTCAGAGAACTGATCAAGGAGATTTATGCAATTGTCCTCCTGCTCAGCAGTAAGGCAATCTGCAAGTACAACTCCCTCCACTAAACCATCAGCTTCAGTGGTGGAGAAGAGGTCAGGGAGAGGGTCACTCTCTTCCTCCTGCCTCTCATCAGTGGCCATGAGCAGGGTTAGGTCAGCCCTGTTATAGTAAGGTTTCAGGCGATTGACATGAAGCACCCTAAGGGGGCTTCTGGCAGTGCCCAGGTCCACCAAATAGGTGACCTCACCTTTCTTCTCCACAATGAGATGGGGTCCACTCCATTTGTCCTGGAGTGCTCTTGGTGCCACAGTATCCAATACCCACACCTTCTATCCTGGGTGGTACTGAGTCAGGACAGCCTTCTGGTCATGCCATTGCTTTTGGAGCTCTTGGCTGGCCTCAAGGTTTTTACTGGCCTTTTTCATATACTCAGCCATCCTTGATCTGAGGCCAAGCACATAGTCCACAATGTCTTGTTTGGGAGTTTTAAAGGTTGTTCCCAGCCCTCCTTCACAAGAGCAAGGGGACCTCTTACAGGGTGCCCAAAGAGGAGTTCAAAGGGACTGAAGCCCACTCCTTTCTGGGGTACCTCCCTATAAGCAAAAAGGAGGCATGGTAACAGGATATCCCACCTCCTCCTGAGTTTTTCAAGGAGTCCCATGATCATGACTTTGAGAGTTTTATTAAACCTCTCAACCAATCCATTTGTTTGTGGATGATAAGGAGTAGTGAACTTGTAAGTAACACCACACTCCTTCCACATAGCTTTGAGATATCCAGACATGAAGTTACTACCTCTGTCTGATACCACTTCCTTAGGGAAACCCACTCTGGAAAAGATTCTCAGGAGGGCTTTGGCCACTGCAGCGGCTGTAGTGGTCCTTAAGGGTATAGCTTCAGGATATCTATTGGCATGGTCCACTACTACTAGGATAAACCTATTTCCTGAAGCTGTTGGAGGGTCAAGGGGGCTAGCAATGTCAGCCCCTACCCTCTCAAAGGGCACCCCAACCACTGGGAGTGGAATTAAGGGGGCCTTAGGTGTGCCACCAGTCTTGCCACTGGCTTGGCAGGTCACATAGGAGCGACAAAACTCCTTGGTGTCCTCTGACATATGAGGCCAGTGAAACAATGGAACAAGCCTGTCCCAAGTCTTATTTTGGCCCAAATGCCCAGCTAAAGAAATATCATGAGCCAAAGTCAGGAGAAATTCCCTATACTGCAAAGCGATGACTAATCTTCTGGCAGCTCCAGGTTTAGGGTCCCTTGCCTCAGTATAGAGCAGGTTATCTTCCCAATAGCCTTAATGGCTATCAGTGACATCCCAATTCTGCTGTTTGACAGCTTGCTATCTTAAACCCTCTAGTGTGGGACAGGTCTGCTGTGCCACACTAAGCTCTTCCCTAGCAGGCCCCCCTGCACCCAAAAGCTCAGCGGTGTCTGCTGCCAGCTCATCTGGTGTAGGTTCTGCACAGGGAGAGGATTCCGCTTCCTCAAAAGGGGAATCTTCTGGAGAGGGAGGTATAGTGGGCAAGGATTTACCCTTTCTACCCCTAACTTTTGAGAGCAATTGGTCCATTTTAACAGGATCCAAATTTACCTGCCCTCATTGCTTCTGGGCCTTAGCCCTTGTGAGAGTAAAGATATGCCCTGGAATGCCAAGCATTGCTTCATGAGCCCCCAACTCCACTTCAGCCGAAGCTGATGTTTCCAAATCATTTCCTAGTAAACAGTCTACAGGTAAATCAGTGGCTACCACAACTTTCGTTGGGCCAGTAACCCCCACCCCCACCCAGTTGAGGTTCACAAAAGCCATGGGGTGGCTAAGAGTGTTGTTATGAGCATCAGTCATTTGGGACTGCTGACCAAGTAGGTGTTGTTCAGGGGCAACCAGTTTCTCTATCACCATGGTGACACTGGCTCCTGTGTCCCTGTAGGCCTCAACCTCAACACCATTTATTAGGGGTAGTTGATGGAACTTACCCATATTAAGGGGACAAGCAACCAAGGTGGCAAAATCAACACCACCATCAGAGACTAAAACAGCCTCTGTGGTCTCCCTAACAAGACCAACCCCAACTACATTACCAATGGTGAGCCCAGCTACACCCTTTGATTGGCTATTTGTAGTATTCTTCCCACCACCACTGCTATTACTAGGGGCACTAGTGGACATAGTTGGGGTTGTGGTGGTGGGAGCCTTGGTGTTTTTCTTTGGCCAAGTGGAATCACTAGCCTAATGGCCTTTATTTTTACATAAATAACACCATGGGTTCTTTTGATTGTGTGAAGAGGATTTGGACCCACCTCCCCCAGAGGATTTTTGTGGGCCTGATGAAGACTCAGAATTCTTTTTGTCTTTGACCCCACCCTTGTCAGAAGAGCCCCCAGCCTGTTGTCGATCATGCTGCTGCCACTTTGGGAGGGCAGTTGTAGTCTCGGCCTCATGACAGCAGCCATGTCGTCCAGGGACTGCTGGAGTCCATGTAGCGGGGAGTGTGTGCCTCTGACGGCAGCTGAGTTGCCCTTAGTCGGACTGAGGCACCTCTCTACTCCCTCTAGGCTGCCTGAAATGGTCTCCATTCCCACCCGCACCTGCTTGGCCAGCTCCCACTGGACTCCTACCACTGTCCTCTGGAAGGTGATGTCTGGGTCCTCGGAGTTCAGGGCTGTGTCAGGACTGGCTGGAGCTGTGTGTTGTAGCTGGGTGGTTAATGTGGAGACCCCTCTGTGTCCTCCCTGTGACTGGAGGTGGTGTCTGGAGGGAACCTGGGAGATCCTGGAGAGTCTCTTCATTGATGGTCGGAAGTTGGTCAACCATGTCATCTGTAAAATCCAGGACAGACAGGTCGGCAGGAGGTAAGGCATCATCCTCTGCAATGAGATAGCGATATGTCAATCTTTGATTGTGGTGACTGTTGACAAGGCACATAATTTAGTCGCTACTGGAGGCTCAGTGACATGTTACAGACCCCAAGATGTAGTTGTATATTATGTGTTTCGTTGTACATCACACTGGGGCAAGCTCACAAGGTATTTTGGGGCATATTTAGGAGCCCCTACTGCCACAGAAGCGTCACTTTTCGTTACACTCTGGTGGTGCAATGCCCTGCGCCATATTTACAAGTTGCTGCTAAGCCACTTTTTTTGGCTTAACGTCACCTTGTAAATACGGCCCCTTCACATGCAGCACTTTGCGTGAAAGGGGTGTGCAACGGGTGTTGCTGTGGACGTGCTACAGAAAACACCCATTGAATTTTGACAAAGCCTCAGATTTATGAGTTTTCGGAAACCTTAGGCAGCTCCAAAATCTAACACCATCCAGGGGTAGCATTAGCATGGCATAACCAAGTGAAATGCTCTATTTTATCCTTGTTTTTCACTTTTTCTATGTGTGACTACAGTGGATTGCATAAGCTTTGCATGTGTCCTAGATAAGTCTTGGCTGCTCATCCACATCTACCTCTAGAGAGCCTGGCTTCTAGACACATCCTACACTAATAAGGGGATACCTGGACCTGTTAAAAGGTGATAATACCATAGATAATCACCACACACCAGACAGATTCCTACAGGCAGATTTATGAAAAATGACGAGCAACTGCGCTAGTGCAGCTGTGCGCCAATATTTCTAGCGACTAGGTACTTAATTGCAGATTGATACTCTATGAATATAAACAGTCACCAGATTAACATGTCTTCCAGTGGTGGCTGGTGACTTTTGAAAGTGGTGGGGCGTTAAAGATCTTTCCAACTTTCACAGCATAGCAGATATGTGGTCCCAAGGTCTGAATTGCATACTGTAAAAGCAGAAATCTTCTGACCAATTCCGGCTTCCCAACTTGACCAAACTGTGTGATCGTAGGCAAATGTTTTATATTACCAAAGCTCACCTTTCTTCATTACCACATATGAGTGCATCTTAAAATATGCAAGTTCAGAATATGCTCTCTATAAAAACATCTTATGTTTGATTTCACAGAATATAATGCTGCTTAAGGAATCATAAGAAACTAGGCTATATATATGGTGTACAACAACTCACTAATAGCGTTGTGTAAGGAAATGCCTCCTTGGCATGGTTATCTCCTGACTTTTTGCCTTTGCTGCTGCCAAGTTATGATTTGAAAGTGTGCTGAGGCCTGCTAACCAGGCCCCAGCACCAGTGTTCTTTCCCTGACCTGTACCTTTGTTCCCACAATTGGCACACCCTGGCATCCAGGTAAGTCCCTAGTAGCTGGTACCCCTGGTACCAAGGGCCCTGATGCCAGGGAAGGTCTCTAAGGGCTGCATCATGTCTTCTGCCACCCTGGAGACCCCTCACTCAGCACAGACACACTGCTTGCCAGCTTGTGTGTGCTAGTGGGGAGAAAATGACTAAGTCGACATGGCACTCCACTCAGGGTGCCATGCCAACCTCACACTGCCTATGGCATAGATAAGTCACCCCTATAGCAGGCCTTACAGCCCTAAGGCAGGGTGCACTATACCATAGGTGAGGGCATAGGTGCATGAGCACTATACCCCTACAGTGTCTAAGCAAAACCTTAGACATTGTAAGTGCAGGGTAGCCATAACAGTATATGGTCTGGGAGTCTGTCATACACGAACTCCACAGCACCATAATGACTACACTGAAAACTGGGAAGTTTGGTATCAAACTTCTCAGCACAATAAATGCACACTGATGCCAGTGTACATTTTATTGTGAAATACACCCCAGAGGGCACCTTAGAGATGCCCCCTGAAACCATACCCGACTTCCAGTGTGAGCTGACTAGTTTTACCAGCCTCCCACTCACCAGACATGTTGCTGGCCACATGGGGAGAGTGCCTTTGTCACTCTGTGGCTAGTAACAAAGCCTGTACTGGGTGGAGGTGCTTCTCCCCTCCCCCTGCAGGAACTGTAACACCTGGTGGTGAGCCTCAAAGGCTCACCACCCTTTGTTACAGCACCCCAGGGCACTCCAGCTAGTGGAGTTGCCCTGCCCCCTCCGGCCACGGCCCCTCTTTTGGCGTCAAGGCCGGAGGAGATAATGAGAAAAACAAGGAGGAGTCACTGGCCAGTCAGGACAGCCCCTAAGGTGTCCTGAGCTGAGGTGATTCTGACTTTTAGAAATCCTCCATCTTGCAGATGGAGGATTCCCCCAATAGGATTAGGAATGTGCCCCCCTCCCCTTAGGGAGGAGGCACAAAGAGGGTGTAGCCACCCTCAGGGCTAGTAGCCATTGGCTACTAACCCCCAGACCTAAACACACCCCTAAATTGAGTACTTAGGGGCTCCCAGAACCTAGCAAGATAGATTCCTGCAACCTAAGACGAAGAAGGACTGCTGACCTGAAAGCCCTGCAGAGAAGACGGAGACACCAACTGCTTTGGCCCCAGCTCTACCGGCCTGTCTCCCCACTTCAAGAAAACTGCAACAGCAACGCGTTCCACAGGGTCCAGCGACCTTTGAAGCCTCAGAGGACTACCCTGCATCTAAAAGGACCAAGAACTCCCAAGGACAGTGGCTCTCCTCCAAAGAAGAAACATCTTTGCAACAAAGAAGCAACTTTGAAAGACCACACGTTTCCCGCCGGAAGCCTGAGACTTTGCACTCTGCACCCGACGCCCCCGGCTCAACCTGCGGAGAAACAACACTACAGGGAGTACTCCCCGGCGACTGCGACCCTGTGAGTAGCCAGAGTTGACCCCCCCCCCAGCGACGCCTGCAGAGGAAATCCAGAGGCTCTCCCTGACCGCGACTGCCTGCTTCAAAGAACCCGACGCCTGGTAAAGACACTGCACCCGCAGCCCCCAGGATCTGAAGGTTCTGACCTCCAGTGCAGAAGCGACCCCCAGGTGGCCCTCTCCCTTGCCCAGGTGGTGGCTACCCCGAGGAGCCCCCCACTTGCCTGCCTGCTTCGCTGAAGAGACCCCTGGGTCTCCCATTGAACTCCTTTGTAAACCCGACGCCTGTTTACACACTGCACCCGGCCGCCCCCGTGCCACTGAGGGTGTACTTTTTGTGCTGACTTGTGTCCCCCCGGTGCCCTACAAAACCCCCCTGGTCTGCCCTCCGAAGACGCGGGTACTTACCTGCTGTCAGACTGGAACCGGGGCACCCCTTCTCCATTGAAGCCTATGCGTTTTGGGCACCACCATGACCTCTGCACCTGACCGGCCCTGAGCTGCTGGTGTGGTAACTTTGGGGTTGCTCTGAACCCCCAACGGTGGGCTACCTTGGACCCAACTTTGAACCCTGTTGGTGGTTTACTTACCTGCAAAACTAACAAACACTTACCTCCCCCAGGAACTGTTGAAAATTGCACTGTCTATTTTTAAAATAGCTTATTGCCATTTGTGTGAAAACTGTATATGCTATTTTGCTAAGTCAAAGTTCCTAAAGTTCCTAAGTGAAATACCTTTCATTTGAAGTATTACTTGTAAATCTTGAACCTGTGGTTCTTAAAATAAACTAAGAATATATATTTTTCTATACAAAAACCTATTGGCCTGGAATTGTCTTTGAGTGTGTGTTCCTCATTTATTGCCTGTGTGTGTACAACAAATGATTAACACTACCCTCTGATAAGCCTACTGCTCGACCACACTACCACAAAATAGAGCATTAGAATTATCTCTTTTTGCCACTATCTTACCTCTAAGGGGAACCCTTGGACTCTGTGCATGCTATTTCTTACTTTGAAATAGTGCATACAGAGCCAACTTCCTACACGTTGTCATTAGGATGAGGACACAGGAATGTATCTAAATTCATATTTAAGAAAAATAATTTGGAACGACAGGAGGCACACCTATTGCTTGTATGACATTCACTGGGGAGGGGACAGGGAGCCCTTTCCTACTGCACGTGTGGCGCAGCAAGAATAGAAGCTATCGGCAGACATAAACCCAACAAACTCTCCAGCCTGCAACCCCCTTACTTAGATAAGTCAAAAGTAGGATGAGCAGGAGGCTGGCCTGGCTTGTAGTGGGTACCAATGGTACTTACACCTTGTGCCAGGTCCAGTTATCCCTTATTAGTAGAGTAGTAGTGTTCTAGCAGCTTAGGCTGATAGAGGTAGCTATAGCAGAGCAGCCAAGGCTGAACTAGGAGACATGCAAAGCTCATGCAATACCACTTATATCATTTAGGTACTATATCATAAGAAAGACAATACTCAGGGTTACTAAAAAATAAATGTACTTTATTTTAGTGACAATATGCCAAAAATATCTCATAGGACAGACTCCCTTAGGAGGTAAGTAAAATACACACAATATACACAGAAAACCAAATCAGATAAGTACAACAGTTAGAAAGTAGTGCAAACACTGTAGAATACAATAGGATGCAATAGGCCTAGGGGCAACACAAACCATATACTAAGAAAGTGGAATGCGAACCACGAATGGACCCCTAGGCCAGTGTAATGTGTAGAGGATCACTGGCAGTGTAAGAAAACACTAAGGGTGTCCAAGATACCCCACCCAAGACCCTGGAAAGTAGGAGTAAAGTACTACTATTTCCCCATAAAAACACTATAGTCGTGATAGAGGATTTTGCAAAGACCACAACAGACTGCAAAGCACTGAAGACGGATTCGTGGACCTGAGGACCTGCAGAAGAAGGGGACCAAGTCCAAGAGTCACGAAAGTGTCCGGGGGGGGGGCAGGAGCCCACTAAACCCCAGATGAAGGTGCAAAATGGCTGCCTCCAGGTGGAAGAAGCTGAAGATTCTGCAACAAAAGGAGCTAGGAACTTCTTCTTCGTGCAGAAGATGTCCCACGTGGTGCTGGAGGATGCAGAGTTGTTTCCTTGGCAAAATACTGCAAATAAGCCTTGCTAGCTGCAAGAGTCGCAGTTGGAGAAAAAGGGTGCTGCCCTGGCCCAGGAAGGACCAGGATATTGCCACTTGGGAGAGGAGACAGAGGGGGCCCTCAGCAACGTAGAGAGCCCACGCACAAGAAGGTAGCACCCGCAGAAGTCCTTGAACATTGGTTCAAAAAGTCTGAACAAGGCAGTTGTTTCAACACTGCAAAAGGAGGTCCCAGCGACACCGGAGATCAACTCAGGGGGCTGAGCATCGCAGGACAGAGTTCTGGGGATCTAGGCTCGGCTGTGCATGCAGGATTTCTTGGAAATGTGCACAGAAGCTCTTGTAGCTGCACATTACGCAGTGCACTTGATTACTGTCTGGAGAGGGGAGGCAAGGACTTCCCTCCTCCAAATTTGGAGGGTTGGACCACTGGACATTCTGGGTCACTTGGGGTCCACCACCTGTGTTCCAGGGGCCACGCTCGTCAGGATGAGAGGGGTCCCAGAGTACCAGTGAAGCTGAAGTTTGGTGCCTGCTGGAGCAGGGGGAAGATTCTGTCGACTCACAGGAGATTTCTTTGTGGCTTCCAGTGCAGGGTGAAGGCAGACAGCTCCCAGATCATGCACCACCAGGAAACAGTTGAGAAAGCCAGCAGGATTAGGTGCTACAATGTCACTGGTAGTCTTCTTGCTACTTTGTTGCAGTTTTACAGGCGTCTTGAAGCAGTCAGCAGTCAATCCTTGGCAGAAGTTAAACAGAAAGAGAGATGCAGAGGAACACTGGTGAATTTTTTCAAGTTGTTATCTGAGGAAAAGCCCACTGGAGGGACCCTAAATAGCCCTCAGAGGAGGATTGGCCACCTAGTCAGGTAAGCACCTATCAGGAGGGGTCTCTGATGTCACGTGCTGGCACTGGCCACTCGGAGGCCTACAGAGTGCCCTCACACCTCTGGAAACAAGATGGCAGAGGTCTGAGACACACTGGAGAAGCTCTGGGCACCACCCCTGGGGTGGTGTTGGACAGGGGAATGATCACTCCCCTTTCCTTTGTCCAGTTGTGCACCAGAGCAGGGCCTGGGAGTTCCCTAAACCGGTGTAGACTGGCTTATGCAAGGAGGGCACCAACTGTGCCCTTCAAAGCATTTCCAGAGCCTGGGAGAGGCTACCCCTCCCCAGCCTTTAACACCTATTTCCAAAGGGTGAGGTTGTAACACCCTCTTTCAGAGGAGATTCTTTGTTCTGCCTTCCTGGGACTGGGATGCCCAGACCCCAGGAGGGCAGAACCCTGTCTGTGGGGTGGCAGCAGCGGTAGCTGCAGGGAAAACCCCAGAGAGCTGGTTTGGCAGTATCCGGGTCCATAATGGTGCCCCGGGGATGCATGGAATTGGCTCCCCAATACCAGATTTGGCATGGGGGGACAATTCCATGATCTGAGACATGTTACAAGGCCATGTTTGGAGTTACCATTGTGAAGCTACATATAGGTATTGACCTATATGTAGTGCACGCGTGTAATGGTGTCCCCGCACTCACAAAGTCTGGGGTAATGGTCCTGAACTATGTGGGGGCACCTTTGCTAGTGCAAGGGTGTCCTCACACTTAGTAACTTTGCCCCTAACCTTCAGCAAGTGAAGGTTAGACATATAGGTGACTTATAGTTTACTTAAGTGCAGTGAAAATGGCTGTGAAATAACGTGTGCGTTATTTCACTCAGGCTGCAGTGGCAGTCCTATGTAAAGGATTGTCTGAGCTCCCTATGGGTGGCAAAAGAAATGCTGCAGCCTATAGGGATCTCCTGGAACCCTAATACCCTGGGTACCTAGGTACCATATACTAGGGAATTATAAGGGTGTTCCAGTGTGCCAATTGAAATTGGTAAAGTGGTCACTAGCCAATAGTGACAAATGTAAAGGCAGCGAGAGCATAAGCACTAAGGTTCTGATTAGCAGAGCCTCAGTGACACAGTTAGTCACTACACAGGTATACACAATCAGGCCATGAACTATGAGCACTGGGGTCCTGGCTAGCAGGATCCCAGTGAGGCAGGCAAAAACAAACTTACATACATGTAAAAATGGGGGTAACATGCCAGGCAAGATGGTACTTTCCTACACAACCATCCACCCACCCCCAACGAGGAACAATAAGGCTAACCCTGCCCAGATGAGTCTTCATTGTCTAAGTGGAAATATCTGGAGAGTCCATCTGCATTGGAGTGGGTACTCCCAGGTCTATGTTCCACTTTATAGTCCATTCCCTGTAGGGAGATGGACCACCTCAACAATTTAGGGTTTTCACCTTTCATTAGTTTAAGCCATAATAGAGGTATGTGGTCTGTTTGAACAATAAAGTGAGTACCAAAGAGGTATGGTCTCAACTTTTTCAAGGCCCAGACTACAGCAAGGGCCTCCCTCTCTATGGTAGACCAACGCTTTTCTCTAGGGGTCAACCTCCTGCTGATAAAAGCAACAGGTTGATCCTGGCCCTCAGTGTTAAGCTGTGATAGAACTGCCCCCACCCCTAATTAAGAAGCATCAGTTTGTACTATGATTTTTTTGGAGTAACAAGGGCTTTTTAGGACAGGTGCAGAGCACATGGCCTGTTTGAGCTCACCAAAAGCCTTTTGACAGCTAGCTGTCCATAATACCTTTTTGGGCATCTTCTTTGATGTGAGGTCATTAAGAGGGGCAGCTATAGTGCCATGATTCTTTATGAACCTCCTGTAGTACCCAGTGAGGCCTAGGAAGGCTCTAACTTGAGTTTGAGTTGTAGGGGGAACCCATTCCATAATAGTTTGGATCTTCCCCTGCAGTGGTGCAATCTGTTCCCCACCTACCAGGTAGCCCATGTAAACCACTTTCCCCTGCCCTATCTGGCACTTTGAGGCCTTGATAGTGAGCCCTGCCATTTGCAGGGCCTCCAAAACTTTCCACAAGTGGACCAGGTGATCATCCCAGGTGGAGCTAAAGACAGCTATATTATCTAGATATGCTGCACTAAAGGCTTCCAGTCCTTGGAGGACTGTATTCACCAACCTCTGAAAAGTGGCAGGTGCATTTTTCAATCCAAAGGGCATAACAGTGAACTGATAGTGCCCTCCAATGGTTGAAAATGCTGTTTTTGGTTTAGCATCTTCTGATAACTTAATCTGCCAATACCCTGCAGTTAAATCAAAAGTGCTTAGGTACTTGCCAGAAGCCAGTGTATCTATCAGCTCATCTGCCCTGGGTATCGGGTGAGCATCAGTTTTGGTTACTTGATTGAGACCTCTATAGTCCACACAAAACCTAATTTCTTTTTTTCCATCTTTACTATGAGGTTTGGTGACAAGCACCACTTGGCTAGCCCAGGGGCTTTCAGAAGGTTCAATCACTCCAAGATCCAACATTTTCTGTACCTCTTGTTTAATACAGTCTCTGAAATGGTCAGGCTGTCTATATATTTTACTTTTGATAGGTAAACTGTCTCCAGTATCAATTATGTACTCACACCAGGTAGTTGTGCATGGAACAAGTGAGAAGAGGTCAGAGAACTGATCAAGGAGATTTATGCAATTGTCCTCCTGCTCAGCAGTAAGGCAATCTGCAAGTACAACTCCCTCCACTAAACCATCAGCTTCAGTGGTGGAGAAGAGGTCAGGGAGAGGGTCACTCTCTTCCTCCTGCCTCTCATCAGTGGCCATGAGCAGGGTTAGGTCAGCCCTGTTATAGTAAGGTTTCAGGCGATTGACATGAAGCACCCTAAGGGGGCTTCTGGCAGTGCCCAGGTCCACCAAATAGGTGACCTCACCTTTCTTCTCCACAATGAGATGGGGTCCACTCCATTTGTCCTGGAGTGCTCTTGGTGCCACAGTATCCAATACCCACACCTTCTATCCTGGGTGGTACTGAGTCAGGACAGCCTTCTGGTCATGCCATTGCTTTTGGAGCTCTTGGCTGGCCTCAAGGTTTTTACTGGCCTTTTTCATATACTCAGCCATCCTTGATCTGAGGCCAAGCACATAGTCCACAATGTCTTGTTTGGGAGTTTTAAAGGTTGTTCCCAGCCCTCCTTCACAAGAGCAAGGGGACCTCTTACAGGGTGCCCAAAGAGGAGTTCAAAGGGACTGAAGCCCACTCCTTTCTGGGGTACCTCCCTATAAGCAAAAAGGAGGCATGGTAACAGGATATCCCACCTCCTCCTGAGTTTTTCAAGGAGTCCCATGATCATGACTTTGAGAGTTTTATTAAACCTCTCAACCAATCCATTTGTTTGTGGATGATAAGGAGTAGTGAACTTGTAAGTAACACCACACTCCTTCCACATAGCTTTGAGATATCCAGACATGAAGTTACTACCTCTGTCTGATACCACTTCCTTAGGGAAACCCACTCTGGAAAAGATTCTCAGGAGGGCTTTGGCCACTGCAGCGGCTGTAGTGGTCCTTAAGGGTATAGCTTCAGGATATCTATTGGCATGGTCCACTACTACTAGGATAAACCTATTTCCTGAAGCTGTTGGAGGGTCAAGGGGGCTAGCAATGTCAGCCCCTACCCTCTCAAAGGGCACCCCAACCACTGGGAGTGGAATTAAGGGGGCCTTAGGTGTGCCACCAGTCTTGCCACTGGCTTGGCAGGTCACATAGGAGCGACAAAACTCCTTGGTGTCCTCTGACATATGAGGCCAGTGAAACAATGGAACAAGCCTGTCCCAAGTCTTATTTTGGCCCAAATGCCCAGCTAAAGAAATATCATGAGCCAAAGTCAGGAGAAATTCCCTATACTGCAAAGCGATGACTAATCTTCTGGCAGCTCCAGGTTTAGGGTCCCTTGCCTCAGTATAGAGCAGGTTATCTTCCCAATAGCCTTAATGGCTATCAGTGACATCCCAATTCTGCTGTTTGACAGCTTGCTATCTTAAACCCTCTAGTGTGGGACAGGTCTGCTGTGCCACACTAAGCTCTTCCCTAGCAGGCCCCCCTGCACCCAAAAGCTCAGCGGTGTCTGCTGCCAGCTCATCTGGTGTAGGTTCTGCACAGGGAGAGGATTCCGCTTCCTCAAAAGGGGAATCTTCTGGAGAGGGAGGTATAGTGGGCAAGGATTTACCCTTTCTACCCCTAACTTTTGAGAGCAATTGGTCCATTTTAACAGGATCCAAATTTACCTGCCCTCATTGCTTCTGGGCCTTAGCCCTTGTGAGAGTAAAGATATGCCCTGGAATGCCAAGCATTGCTTCATGAGCCCCCAACTCCACTTCAGCCGAAGCTGATGTTTCCAAATCATTTCCTAGTAAACAGTCTACAGGTAAATCAGTGGCTACCACAACTTTCGTTGGGCCAGTAACCCCCACCCCCACCCAGTTGAGGTTCACAAAAGCCATGGGGTGGCTAAGAGTGTTGTTATGAGCATCAGTCATTTGGGACTGCTGACCAAGTAGGTGTTGTTCAGGGGCAACCAGTTTCTCTATCACCATGGTGACACTGGCTCCTGTGTCCCTGTAGGCCTCAACCTCAACACCATTTATTAGGGGTAGTTGATGGAACTTACCCATATTAAGGGGACAAGCAACCAAGGTGGCAAAATCAACACCACCATCAGAGACTAAAACAGCCTCTGTGGTCTCCCTAACAAGACCAACCCCAACTACATTACCAATGGTGAGCCCAGCTACACCCTTTGATTGGCTATTTGTAGTATTCTTCCCACCACCACTGCTATTACTAGGGGCACTAGTGGACATAGTTGGGGTTGTGGTGGTGGGAGCCTTGGTGTTTTTCTTTGGCCAAGTGGAATCACTAGCCTAATGGCCTTTATTTTTACATAAATAACACCATGGGTTCTTTTGATTGTGTGAAGAGGATTTGGACCCACCTCCCCCAGAGGATTTTTGTGGGCCTGATGAAGACTCAGAATTCTTTTTGTCTTTGACCCCACCCTTGTCAGAAGAGCCCCCAGCCTGTTGTCGATCATGCTGCTGCCACTTTGGGAGGGCAGTTGTAGTCTCGGCCTCATGACAGCAGCCATGTCGTCCAGGGACTGCTGGAGTCCATGTAGCGGGGAGTGTGTGCCTCTGACGGCAGCTGAGTTGCCCTTAGTCGGACTGAGGCACCTCTCTACTCCCTCTAGGCTGCCTGAAATGGTCTCCATTCCCACCCGCACCTGCTTGGCCAGCTCCCACTGGACTCCTACCACTGTCCTCTGGAAGGTGATGTCTGGGTCCTCGGAGTTCAGGGCTGTGTCAGGACTGGCTGGAGCTGTGTGTTGTAGCTGGGTGGTTAATGTGGAGACCCCTCTGTGTCCTCCCTGTGACTGGAGGTGGTGTCTGGAGGGAACCTGGGAGATCCTGGAGAGTCTCTTCATTGATGGTCGGAAGTTGGTCAACCATGTCATCTGTAAAATCCAGGACAGACAGGTCGGCAGGAGGTAAGGCATCATCCTCTGCAATGAGATAGCGATATGTCAATCTTTGATTGTGGTGACTGTTGACAAGGCACATAATTTAGTCGCTACTGGAGGCTCAGTGACATGTTACAGACCCCAAGATGTAGTTGTATATTATGTGTTTCGTTGTACATCACACTGGGGCAAGCTCACAAGGTATTTTGGGGCATATTTAGGAGCCCCTACTGCCACAGAAGCGTCACTTTTCGTTACACTCTGGTGGTGCAATGCCCTGCGCCATATTTACAAGTTGCTGCTAAGCCACTTTTTTTGGCTTAACGTCACCTTGTAAATACGGCCCCTTCACATGCAGCACTTTGCGTGAAAGGGGTGTGCAACGGGTGTTGCTGTGGACGTGCTACAGAAAACACCCATTGAATTTTGACAAAGCCTCAGATTTATGAGTTTTTGGAAACCTTAGGCAGCTCCAAAATCTAACACCATCCAGGGGTAGCATTAGCATGGCATAACCAAGTGAAATGCTCTCTTTTATCCTTGTTTTTCACTTTTTCTATGTGTGACTACAGTGGATTGCATAAGCTTTGCATGTGTCCTAGATAAGTCTTGGCTGCTCATCCACATCTACCTCTAGAGAGCCTGGCTTC
Organism: Pleurodeles waltl; assembly: GCF_031143425.1. Taxonomy (NCBI): domain Eukaryota; kingdom Metazoa; phylum Chordata; class Amphibia; order Caudata; family Salamandridae; genus Pleurodeles; species Pleurodeles waltl. Next base: position 969,446,806 of record NC_090444.1, on the reverse strand, counting down.
TAGACACATCCTACACTAATAAGGGGATACCTGGACCTGTTAAAAGGTGATAATACCATAGATAATCACCACACACCAGACAGATTCCTACAGGCAGATTTATGAAAAATGACGAGCAACTGCGCTAGTGCAGCTGTGCGCCAATATTTCTAGCGACTAGGTACTTAATTGCAGATTGATACTCTATGAATATAAACAGTCACCAGATTAACATGTCTTCCAGTGGTGGCTGGTGACTTTTGAAAGTGGTGGGGCGTTAAAGATCTTTCCAACTTTCACAGCATAGCAGATATGTGGTCCCAAGGTCTGAATTGCATACTGTAAAAGCAGAAATCTTCTGACCAATTCCGGCTTCCCAACTTGACCAAACTGTGTGATCGTAGGCAAATGTTTTATATTACCAAAGCTCACCTTTCTTCATTACCACATATGAGTGCATCTTAAAATATGCAAGTTCAGAATATGCTCTCTATAAAAACATCTTATGTTTGATTTCACAGAATATAATGCTGCTTAAGGAATCATAAGAAACTAGGCTATATATATGGTGTACAACAACTCACTAATAGCGTTGTGTAAGGAAATGCCTCCTTGGCATGGTTATCTCCTGACTTTTTGCCTTTGCTGCTGCCAAGTTATGATTTGAAAGTGTGCTGAGGCCTGCTAACCAGGCCCCAGCACCAGTGTTCTTTCCCTGACCTGTACCTTTGTTCCCACAATTGGCACACCCTGGCATCCAGGTAAGTCCCTAGTAGCTGGTACCCCTGGTACCAAGGGCCCTGATGCCAGGGAAGGTCTCTAAGGGCTGCATCATGTCTTCTGCCACCCTGGAGACCCCTCACTCAGCACAGACACACTGCTTGCCAGCTTGTGTGTGCTAGTGGGGAGAAAATGACTAAGTCGACATGGCACTCCACTCAGGGTGCCATGCCAACCTCACACTGCCTATGGCATAGATAAGTCACCCCTATAGCAGGCCTTACAGCCCTAAGGCAGGGTGCACTATACCATAGGTGAGGGCATAGGTGCATGAGCACTATACCCCTACAGTGTCTAAGCAAAACCTTAGACATTGTAAGTGCAGGGTAGCCATAACAGTATATGGTCTGGGAGTCTGTCATACACGAACTCCACAGCACCATAATGACTACACTGAAAACTGGGAAGTTTGGTATCAAACTTCTCAGCACAATAAATGCACACTGATGCCAGTGTACATTTTATTGTGAAATACACCCCAGAGGGCACCTTAGAGATGCCCCCTGAAACCATACCCGACTTCCAGTGTGAGCTGACTAGTTTTACCAGCCTCCCACTCACCAGACATGTTGCTGGCCACATGGGGAGAGTGCCTTTGTCACTCTGTGGCTAGTAACAAAGCCTGTACTGGGTGGAGGTGCTTCTCCCCTCCCCCTGCAGGAACTGTAACACCTGGTGGTGAGCCTCAAAGGCTCACCACCCTTTGTTACAGCACCCCAGGGCACTCCAGCTAGTGGAGTTGCCCTGCCCCCTCCGGCCACGGCCCCTCTTTTGGCGTCAAGGCCGGAGGAGATAATGAGAAAAACAAGGAGGAGTCACTGGCCAGTCAGGACAGCCCCTAAGGTGTCCTGAGCTGAGGTGATTCTGACTTTTAGAAATCCTCCATCTTGCAGATGGAGGATTCCCCCAATAGGATTAGGAATGTGCCCCCCTCCCCTTAGGGAGGAGGCACAAAGAGGGTGTAGCCACCCTCAGGGCTAGTAGCCATTGGCTACTAACCCCCCAGACCTAAACACACCCCTAAATTGAGTACTTAGGGGCTCCCAGAACCTAGCAAGATAGATTCCTGCAACCTAAGACGAAGAAGGACTGCTGACCTGAAAGCCCTGCAGAGAAGACGGAGACACCAACTGCTTTGGCCCCAGCTCTACCGGCCTGTCTCCCCACTTCAAGAAAACTGCAACAGCAACGCGTTCCACAGGGTCCAGCGACCTTTGAAGCCTCAGAGGACTACCCTGCATCTAAAAGGACCAAGAACTCCCAAGGACAGTGGCTCTCCTCCAAAGAAGAAACATCTTTGCAACAAAGAAGCAACTTTGAAAGACCACACGTTTCCCGCCGGAAGCCTGAGACTTTGCACTCTGCACCCGACGCCCCCGGCTCAACCTGCGGAGAAACAACACTACAGGGAGTACTCCCCGGCGACTGCGACCCTGTGAGTAGCCAGAGTTGACCCCCCCCCCAGCGACGCCTGCAGAGGAAATCCAGAGGCTCTCCCTGACTGCGACTGCCTGCTTCAAAGAACCCGACGCCTGGTAAAGACACTGCACCCGCAGCCCCCAGGACCTGAAGGTTCTGACCTCCAGTGCAGAAGCGACCCCCAGGTGGCCCTCTCCCTTGCCCAGGTGGTGGCTACCCCGAGGAGCCCCCCACTTGCCTGCCTGCTTCGCTGAAGAGACCCCTGGGTCTCCCATTGAACTCCATTGTAAACCCGACGCCTGTTTACACACTGCACCCGGCCGCCCCCGTGCCACTGAGGGTGTACTTTTTGTGCTGACTTGTGTCCCCCCGGTGCCCTACAAAACCCCCCTGGTCTGCCCTCCGAAGACGCGGGTACTTACCTGCTGTCAGACTGGAACCGGGGCACCCCTTCTCCATTGAAGCCTATGCGTTTTGGGCACCACCATGACCTCTGCACCTGACCGGCCCTGAGCTGCTGGTGTGGTAACTTTGGGGTTGCTCTGAACCCCCAACGGTGGGCTACCTTGGACCCAACTTTGAACCCTGTTGGTGGTTTACTTACCTGCAAAACTAACAAACACTTACCTCCCCCAGGAACTGTTGAAAATTGCACTGTCTATTTTTAAAATAGCTTATTGCCATTTGTGTGAAAACTGTATATGCTATTTTGCTAAGTCAAAGTTCCTAAAGTTCCTAAGTGAAATACCTTTCATTTGAAGTATTACTTGTAAATCTTGAACCTGTGGTTCTTAAAATAAACTAAGAATATATATTTTTCTATACAAAAACCTATTGGCCTGGAATTGTCTTTGAGTGTGTGTTCCTCATTTATTGCCTGTGTGTGTACAACAAATGATTAACACTACCCTCTGATAAGCCTACTGCTCGACCACACTACCACAAAATAGAGCATTAGAATTATCTCTTTTTGCCACTATCTTACCTCTAAGGGGAACCCTTGGACTCTGTGCATGCTATTTCTTACTTTGAAATAGTGCATACAGAGCCAACTTCCTACACGTTGTCATTAGGATGAGGACACAGGAATGTATCTAAATTCATATTTAAGAAAAATAATTTGGAACGACAGGAGGCACACCTATTGCTTGTATGACATTCACTGGGGAGGGGACAGGGAGTCCTTTCCTACTGCACGTGTGGCGCAGCAAGAATAGAAGCTATCGGCAGACATAAACCCAACAAACTCTCCAGCCTGCAACCCCCTTACTTAGATAAGTCAAAAGTAGGATGACCAGGAGGCTGGCCTGGCTTGTAGTGGGTACCAATGGTACTTACACCTTGTGCCAGGTCCAGTTATCCCTTATTAGTAGAGTAGTAGTGTTCTAGCAGCTTAGGCTGATAGAGGTAGCTATAGCAGAGCAGCCAAGGCTGAACTAGGAGACATGCAAAGCTCATGCAATACCACTTATATCATTTAGGTACTATATCATAAGAAAGACAATACTCAGGGTTACTAAAAAATAAATGTACTTTATTTTAGTGACAATGTGCCAAAAATATCTCATAGGACAGCCTCCCTTAGGAGGTAAGTAAAATACACACAATATACACAGAAAACCAAATCAGATAAGTACAACAGTCAGAAAGTAGTGCAAACACTGTAGAATACAATAGGATGCAATAGGCCTAGGGGCAACACAAACCATATACTAAGAAAGTGGAATGCGAACCACGAATGGACCCCTAGGCCAGTGTAGTGTGTAGAGGATCACTGGCAGTGTAAGAAAACACTAAGGGTGTCCAAGATACCCCACCCAAGACCCTGGAAAGTAGGAGTAAAGTACTACTATTTCCCCATAAAAACACTATAGTCGTGATAGAGGATTTTGCAAAGACCACAACAGACTGCAAAGCACTGAAGACGGATTCGTGGACCTGAGGACCTGCAGAAGAAGGGGACCAAGTCCAAGAGTCACGAAAGTGTCCGGGGGGGGGCAGGAGCCCACTAAACCCCAGATGAAGGTGCAAAATGGCTGCCTCCAGGTGGAAGAAGCTGAAGATTCTGCAACAAAAGGAGCTAGGAACTTCTTCTTCGTGCAGAAGATGTCCCACGTGGTGCTGGAGGATGCAGAGTTGTTTCCTTGGCAAAATACTGCAAATAAGCCTTGCTAGCTGCAAGAGTCGCAGTTGGAGAAAAAGGGTGCTGCCCTGGCCCAGGAAGGACCAGGATATTGCCACTTGGGAGAGGAGACAGAGGGGGCCCTCAGCAACGTAGAGAGCCCACGCACAAGAAGGTAGCACCCGCAGAAGTCCTTGAACATTGGTTCAAAAAGTCTGAACAAGGCAGTTGTTTCAACACTGCAAAAGGAGGTCCCAGCGACACCGGAGATCAACTCAGGGGGCTGAGCATCGCAGGACAGAGTTCTGGGGATCTAGGCTCGGCTGTGCATGCAGGATTTCTTGGAAATGTGCACAGAAGCCCTTGTAGCTGCACATTACGCAGTGCACTTGATTACTGTCTGGAGAGGGGAGGCAAGGACTTCCCTCCTCCAAATTTGGAGGGTTGGACCACTGGACATTCTGGGTCACTTGGGGTCCACCACCTGTGTTCCAGGGGCCACGCTCGTCAGGATGAGAGGGGTCCCAGAGTACCAGTGAAGCTGAAGTTTGGTGCCTGCTGGAGCAGGGGGAAGATTCTGTCGACTCACAGGAGATTTCTTTGTGGCTTCCAGTGCAGGGTGAAGGCAGACAGCTCCCAGATCATGCACCACCAGGAAACAGTTGAGAAAGCCAGCAGGATTAGGTGCTACAATGTCACTGGTAGTCTTCTTGCTACTTTGTTGCAGTTTTACAGGCGTCTTGAAGCAGTCAGCAGTCAATCCTTGGCAGAAGTTAAACAGAAAGAGAGATGCAGAGGAACACTGGTGAATTTTTTCAAGTTGTTATCTGAGGAAAAGCCCACTGGAGGGACCCTAAATAGCCCTCAGAGGAGGATTGGCCACCTAGTCAGGTAAGCACCTATCAGGAGGGGTCTCTGATGTCACGTGCTGGCACTGGCCACTCGGAGGCCTACAGAGTGCCCTCACACCTCTGGAAACAAGATGGCAGAGGTCTGAGACACACTGGAGAAGCTCTGGGCACCACCCCTGGGGTGGTGTTGGACAGGGGAATGATCACTCCCCTTTCCTTTGTCCAGTTGTGCACCAGAGCAGGGCCTGGGAGTTCCCTAAACCGGTGTAGACTGGCTTATGCAAGGAGGGCACCAACTGTGCCCTTCAAAGCATTTCCAGAGCCTGGGAGAGGCTACCCCTCCCCAGCCTTTAACACCTATTTCCAAAGGGTGAGGTTGTAACACCCTCTTTCAGAGGAGATTCTTTGTTCTGCCTTCCTGGGACTGGGATGCCCAGACCCCAGGAGGGCAGAACCCTGTCTGTGGGGTGGCAGCAGCGGTAGCTGCAGGGAAAACCCCAGAGAGCTGGTTTGGCAGTATCCGGGTCCATAATGGTGCCCCGGGGATGCATGGAATTGGCTCCCCAATACCAGATTTGGCATGGGGGGACAATTCCATGATCTGAGACATGTTACAAGGCCATGTTTGGAGTTACCATTGTGAAGCTACATATAGGTATTGACCTATATGTAGTGCACGCGTGTAATGGTGTCCCCGCACTCACAAAGTCTGGGGTAATGGTCCTGAACTATGTGGGGGCACCTTTGCTAGTGCAAGGGTGTCCTCACCCTTAGTAACTTTGCACCTAACCTTCAGCAAGTGAAGGTTAGACATATAGGTGACTTATAGTTTACTTAAGTGCAGTGAAAATGGCTGTGAAATAACGTGTGCGTTATTTCACTCAGGCCGCAGTGGCAGTCCTGTGTAAAGGATTGTCTGAGCTCCCTATGGGTGGCAAAAGAAATGCTGCAGCCTATAGGGATCTCCTGGAACCCTAATACCCTGGGTACCTAGGTACCATATACTAGGGAATTATAAGGGTGTTCCAGTGTGCCAATTGAAATTGGTAAAGTGGTCACTAGCCAATAGTGACAAATGTAAAGGCAGCGAGAGCATAAGCACTAAGGTTCTGATTAGCAGAGCCTCAGTGACACAGTTAGTCACTACACAGGTATACACAATCAGGCCATGAACTATGAGCACTGGGGTCCTGGCTAGCAGGATCCCAGTGAGGCAGGCAAAAACAAACTTACATACATGTAAAAATGGGGGTAACATGCCAGGCAAGATGGTACTTTCCTACACAACCATCCACCCACCCCCAACGAGGAACAATAAGGCTAACCCTGCCCAGATGAGTCTTCATTGTCTAAGTGGAAATATCTGGAGAGTCCATCTGCATTGGAGTGGGTACTCCCAGGTCTATGTTCCACTTTATAGTCCATTCCCTGTAGGGAGATGGACCACCTCAACAATTTAGGGTTTTCACCTTTCATTAGTTTAAGCCATAATAGAGGTATGTGGTCTGTTTGAACAATAAAGTGAGTACCAAAGAGGTATGGTCTCAACTTTTTCAAGGCCCAGACTACAGCAAGGGCCTCCCTCTCTATGGTAGACCAACGCTTTTCTCTAGGGGTCAACCTCCTGCTGATAAAAGCAACAGGTTGATCCTGGCCCTCAGTGTTAAGCTGTGATAGAACTGCCCCCACCCCTAATTAAGAAGCATCAGTTTGTACTATGATTTTTTTGGAGTAACAAGGGCTTTTTAGGACAGGTGCAGAGCACATGGCCTGTTTGAGCTCACCAAAAGCCTTTTGACAGCTAGCTGTCCATAATACCTTTTTGGGCATCTTCTTTGATGTGAGGTCATTAAGAGGGGCAGCTATAGTGCCATGATTCTTTATGAACCTCCTGTAGTACCCAGTGAGGCCTAGGAAGGCTCTAACTTGAGTTTGAGTTGTAGGGGGAACCCATTCCATAATAGTTTGGATCTTCCCCTGCAGTGGTGCAATCTGTTCCCCACCTACCAGGTAGCCCATGTAAACCACTTTCCCCTGCCCTATCTGGCACTTTGAGGCCTTGATAGTGAGCCCTGCCATTTGCAGGGCCTCCAAAACTTTCCACAAGTGGACCAGGTGATCATCCCAGGTGGAGCTAAAGACAGCTATATTATCTAGATATGCTGCACTAAAGGCTTCCAGTCCTTGGAGGACTGTATTCACCAACCTCTGAAAAGTGGCAGGTGCATTTTTCAATCCAAAGGGCATAACAGTGAACTGATAGTGCCCTCCAATGGTTGAAAATGCTGTTTTTGGTTTAGCATCTTCTGATAACTTAATCTGCCAATACCCTGCAGTTAAATCAAAAGTGCTTAGGTACTTGCCAGAAGCCAGTGTATCTATCAGCTCATCTGCCCTGGGTATCGGGTGAGCATCAGTTTTGGTTACTTGATTGAGACCTCTATAGTCCACACAAAACCTAATTTCTTTTTTTCCATCTTTACTATGAGGTTTGGTGACAAGCACCACTTGGCTAGCCCAGGGGCTTTCAGAAGGTTCAATCACTCCAAGATCCAACATTTTCTGTACCTCTTGTTTAATACAGTCTCTGAAATGGTCAGGCTGTCTATATATTTTACTTTTGATAGGTAAACTGTCTCCAGTATCAATTATGTACTCACACCAGGTAGTTGTGCATGGAACAAGTGAGAAGAGGTCAGAGAACTGATCAAGGAGATTTATGCAATTGTCCTCCTGCTCAGCAGTAAGGCAATCTGCAAGTACAACTCCCTCCACTAAACCATCAGCTTCAGTGGTGGAGAAGAGGTCAGGGAGAGGGTCACTCTCTTCCTCCTGCCTCTCATCAGTGGCCATGAGCAGGGTTAGGTCAGCCCTGTTATAGTAAGGTTTCAGGCGATTGACATGAAGCACCCTAAGGGGGCTTCTGGCAGTGCCCAGGTCCACCAAATAGGTGACCTCACCTTTCTTCTCCACAATGAGATGGGGTCCACTCCATTTGTCCTGGAGTGCTCTTGGTGCCACAGTATCCAATACCCACACCTTCTATCCTGGGTGGTACTGAGTCAGGACAGCCTTCTGGTCATGCCATTGCTTTTGGAGCTCTTGGCTGGCCTCAAGGTTTTTACTGGCCTTTTTCATATACTCAGCCATCCTTGATCTGAGGCCAAGCACATAGTCCACAATGTCTTGTTTGGGAGTTTTAAAGGTTGTTCCCAGCCCTCCTTCACAAGAGCAAGGGGACCTCTTACAGGGTGCCCAAAGAGGAGTTCAAAGGGACTGAAGCCCACTCCTTTCTGGGGTACCTCCCTATAAGCAAAAAGGAGGCATGGTAACAGGATATCCCACCTCCTCCTGAGTTTTTCAAGGAGTCCCATGATCATGACTTTGAGAGTTTTATTAAACCTCTCAACCAATCCATTTGTTTGTGGATGATAAGGAGTAGTGAACTTGTAAGTAACACCACACTCCTTCCACATAGCTTTGAGATATCCAGACATGAAGTTACTACCTCTGTCTGATACCACTTCCTTAGGGAAACCCACTCTGGAAAAGATTCTCAGGAGGGCTTTGGCCACTGCAGCGGCTGTAGTGGTCCTTAAGGGTATAGCTTCAGGATATCTATTGGCATGGTCCACTACTACTAGGATAAACCTATTTCCTGAAGCTGTTGGAGGGTCAAGGGGGCTAGCAATGTCAGCCCCTACCCTCTCAAAGGGCACCCCAACCACTGGGAGTGGAATTAAGGGGGCCTTAGGTGTGCCACCAGTCTTGCCACTGGCTTGGCAGGTCACATAGGAGCGACAAAACTCCTTGGTGTCCTCTGACATATGAGGCCAGTGAAACAATGGAACAAGCCTGTCCCAAGTCTTATTTTGGCCCAAATGCCCAGCTAAAGAAATATCATGAGCCAAAGTCAGGAGAAATTCCCTATACTGCAAAGCGATGACTAATCTTCTGGCAGCTCCAGGTTTAGGGTCCCTTGCCTCAGTATAGAGCAGGTTATCTTCCCAATAGCCTTAATGGCTATCAGTGACATCCCAATTCTGCTGTTTGACAGCTTGCTATCTTAAACCCTCTAGTGTGGGACAGGTCTGCTGTGCCACACTAAGCTCTTCCCTAGCAGGCCCCCCTGCACCCAAAAGCTCAGCGGTGTCTGCTGCCAGCTCATCTGGTGTAGGTTCTGCACAGGGAGAGGATTCCGCTTCCTCAAAAGGGGAATCTTCTGGAGAGGGAGGTATAGTGGGCAAGGATTTACCCTTTCTACCCCTAACTTTTGAGAGCAATTGGTCCATTTTAACAGGATCCAAATTTACCTGCCCTCATTGCTTCTGGGCCTTAGCCCTTGTGAGAGTAAAGATATGCCCTGGAATGCCAAGCATTGCTTCATGAGCCCCCAACTCCACTTCAGCCGAAGCTGATGTTTCCAAATCATTTCCTAGTAAACAGTCTACAGGTAAATCAGTGGCTACCACAACTTTCGTTGGGCCAGTAACCCCCACCCCCACCCAGTTGAGGTTCACAAAAGCCATGGGGTGGCTAAGAGTGTTGTTATGAGCATCAGTCATTTGGGACTGCTGACCAAGTAGGTGTTGTTCAGGGGCAACCAGTTTCTCTATCACCATGGTGACACTGGCTCCTGTGTCCCTGTAGGCCTCAACCTCAACACCATTTATTAGGGGTAGTTGATGGAACTTACCCATATTAAGGGGACAAGCAACCAAGGTGGCAAAATCAACACCACCATCAGAGACTAAAACAGCCTCTGTGGTCTCCCTAACAAGACCAACCCCAACTACATTACCAATGGTGAGCCCAGCTACACCCTTTGATTGGCTATTTGTAGTATTCTTCCCACCACCACTGCTATTACTAGGGGCACTAGTGGACATAGTTGGGGTTGTGGTGGTGGGAGCCTTGGTGTTTTTCTTTGGCCAAGTGGAATCACTAGCCTAATGGCCTTTATTTTTACATAAATAACACCATGGGTTCTTTTGATTGTGTGAAGAGGATTTGGACCCACCTCCCCCAGAGGATTTTTGTGGGCCTGATGAAGACTCAGAATTCTTTTTGTCTTTGACCCCACCCTTGTCAGAAGACTTACCATCCTTCTTCTTGACATCCTTGTCACCCCCTGTGTAGGAAGTGGCTCTGTATATACTATTTCAAAGTAAGAAATAGTGTGTGCAGAGTCCAAGGGTTCCCCTTAGAGGTAAGATAGTGGCAAAAAAGAGATAATTCTAATGCTCTATTTTGTGTTAGTGTGGTCGAGCAGTAGGCTTATCAGAGGGTAGTGTTAAGCATTTGTTGTACACACACAGGCAAAAAATGAGGAACACACACTCAAAGACCTACTCCAGGCCAATAGGTTTTTATATAGAAAAATATATTTTCTTAGTTTATTTTAAGAACCACAGGTTCAAGATTTACAAGTAATACTTCAAATGAAAGGTATTTCACTCAGGTATTCTAGGAACTTTGAATAATCACAATAGCATGTACAGTTTTGAAAAAATGGCAATAAGCAATTTTAAAAGTGGACACAGTGCAAAAATCAACAGTTCCTGGGGGAGGTAAGTAAATGTTAAGTTCACAAGTAAGTAAACCACCTACAGGGTTCAAAGTTGGGTCCAAGGTAGCCCACCGTTGGGGGTTCAAGGCAACCTCACAGTTACCACACCAGCAGCTCAGGGCCGGTCAGGTGCAGAGGTCAAAGAGGTGTCCAAAACACATAGGCTTCAATGGAAACAGGGGTGCCCCGGTTCCAGTCTGCCAGCAGGTAAGTACCCGCGTCCTCGGAGGGCAGACCAGGGGGGTTTTGTAGGGCACCAGGGGGACACAAGCAGGCACAGAAAGTACACCCTCAGCGGCACTGGGGCGGCTGGGTGCAGAGTGCAAACAGGCGTCGGGTTTTGTATTGAAAGCAATGGGGGACCCGTGGGGGCTCTTCAACGATGCAAGCAGGCACAGTGAGGGCTCCTCGGGGTAGCCACCACCTGGGCTAGGCAGAGGGTCACCTGGGGGTCGCTCCTGCACTGTAGTTCGGTTCCTTCAGGTCCTGCGGGTGCAGTGTTGGTTCCAGGAGTCGGGTCCCTTGTTACAGGCAGTCGCGGTCAGGGGGAGCCTCTGGATTTCCTCTGCAGGCGTCGCTGTGAGGGCTCAGGGGGGTCATCACTGGTTACTCACGGGCTTGCAGTCGCCGGGTAGTCCTCCCTGAGGTGTTTGTTTTCCGCAGGTTGAGCCGGGGGCGTCGGGTGCAGAGTGGAAAGTCTCACGCTTCTGGCGGGAAACGTGTAGTCTTTAAAGTTGCTTCTTTGTTGAAGAAAGTTGCAGTTTGTTGAACAGGGCCGCTGTTCTCTGGAGCTTCTTGGTCGTTTGGATGCAGGGCAGTCCTGTGAGGCTTCAGAGGTCGCTGGTCCCTGTTGGAAGCGTCGCTGTTGCAGTTTTCGTCGAAGTAGGGAGACAGGCCGGTGGGGCTGGGGCCAAATCAGTTGTCATCTCCGTCTTCACTGCAGGGCTTCAGGTCAGCAGTCCTTCTTCTTCTTTAGGTTGCAGGAATCTAGTTTCCTAGGTTCTGGGGGCCCCTAAATACTGAACTTAGGGGTGTGTTTAGGTCTGGGAGGGCAGGAGCCAATGGCTACTGTCCTTGAGGGTGGCTACACCCTCTTTGTGCCTCCTCCCTGTGGGGAGGGGGGCACATCCGTAATTCTATTGGGGGAATCCTCCTTCTACAAGATGGAGGATTTCTAAAAGTAAGAGTCACCTCAGCTCAGGACACCTTAGGGGATGTCCTGACTGGGGGGTGACTCCTCCTTGCTTTTCTCATTACCTCCTCCAGCCTTGCCGCCAAAAGTGGGGGCATTGGCCGGAGGGGCGGGCATCTCCCCTAGCTGGGATGACCTGTGGCGCTGTAACAAAGGGGGTGAGCCTTTGAGGCTCACCGCCAGGTGTCACAGTTCCTGCAGGGGGAGGTACAGGCTTTGTTCCTGGCCACAGAGTGACAAAGGCACTCTCCCCATGTGGCCAGCAACATGTCTGGTGTGTGGCAGGCTGGCAAAAACTAGTCAGCCCACACTGGAAGTTGGGTATGTTTTCAGGGGGCATCTCTAAATGCCCTCTGTGTGTATGTTACAATAAATTGTACACTGGCATCGGTGTGCGTTTATTGTGCTGAGAAGTTTGATACCAAACTTCCCAGTTTTCAGTGTAGCCATTTTGGTGCTGTGGAGTTCGTGTTTGACAGACTCCCAGACCACATACTGTTATGCCTACCCTGCACTTACAATGTCTAAGGTTTGGCTTAGACACTGTAGGGGCATAGTGCTCATGCACCTATGTCCTCACCTGTGGTATAGTGCACCCTGCCCTAGGGCTGTAAGGCCTGCTAGAGGGGTGATATACCTATGCCACAGGCAGTGTGAGGTTGGCATGGCACTCTGAGGGGAGTGCCATGTCGACTTCGTCATTTTCTCCCCACCAGCACACACAAGCTGTGAAGCAGTGTGCATATGCTGAGTGAGGGGTCCCTAGGCTGGCATAAGACATGCTGCAGCCCTTAAAGACCTTCCCTGGCATCAGGGCCCTTAGTGCCAGGGGTACCAGTTACAAGGGACTTACCTGGGTTCCAGGGTTGTGCCAATTGTGGAGACAAAGGTACAGTTTAGGGAAAGAACACTGGTGCTGGGGCCTGGTTAGCAGGGTCCCAGCACACTTTCAAATCATAACTTCGCATCAGCAAAGGCAAAAAGTCAGGGGGTAACCATGCCAAGGAGGCATTTCCTTACACCCTGTATGAGCTTTTTTGCTCACACTTCTGACCCATTTGTCTGCCTTCTTTTTCAATTCTTGGGGAGAGGTCAGATCTGAGTCTACCAAGTACTGGTGCAACAAGTCAGACACACAATTATTCAAAATCTGCTCTCTCAAAATTAGATTATACAGGCTTTCATAGTCAGTTACCTTACTGCCATTTAACCATCCCTCCAAGGCCTTCACTGAACGGTCTACAAAGTCTGTCCAGTCTTGAGAGGACTCTTTTCTGCTATCTCTGAACTTTATCCTGCATTGTTTAATGGTTAAGCCATATCCACCTAAGAGTGCATCTTTTAAAACTTTGTAATTGTTGGTATCACTCTCCTTGACTGTAAGGAGTCTGTCCCTACCTTTGAGAGTGAAGGATAGCCACAAGATAGTAGCCCACTGCCTTTGAGGGACCAACTGTAGCATACAGGCCCTCTCAAGTGCAGAAAACCACTTGTTTATGTCATCTCCCTCCTTGAAAGGGGACAATCTTATGCAGGTTTCTCGAATGTGTTTCTCTAACACGATGACTATTAAGACTGCTGCTGTTGCTGCCACCATGGGGAATTAACCCCAACTTCTGTCTTTCCCTCTCTACATGTAGAGACTCCCTATCTAAGGCCAACTGCTGCTGTCTTAGCTTCAGTCTGGCCTCTTCCAACCTCAGCTTTCTGAGTTCCCTGTCTAGGGTGTTATCCTCAGGGTGGGAGGCTTGGGAATTCTCTGACACAGAGGTAATGTGAGAATTGGCAGAAGTGGACCTTTCTCTAACTACCTGAACCATAGTGACCTGGCCTTTTAAAGTAAAAGGTGCCCTACTGGTATGTGACCCCCTCCCACTACCCGCTTCATTAGGTGGCCTGATAACTGAAAGGTCTTTGGAAGTACCCTCCCCAGAGTCCTCAGGGCCCTCCCCTGAAACTATCTGGGTACCCTACCCCCTCCTCTACCTCCTGATCCTGGCTTTGACCAGTCTGCCTCTGGTCACTTTCAAGGAGAAGGCTAAGAAGGAGATCTTTGGTAGGGTTCTTACCAATACCTAAACGTCTTTCTATACAGAGACCCCCTCAAACTTTTAAAGTTTTGATTCTCATAAGTTGTCCTCACACCTTTGGGAGTGGCCTCTACTACAGACATAGTGGAAAGAAAGAGTTTAGGGGAGAGAGAAAAAAGTTTTTAGAGAGAAAGTAAGACTGTTATGTTTACTTGTGTATATTTCTAAGTATTTAGTATACGGTTGTCTTATGAAGAGCACCAATGACAAAGTGGTAAAGCAGTTACAAGTACTTATCCCACCGCTGCACCACCAATGTAGGAGGCTGGCCTGGCTTGTAGTGGGTACCAACGGTACGTACACCTTGTGCCAGGTCCAGTTATCCCTTATTAGTAGAGTAGTAGTGTTCTAGCAGCATAGGCTGATAGAGGTAGCTATAGCAGAGCAGCCAATGCTGAACTAGGAGACATGCAAAGCTCATGCAATACCACTTCTATCATAGAGGTACTATATCATAAGAAAGACAATACTCAGGGTTACTAAAAATAAAGGCACTTTATTTTAGTGACAATGTGCGAAAAATATCTCAGAGGATATACTCCCTTAGGAGGTAAGTAAAATACACAAATATACACAGAAAACCAAATCAGGTAAGTAAAACAGTCAAAAAGTAGTGCAAACACTGTAGAATACAATAGGATGCAATACACCTAGGGGCAACACAAACAATACACTAAGAAAGTGGAATGTGAACCACGAATGGACCCCTAGGCTAGTGTAGTGTGTAGAGGGTCGCTGGGAGTGTAAGAAAACACTAAGGGTGTCCAAGATAACCCACACGAAGACCCTGGAAAGTAGGAGTAAAGTACTACTATTTCCCCAGAAACACACTAAAGTTGTGATAGAGGATTTTGCAAAGACCACAACAGACTGCAAAGCACTGAAGACGAATTCCTGGACTTGAGGACCTGCAAAGGAAGGGGACCAAGTCCAAGAGTAGCAAAAGAGTCCGGGGGGGGCAGGAGCCCACTAAATCCCGGATGAAGGTGCAAAATGTCTGTCCTCGGGTGGAAGAAGCTGAAGATTCTGCAACAACAAAAGGAGCTAGGAACTTCTTCTTCGTGCAGAAGATGTCCCACGGCGGGCTGGAGGATGCACAGTTGTTTTCTTGGCAAAATTCTGCAAACAAGCCTTGCTACCTGCAAGAGTCGTGGATTGAGAAAAAGGGTGCTGCCTTGGCCCAGGAAGGACCAGGATGTCGCCACTTGAAAGAGGAGACAGAGGGGGCCCTCAGCAACGTAGAGAGCCACGCACAACAAGGAAGCACCCGCAGAAGTCCTGGCACACGGGTTCAAGAAGTCTGAACACGGCGGTCGTCTCAACACTGCAAAAGGAGGTCCCACGATACCGGAGATCATCTCAGGGAGCTGAGCATCGCAGGACAGAGTGCTGGGGACCTAGGCTCGGCTGTGTATGCAGGATTTCTTGGAAATGTGCACAGAAGCCCTTGTAGCTGCAGATTTTGCGGTGTACAGGATTACTGTCTGAAGAGGGGAGGCAAGGACTTACCTCCTTCAAATTTGGACAGTTGGACCACTGGACAGTCTGGGTCACTAGGGGCCACCACCTGTGTTCCAGGGGCCACGCTCGTCTGGATGAGAGGGCTCCTAGAGTACCGGTGAAGCTGAAGTTTGGTGCCTGCTGGAGCAGGGGGAAGAGTCAGTCGACCCACAGGAGATTCCTTTGTGGCTTCCAGTGCAGGGTGAAGGCAGGCAGCCCTCAGAGCATGCACCACCAGAAAACAGTCGAGAAAAGCCGGCAGGATTAAACACTACAATGTCGCTGGTAGTCTTCTTGCTACTTTGTTGCAGTTTTGCAGGCGTCCTGGAGCAGTCAGCGGTTGATCCTTGGCAGAAGTTGAAGAGAGTGATGCAGAGGAACTCTGGTGAATTCTTGCAAGTCATTATCTGAGGAAAAGCCCACTGGAGAGATCCTAAATAGCCCTCAGAGGCGGATTGGCCACCTAGTCAGGTAAGCACCTATCATGGGGAAACGTCCTCTACGCCGACTCTGTAACAACGAAGTCCTGGTTAATGAAAGCGGGGCAACACTTTCCTTAACCACGACTTCGTTGTTTTGTGCCTTAACCACGCATGTCCTGAACAACGAACATGCGGGGTTAAGGCACAAACAAGGGAGTCGGCTGAGGAGGACGGCGCGGACGATGAGGCGATGACTCAGGTAAGTGGGGGGGCGGGTGGTTTTAGGTTTTGGGGCGGGGTGGGTTTGGGGGTTTTATATTTTGAGGCGGGGTGGGGGGTCGGGGGTTTTAGGTTTTGGGGTGGGGGCAGGGGTTTTAGGTTTTGGGGCGGGGTGGGGGTTCGGGGGGTTTTAGGTTTTGGGGCGGGCGGCGGGGTGTCAGAGGGTTGTAGGTTTTGGGGCAGTGGGGTTTTTTAGGTTTTGGGGCAGGCGGCGGGGGTTTTAGGATTTGGGGCGGGGTGGGGGGTTGGGGTGACGCATGCAGAATCAATGGATGCCTATTATGAAATGCCTTTACCAGGAATGCCTTTACAACGAAATATTGTTGTTAAGGCGTTCGTGGTAAAGGCATTAGTGGTAACAACAAGGTCGTTATTCCAACCTCGTCATTCAGGCACTCGTTGTTCTGGCAGGCGGCGTTCCGACATACAACCCCTATCAGGAGGGGTCTCTCATGTCACCTGCTGGCACTGGCCTCTCAAAGGCCTCCAGAGTGCCCTCACACCTCTGGAAACAAGATGGCAACTAAGACACACTGTTGGAGCTCTGGGCACCACCCCTGGGGTGGTGATAGACAGAGTAGTGGTCACTCCCCTTTCCTTTGTCCAGGTTTGCACCAGAGCAGGGTCTGGGAGTTCCCTAAACCGGTGTAGACTGGCTTATGCAAGGAGGGCACCATCTGTGCCCTTCAAAGCATTTCCAGAGGCTGGGAGAGGCTACCTCTCCCCAGCCTTTAACACCTATTTCCAAAGGGAGTGGGTGTAACACCCTCTCTCAGAGGAAATTCTTTGTTCTGCCTTCCTGGGACTGGGCTGCCCAGACCCCAGGAGGGCAGAACCCTGTCTGTGGGGTGGCAGCAGCGGTAGCTGCAGAGAAAACCCCAGAGAGCTGGTTTGGCAGTAGCCAGGGTCCATAGTGGGGCCCTGGGGATGCATGGAATTGGCTCCCCAATACCATATTTGGCATGGGGGGCAATTCCATGATCTCAGATATGTTACATGGCCATGTTCTGAGTTACCATTGTGAAGCTACATATAGGTATTGACCTATATGTAGTGCACACGTGTAATGGTGTCCCCGCACTTACAAAGTCTGGGGAAATGGCCCTGAAATATGTGGGGGCACCTTTGCTAGTGCAAGGGTGTCCTCACACTTAGTAACTTTGCACCTAACCTTCAGCAAGTGAAGGTTAGACATATAGGTGACTTATAAGTTACTTCAATGCAGTGAAAATGGCTGTGAAATAACGTGTGCATTATTTCACTCAGGCTGCAGTGGCAGTACTGTGTAAAGGTTTGTCTGAGCTCCCTATGGGTGGCAAAATTAATGCTGCAGCCCATAGGGGTCTCCTGGAACCCCAATACCGTGGGTACCTAGGTACCATATACTAGGGAATTATAAGGGTGTTCCAGTGTGCCAATTGAAATTGGTAAAGTGGTCACTAACTTACAGGGACAACTTTAAAGGCAGAGAAAGCGTAAGCACTGAGGTTCTGATTAGCAGAGCCTCAGTGACACAGTTAGTCACTACACAGGTATACACATTCAGGCCACAAACTATGAGCATGGGGGTTCTGGCTAGCAGGATCCCAGTGAGACAGGCAAAAACAAACTGACATACATGTTAAAATAGAGGTAACATGCCAGGCAAGATGGTACTTTCCTACACATGCACACAGCTGTTTCTTTGTTTGCGCTTACCTCTCGCAGTTATAGCTTAGTATGGGAGACCGAGGATGCCAACCTCCGAGGTCAGAGTCACACTGGCAGCATTGCGAATGCGGCACTTCCCGCTTCTCCAATGCTCCTAGCCTCGCTTACTGCCTGTTGTCCGACTCCATCCCTTTTTGTCCTTTCCCCAGTTTCCCTGCTTTCCATGCTCTTCTCCCCAGGCCATGCCTAACAAACACCATTGTTCAAAAATAAAAAATAAAAATCCTGTCAATTTAAACATGAATGTGAATTAATTTTCAGAAACACTGAGCAATTAAAGACTACAGCTAAAATAATTTCCATGTCAATGAGATGTCATGAAAAATTAATTAAGATTAGCAATTGCTCAGCAAGGCTTACAGATTCTGAAGTAGAAAAGGTTTTGTAAAAGTATTCCAGCTTTTAAAAAAAACAGTGTTTTTGCATTTTTTGGCCTGTGCTCTGATGGTATCCTACTCAGCTGTAACATTACAGAAGAATTAACAATAAGGGCTGATTGCAGAAAACTGCAATTCAATATGTGGCTTCCCCGTCTTGGATTCCGAGTAAATACTAAACAATTGTTTAACGCTCGGCCACTTAATCTCTTTATTTTATCCAGTCTGAGTATAGTGTTTCTTTTCATCTAACTGCCTCAAGTTAGTGGAAGTAAATGATCAAAAAATATAAACAGGCCCACAGGTCCTCTTCCCTGCTGACGGGGTGGGAGGACATGGAAAGGAAGCACTGTATCTGTCAGATGGACAGGACGCCTTTTGCTTTCCGATCGAGGGTGATAGCGCATCCAGTCTTTATAAAATTCTTATACTTGGACACGCTGGAGGTCGGTGAACCTTTTAGCCGAGTTGGGCTCTCCTCATCCAAGAATAATCGGATCACTCAAATCAATAACCATTGTAATCAATACCCAATACTTAATCAATAGACCAAGCAACACATTAGAAATCAATAACAATCAATAATTTTACATACCATGACCTTTCAGTCATGAATAACCACACCAGTTTGTTAGAAGTTAATGAATTTATTTCCCTACATTAACAAAGCTAACACAATATATATGAGTCTCAAAATCAAATGGTATATGTATACGAACATTACTAGCTGTCCATAGCGGTGGAAGAAACGCAATCTACACAGAATCTGGATTATAATGCACTCGGTTATGGCAATGCAAATCACTAATATAAGTAACTGAATCTGTCTAATTGCATACATCGGTCAGCATAACAAGATTTCAATGTAGCATGGTGCATCAAGTGAATACCTCAACTAACCTCTAATTAGCATTGGCATGTGGGGCTTCATGCAAAACGAATTTAGTCAATACAAATTTAGAAAACTTCTAGCTTGGGCCTTATCAAAATAAGCAGTTGGTACCTAGGAGGGAAAACACAAAGCAAAATACAATTATCCTTTCATATTTACCAAATACAATCAGCATTCAAGAAAAGTCTTCGTCCTTCAGGTATCGGTTCGATCAGCATTGGGGCAGATTTCAAAGGGGCAAGTTAAGGGCAAGTTTCCTTGCGGCAGCAAGGAGAATGGGGCAAAAGTTACTGCATGGGCAGGACGGGGCAAAGTTAAAGTCTCTAGGGTGAGAATTCTTTAAAGTCACTTTCTCTGCGACAGAGAAAAGGCATCAGAATGTCGTCTTGAATCAGGCTTCAAAATGGCATCAAGGAAAATGGCTGACTTCTCTTTGTCCGGTGGGTTTAAGTAAGAAACATTCCAAATTCTTCAGGGTCTTCCATTGGAGGGTTCATAGGGTGGCTTCAATTTGACCAATGAATAGTGTCTTTCTCCTAGTACTCATTTTTACATACATTGTCCTTGGAGCCTTGGAACACAAGTTGCAACAAAGTTTGCCAATTAATTTTATCTCAGTGCTTTTATTGTCTGCACCTGCAAGAGCTGACCTTGCATCAAAGAGGATGAAACCAGCCTAGCACAAAACCTTGAGATAAGTGTATTAGTCATCTCTACTGGAAAAATACAACCTTAAAATAAAATAATGTCTTTGTTAATGCAAGAAAAAAACACGCAGTTAAAGTTTGAGACCAGGCAACTAGGCTAAAGCCTCTGCTAAATTTAAGCTAAGCATATAACAGTTTCAACAAGAAAATCATGGACTACATTTGCAATTATGACGGATAACTACATTTGTCAATTCTTCATGATTAATTAAGCCCGTTTATAATAATGGCGAACTACCCCGTAGGCACAATTTCCCACGTACATTATTTTTCTTTGCTAAAATCACACTACCTTATACGATTTCGGTTACATGATATATGAATATTTGTTAGTCCTTCTTTTTCTGCGTCATCAATCCCTCCTCTGATGACTAATTATGTCATCACATCAAATCTTCCCACAAATTTTATTCCATTAAAATTCTGTTTTAGTAATTTGGCACTTCAGTCAATTCCCTCTTCCTTTTTGTTCCCTTAGATTTTTCTCTGTATATTTCTACCATTTTATTTTGTTCTTTCTCTTCTCTTCTCCTTTTGTTTCTAGTTTTCAATATTTTAATAGCTTTCCATATTCCCCAACTACCTAATAAGCAAATTAATGTTATTAATATTCCTTTTACTATTTTCAGCAATAGTCCGTTCCAAATGTTGCTGAGCCAATTTCCCACAGAAGCAAATCCTTCTCCAACCTTCTCCCATACTCCTGGTTCTTTCAATTCTTTCAAATCTGCACTCTCGTTAGTTAAATTTGTAAGCATTTTTCTAATTTGCCCGCTGTTGTCCGGAATATAAGAACAACAGTGACGTGCACTAAGCAATTTGCAAACGCCGCCATCCTTTGCTAAAAGAATGTCTAAAGCAAGCCGATTTTGAAGAGTCATAGCTCTTTCTGCAGCAAGTTCAGCATCCATCAGGATTATAGCTCCTGAGAATTTTGTCAACATGTTATCCACAATAGTAGACAACTTTCGTATTTTAATTGAATTCAATATGACTCCTACTGAAGGAATCATTGCTCCAAATATATCTCCTACCACACCAGAAGCTGTCTCCCTTTTCTGAACATGATGTGATTCAGACAGCTTTGGAAATTTCTTTAAGTCGTCCAATTGATAAATCTTTGGAAATACTATTCCCAAATAACATCTCCCATACCATCCTTTTGGAAGACGATAATAGGCGTTAAGTCCACAAATATATACCCCTGGAATAACTGGGTCTTGTCCATTCAGCATGAACGTCCACTTAGCTTGAAACAAAAACGTATGTTTACATTCACTTATTCCCACAAAGATTGTGTGATAATATGATTTAGGTCTATATACACACAGCCTCCCTACGTGTATTGCATCTAAAGCTAGTTTCCCTTGTGTCTTTATCGCGGCAAAAGCATAGTTATCTATAGATGTCCTTTTGTGTAATTCCCTTTCTAATTTCTTCTTCCCCATCTTCCTCCTATCATCAGTGTGATCTAAAAAACTCTTCTCTAGCAGTGAAAGCAAGCATGTAAGGTTTTCTCTGTGAGCGTAAGCTGTGTGAAAAGGTGACAATGGTTCAAAGAAACCCCTAATTAACTTTATATAATAATCCCTTGCTACTTTACTCAGGTACTCAATTATGGGGACATATGCAAATACAACATCATGATTGGAATAAAAGTAGTGAATATACTCCTGGCCATAACATCTGGTCATTAATAAACTACATGAAATTTCATACGTAAGAGGCATGCTATGATATGTCACTCCTTCTTTCACTGAGGTAGGTATTTGTGTGCACACATAACAATCTTTCGCATCCATTGTCTCAACATACTCATTCAGCAAGCGATAGAAAACGTTAGACGAAAGTTCCTTCTTATCATGAAAATATCTTTCGTCTTGTTCGAGTTTCTGTAAAGGAGTTAATTCAGTAGTAGGTTTAGAAGTAGAAGCATCATTCACGTCTCTCTCATTCTTCCCATGCATTCCAAGAACTATTGCTATAATTATTAGTACACATGCAGTTATTAGACCTATACACACGTATTTACAACATTTCATTTTGTGTCCCTTTGTAGTGTAGCCTGTCATGATCTATATAGAATCAGAAAGTTGAAGACACTTTATCAAATCAGATTTGCAGATATATATAAAACTGAACGAGTTAATGTTCACACTGTTTTCTTTTAGCAGCTTAGTCTCTTATTGGTTTAGCAGCTTTGTCTCAAAATTGGTTTCAAAGTCAATCAAGTTATCAATGTCTTATCCGGTTCAAAGTCAATCAAGTTGTCAATGTCTTATTCGGTAATGTTCATAAAGTTTTGCTTTTCAAGTACCAAAGTGTCATTTTGCTTCTTCGTTTTCAAGACTGAGAGATAGAAATTCGTCTGACCAATCGTTAGTGGCTATGTATGCCCACTCTGGACCAGAATATCTTCTACTCGGTATTCTTTTCCTCTTTTTAATTTCGCATCACCTTTTGATTCTCTCTTGCTGACGTCTTGTTCTTTGGCTGTCTTTTTTTCTTCACTTGGTGATGTTATTGCGACAGACACTTCTTTTCTTTTCTCTTTCAACTTTGGCCCTTCACTTTCGTTTAATATTTCTTTAGTCCTTAATTTCACTGGCGACATGCTTTGTCTTCGTTTCGCACTGTTTTCACCTGATGGACCTGCAACCGGTTCTGGAAGAGTTTGAATAATTTCACTCTGTCCTGTCTTGTCGTCTCCCCCTAGGAGGCCAATCAGGTTTTCTTTTTCTTTTCCTGTATCGTCTTCTTCTGGGAAAGCCCTCCTCTGATCAGGCTCTCCTGCTCCTTCACCTGTTGCAGGCTCTTTGTCACCTTCTGGATCTTCATCACTTCCTGAGGCTTCCCCTCGGTCCTCCTCAAATGGATCAGCTGTTTCTTCCTCAGAAAATATTTCCCCTTCCTCTATTTCTGCTTGTTCGCCTCCAGATTCTCTTTGTCCTGTCTCAGTGCCTGGTACTCTCTTGTCAGTCGCAGGTGATTTTAGCGCTTCAACTTCCTCTTCTGTGGGGCACGTCACCCTTTTCGTGTGACTGGCGTGAATCCACTTGGGAACTCCCGCACATTTCACAGCGGTGGTAGTTGTCAGAATCACCTGAAAGGGTCCTTTCCAACGGGGTTCCAAGCACGACTTCCTCACGTGCTTCTTTATCACGACCCAGTCACCTTCGTTCAGGGCGTGTCCTGGACCTTGGATCGGTGGCAAGGTGGTTGCCTCCACCTAGTGAGAAAAAGAGCGGACCACATCAGCTAGACCTTTGCAGTAGTCCAATACCATATCATCAGTAATATTTACAAGTTCATTTGCAGGGACTGCTGGGAGTCTCATGGCTCTGCCCATGAGGATCTCATGCGGGGACAGTCCAGTTTTTCTATCAGGTGTGTTTCTCATTGACATTAATACCAAGGGCAATGCGTCAGGCCATTTCAAGTTTGTTGATGCACATATTTTCGCAATCCTCGATTTCAATGTGCCATTCATTTGCTCCACTAGTCCTGATGCTTCAGGGCGGTAGCTACAATGCAATTTTTGTTCAATGTTCAATGCTGCACATAGTAATTTGATTATTTCGTTATTGAAGTGACTTCCCCTATCTGATTCTAAAGAGATCGGGAATCCGAAACGTGGTATTAGTTCTCTCAGGAGTAGTTTTGCAACTGTGAGACTGTCATTTCTGCGTGTAGGGTATGCTTCGATCCAATGACTAAAAATACACACAATCACCAACACATACTTCAAGCCTGCATGTGTAGGCATCTCAATGAAATCCATTTGCATCCTGCTAAATGGACCACCTGCTCTTCCAATGTGGCTCAAATTTACTACTGTTCCCTTCCCTGCGTTCATTTGTTGGAAAAATGACGCAACAATGGCAAACTGCTTCAGCAACTTGACGGAATTTGGGATTGAACCAATCAATTTTGAATAATCTAATCATGGCATCCCTTCCAAGGTGGGCTTGTCCATGATATAACCTGGCCAATTGCGTTAAAAGACTGTCTGGTAGAACCAATCTCCCTTCACTTGAAACCCACAAATCATCTGGTTTCTTTATGCATTGTAGTTTGCTCCATGAGAGTTTCTCATCCTTACTGACATTATTTTGTAGGAATTTAAATTCTTCAATTGTATCTACAACCTTTAGGGCAAAGGTTTCACTTGGTTCAAGTTCTGGCTCATTTATTAAGTTCTATTCGTCTCTGAGCAATATACAGTTCAATGCGCAAAACCTTGCGACTTGACCTGCATATCCATTTCCCAAAGAAACAAAGTCTTGTGATTTTGAGTGTGCACTGCATTTTACCACTGCTACTTCCCCTGGTAACTGGATGGCGTGTAACAATTATCTTATTCTTTCACCATTTTTCACTGGTGATCCTGAAGAGGTCATGAAGCCTCTCTGTGACCACAATTTTCCAAAATCATGCACTATTCCAAATCTGTACTGGCTGTCAGTGTAAATGGTGACTTTCATTAATGCCAAAAGTTGGCAAGCACTAGTAAGGGCTACTAGTTCCGCTACCTGTGCAGAATAAACTCCCTGAAGCAAAGATGCTTCCAGAACACCAGTTATTGTACATACAGCATATCCTGCTTTCAATATTCCTAGTGCATCTCTTAAACATGAACTATCAACAAAAATAACTTGATCGTTTTCTTCCAATCGGGTGTCTTTGATATCAGGTCTTGGTTTTGTACAAAATTCAGTCACCTGAAGACAGTCGTGCTCGATGTCTTCAGCGTTCTCAATTTCAACATTTTCACTGGGGAACAAGGTTGCTGGATTCAACGTAGGGCACCTTTTCAGCTACACATTGGGTGAACCCAAAATTATTGTCTCATACCTTGTCAGCCTAGCTCCGGTCATGTGCTGTGTTCGGGAACGTGTCAAAAGTATTTTGACTGAGTGAGGGACCATAACTGTTAAAGGATGTCCCATCACTATTCCTTCACTCTGATTTAGGCTTATACCAACTGCTGCTACAGCATGCAGGCATCCTGGCAAGGCTGCTGCGACTGGATCCAAAGTAGCTGAAAAATATGCTACTGGTCTGTTTACGCCACCATGGGCTTGAGTCAAGACAGACAAGGAACATGCATCACGTTCATGACAAAACAATGTGAAAGGCTTTGTGTATTCAGGCATACCTAAAGCTGGAGCTCTGCACATGCATTCCTTTAATTCAATAAAAGCATCCATCTCATCTCTTTTCAGCACTATTTCATCCAGTGCATCTTTTTGGGTCAGTTTCAATAAAGGTTTTGCTAGAGTTGAGAAATTGGGAATCCATTGGCGACAGTAGCTCACCATTCCCAAAAACTCTCTCACCTCTTTTCTCATTTTGGGTGGACTCATTTGAAGTACACTTGTTATTCTTTCTTTTGTGATTCTTCTCGACCCTTTTTCTATTTGGTGACCCAAATATTTCACTTTCTTCTGGCAGAATTGTAATTTCGAAGGGGACACTTTGTGTCCATTCCTTCCCAAATGATTCAACAGAGCAATAGTGTCAACCGTACAGTCATTTTCTGTCTTGGATGCGATCAGTAAATCGTCAATGTACTGTACCAAGGTTGATTCAAAAGGTAACTCCAACGATTCCAATTCTTTCTTTAGAATCTGGTTGAAAATTTATGGTGACTCCGAAAACCCTTGAGAAATTCGACACCAACTGTAGACACTGTCCAGGAATTTGAAACAAAAGAGAAATTGGCTGTCCTCATGAAGAGGCACAGAAAAGAACGCTTGTGACAAGTCGATGACTGAGAACCACTCTGCATCACATGGAATTTGAAACATTATCACAGCTGGATTTGGCACCACAGGACAGCATTTGACTATTATGTCATTTATTTTTCTCAAATCCTGAACAATTCGGACTTTTCCACTCGGTTTTATTAGTCCCATGATTGGTGAATTACATGGACTACTCAGCACTTCTTTCAGTACTCCCTGTTTCACAAACTCATCAATGAGTTGGGTGACTTTCATGAGGGTGTCTTGCGACATGTGGTATTGTGGTGTCTGGGGAAAATGTACATTGGGTTTTACGGTCACTATCACTGGTTCTACTCCTTTGACCAATCCTACCTCTTTCCCTGTCATATCCCACACTTCTCTTTCAACTGTTTCCTATAACTCAGCAGGAATATCTGCTTCAGTGAGCCTTGGATAAAGAGTAATCAGGGGATACTCTTCATTGACAGTTTCCACTTCGTCCCCTCCTAAACTGTCCTCTTCTTCCTCATCACTGTTTGTCTGAATGTTAATTCCCTCATTTGAGCACATAATCGAGCATCCCAATTTACACAATAAATCTCTCCCTAATAGGGATATCGGACTTGAGTCACACACCACAAATTTATGTGACCCTTGAAAGTTACCAATTCTGACTTGCACTGGATCTGTGATTGCGTTTGTTAGATACCTATTTGCTACTCCCACTACTTGAACTGTTCTCCCCGAAAGTGGCAAATTTGGTACTTCGATGCTTCTGACTGTAGAGCGTGTAGCTCCGGTGTCAATCAAGAACGAAACGCTGTGACCCATAACTCTTCCTTCCACATACGGACCCTTTTGATCAACTTCCAAGGATGCTGCAAGCATACAATTTCCCTCCTCATCTGAACTTTCACTCTCCCATACATTGTTTATTTCATTCTCACTGTGTAACGGGAATTGGTGTATTGTGTCATTTTGATTCATTCCTTGACCCGTGACCTGTTGAGGAAGCATTACTTGTTGCTGATTCATTGGTGCTAAGGGTATTTGCAATTGCTGATTAGGTACCATAGGAAACTGCTGTTGTATTGGCTGCAACTGTGCCATCTCTACATAGGGCATTTGCACCTGCTGTGGTTGTACTGGTTGTAAACCCTGCATCTGATTCACATTATTTTGAAAATTTGGATTTGGACCTCTCATTTTCGGTCCTCTCATATTCTGAAATGAATTGACATCATTGTTTTGCTGACCTACACCTTCCTGCACCAACATTGGGCACTCCTGTTTCCAATGCCCGACGATTCCGCACGTGTGACATGGCATCACCTTCTTCATTGCCTGTATACCATTTGGAATCACAACAGTATTTAAATCAGTGCCATTATTCACAAAACCTCCTCGGCCTCTGCCTCTCATCTGTGGCTGAAACATATCATTTCCCTGCTGTTGCTGCTGCGGCAACTGTTGTTGAAAACCTTGCAAACCTTGTAAACCTGTCTGAGCTGCTCTAAGCTGCATCACCATCACCTTTTCCTTCAACTTTTTCTGCTTCGTCTCAATCTCATCACTGCAGTATTTTGCATAATTCAACACCTCATCAATCGACTTTGACTGCCAACAAATCAAATGCATTTTAATCATCTGGCTAATCTCAGGTCTCAACCCTTCCACAAATCTGAACACAAAATGGAGCATGTCCTTTGGCTCAATCATTTCCGTGCCACTGTAATTTTTAAATGCTTTCAACAATCTCTCATAGTACGCATGTATTGACTCTTTAACTTCTTGTGCTGTTCTGTCAATCCTCTGCCAATCCACATTTTTAGACGCAACCTTTGTTTTCTAATGCTCAATCACCTTATGGTATAAACTCATTACCGTAGGTGATGGCGCACCTGTCTCCCTGTCTCTTTCTGGTTCACTTGTTGGCCAACCTACAGCCCTTTTACAATCTTCCCACAAATCTGCCGGAACCACAATTTCGAATAGGGTATTCAGGTCTTCCCAAAGACATTTAGCGAGTTTCACAAATCTATCTGTTTGTTGATACCATTCGATTGGTTTCTCTCTTAATTTTGGGAAATCATCCGGAAAGGACTGACTATCGTACCTGTGCCACGGTACATGTACAAGTTTTCCCCCTGCCGTTTCTCTCATTGGCAACATTTTCATCAGATCATCATTCTGTTGTACTTTCTCATTCCGATCTGGGGTACTTTCTTTCTTTTTGTCCTTTTTCTTAACCCACCTGCTCTCCCATTTGTCTAAACATCTCCAGACCTGTGCGCTTTGCAGTATCTCTTTAAGGTGTGTTTTCATCCCTGCAGATCTCATGTGTTCAAAATCTTTTGTCTCAAAGTCTAACCTGTAACTTCTGCTCAAGTGTTTGGTTTTACCTATATCGCTCTTGTTTCTGTCTGCAATTTTTTGTAACTTCTTATGGATGCTGCTTACTTCTCTTGTAATTCTAGGGCACATGTGTCTCAGCTCTTCTTCTGTGTATGATTCTAATCTGTTCAAACCCATCGTTCCCTCTACTAGTTCGTCTGCTTCCAAGCCCAATCTTATTTTATTCAAATACTCTTCTCCCTTCCCCCTGGGTGTACTCTGTTGGGAGTTCAGGCTGTTCAACCATTGTGTTAGCTGTTGCGCGTTCAGTCCCATCAATGTAGCGCTTACATCGACTGCTACTGATGGTTTCTGTTTTTGAGGTTAGCGGTATTATTAGCAGTGGATTTGACCTTACCACAGTTGACGGAGCACAAGCTGGAATTGGGCTGAAATCCAGCAAGGACCCAGATCTATTTAGCAGTGTACCTACCGGAGTTGTTTCTGGAGTATTTTCTATGCATCTCCTTCCCGTCTCATTTTGTGTCATTACCCCTTGGTCGCATACATTCGGTTTTGCCTGTATATACAATGGCACTGGCGGACCTACCGTGATAGGCAGGGATATTGCGTCTGGATTCTGTCTGTTCCCCGAATTCTGTGGCATGTTAATTCCCACATTATGGTTCATCGTTGGTGGCATATCTAGCTGGCTTTCTGCTATTTGTGTGTACCTCGATACTTCTTGCATCTGCTTTTGAGGCATCAAAATTTGTGTTGATTCGGCTTGAATCAATGTCGGTCTTTGATAATTCTGTCCTCCCTGCACCATTAAACTAGAAGTCATTTCCAAATTATGCTCATCACAATAGCGCCTTTGAACCTGTGGCTGATAATCATTGACAGGTTTCAACTTAGGCACGTCAGGATATATTCTCTGAACTTGTGGTATTTGTGGTGAAAAAGGCATATCGGAACTGCTCTGCCTCTGTGATATTCTCAAATTCGGTGTTACATTACCATGTATCGGTTCTGGAGGGGCAATACTGGTGCTTGAGCCATTTTCACTTTCCACATATGGTGGCGGGCGGTCATTTAGCAATTGCATAATGAACTCCTCATCATCTGACTCGTCTGACCTTTTCGAATTTCTGTTGTTTTCTCTATCTCTGGACTGACTCCTGTTTGTTTTATGGGTAGCTTTCCTTCCTTCCATCTCTGCTTCGTCAGTAATTGCTGGAAACAATTTAATTTCCTGCAATACGTCTGATCTCCAAACCTTTTGAGTACTATCCCATCTAGCATCCGCTAGTGTCTTTTCTACTTTTCTCACTCTTGTTTCAAATTTCTTCTGTTGTTGCCTTCTAGCTATTAGCTCCCAAATTGCTAATGCTTCAAATTGTGCTGGTCTTGGAGGTACTTTCATGTCATATAGTGTGAATCTCAGATTCTCCAAAACTCTTAGATTAAACGACCCATGGATAGGAAACGCTACACTTCCATGCTTTTCTGATAATTTGCACCATTGCTTTAGCCAAAGACATGGTGCGACACCCTTTTCTTCAATCACGATGTAAAGCTGGTGCACCCTCAGGCGGTGTTTCTTCTCCTACGTTTGCTTTAATATATACATCTCCCCTTAGGGCACTTTGAAAAATTTCATCTTTCCATCTTTTATTTTCTTTAAAAATTGTAATCAATAAGTGACTTTAATTCCCGGAATACTCTTCACTTGCCTTTCCCCACCAATTGTGCTTCACGGACTGCTTCCAATCCGTGCGCGACCCTTCTCGCCAACCAACCTATCCCAGCGCGGCTCCTAGTGACGTCACACCCACACACTGCGGCTGACAAAGTCTCGCGGCTTGTCCTCCTTCATTCAACTTCACTCAAAACTAATTTCTGCAATATATCGCGAGCACTAACCAAAAAGAAGAAAACAAATCTGTTGGTTTACTACAGGAAGGGTAATACAATCGCTTCAGAAACCTTAGGGATTTTTCACTAGCCTCGGCAGTTATTCTATCTTTCTCGGTTTCCCACTTTCGCAAGCAAAATTTGACCCGCAAATTTTACTCTCAACTGATCAATGAACTATTCTAGCGCGCCTTAGAATTTGTCAAATCTCAAAGTCAAAATTTTTCTTTCACTCCTCAATATTCATACTGACTCGTTGACCACGCCCGATCAACCTATTAAACCGAACAGATTACAACACCAATCAAGTGTCTCATACACTTTTCAACATACCCCGGAGACTCTTGACCTCGCAGGGCCCTTCTCAACATCAACAACCACGTGGACAATTTTTCCTGCACAAAGCGTTACACACATATGAAGTTTGACGACTTCCCTACTCTCACACTTTGGAGTGCCACTCCTCTAAAAAAAAAATTTTTTGTTCCTGGAGTTTGCAACCCCCTAAAATCCTCACAAACTTCACAATTCGTCTGCGGCATAAGCTTTGCAAGCGCAAAACCCTAACTTCATTCATACCGTCACTAGAAACGCAGAAAACATTCTCACACCTCCATTTCCTCCATTCGCAAGCTCCGAGATTCCGGGAAAGTCATTAGGGATTTAGGGCATCATCATCTCTCCAACTTGTTTTATCAAAGAAAATTCTATCGTGAATCCGCCTATTGTTCGGATGGGGTCCCAAAGGGCGAAACCATCCTCTGCTACCATCTACTGATAGTGCATCCAGTCTTTATAAATTACTTGTACTTGGACACGCTGGAGGTCGGTGAACCTTTTAGCCGAGTTGGGCTCTCCTCATCCAAGAATAGTAGGATCACTCAAATCAATAATCAATAACCATTGTAATCAATACCCAATACTTAATCAGTAGACCAAGCAACACATTAGAAATCAATAACAATCAATAATTTGACATACCATGATCTTTCAGTCATGAATAACCACACCAGTTTGTTAGAAGTTAATGAATTTATTTCCCTATATTAACAAAGCTAACACAATATATATATGAGTCTCAAAATCAAATGGTATATGTATACGAACATTACTAGCTGTCCATAGCGGCGGAAGAAACGCAATCTACGCAGAACCTGGATTATAATGCACTCGGTTATGGCAATGCAAATCACTAATATAAGTAACTGAATCTGACTAATTGCATACATCGGTCAGCATAACAATATTTCAATGTAGCATGGTGCATCAAGTGAATACCTCAACTAATGTCAACACCAGAACAGTGCACGCTCTATTGGTGTCAAAAAATGCAAAAAAACATCACTTTCAAAATAACATGATTCATGCATTGTGCTGATATGTTGTATTTTACCCTTTTGCATTGCAGAGTTCAATCCTAAACACTTATTCTTAATATGTTTACAAATACTGTTTCTTTGCAAGGTATTCCTACAGGTTTTCAGAGTGGGTTAGGGTGTGGTCTCTTTCCAGGGCCTTCCAGAGACTTTCCCTGCAACATGCCTGGGCGTGGTTCTGGGCTGGGCCAAGACTCTATGTAAGGAGAGTCAGCCCAACTCCCAGTGCTCACTATTCAGAGGTTCCAGTGCAGAAGAGCAGCTATTTCCAGAACTTCAGTTCCAGTGACCTTTTTGATCTCCCAGTTCTGCTTTGAAATCTTCATTGGTGCATCTTGTTCCTGGGTGGTAAGACAGTAGTTGGGTTTATTCCCAATACCGTTTATTTTATCTAGAATTATCTCATTCTAAGATCTGATCGTTTATTTATGTTAACAATTTGTTTTAAGGTCATAAAAAGTGCACTCAAGTATTTTTGTTAAAGTGTGTACATGGATGTATATGAATCGGCAAGAAGCGCGATTCGTTTATGAAGCTTTAAAAGCTTGTGGTACATTGTGTGCTACTATTTATTGACATTTCAAAGAAGGTTTTGAAGTGGCACGATGTATAATTCAATATAAGATAATTTCAAAACCTGTCGCTATTTATTTTGCAACCATTTCTTGACTTTGCATGGTGGCATTCGAGTCCGCAGGACGTGTAATTTTTTACTAGAGTTTATTTATGTTGTGAACTGCATATTACCATTCCAGGATAATTGCTTGGTACAATTCGAGTTGACAAGTATGGGAAATATTTCTTGAACTATTGAACCCATTGAAAAATATTTCTTCTCTAGTGTTTTAAGAGTGTAATCTGTGTTGAAAACATTTCAAGGAAAATATATATAGGATCAGAAGTTCTAGATGCAATATTATATGCTCCTATTATGCATATTCTTGTTATTCTACTTCATGCTTGAATAAGAAAAGTTTTATTTCAATTAATCTTGATTCCATTACAGGTATCTGATCATCACAAAATCTGTTCATTTTTAAAACTGCAATTCAAGATTGCTCATATTTTCAGAAAAACTATGTTTATTAATATTTACTTCAGGTTATATTGTGTGTTCTAACCTTTTTTCCCATTAAAGGTCTCCTTCCCAGCAGTACCCTTCCTAATCCCCTCTTCCCCTCTTGAACTCTCACAGTCTCTGTGAATTGTCTATCAGAGTCTTGGAGCTGTTCATTAGAGGACGTGTTGGGAACGTGCGCAAACCCCGAGGATCTGGTGACTCTGACAACTAACCTCTAATTAGCATTGGCATGTGGGGCTTCATGCAAAACTAATTTAGTCAATACAAATTTAGAAAACTTCTAGCTTGGGCCCTATCAAAATAGGCAGTTGGTACCTAGGAGGGAAAACACAAAGCATAGTACAATTATCCTTTCATATTTACCAAATACAATCAGCATTCAAGAAAAGTCTTCGTCCTTCAGGTATCGGTTCGATCAGCATTGGGGCAGATTTCAAAGGGGCAAGTTAAGGGCAAGTTTCCTTGCGGCAGCAAGGAGAATGGGGCAAAAGTTACTGCATGGGAAGGACGGGGCAAAGTTAAAGTTAAAGTCTCTAGGGTGAGAATTCTTTAATGTCTCTTTCTCTGCGACAGAGAAAAGGCATCAGAATGTCGTCTTGAATCAGGCTTCAAAATGGCATCAAGGAAAATGGCTGACTTCTCTTTGTCCGGTGGGTTTAAGTAAGACACATTCCAAATTCTTCAGGGTCTTCCATTGGAGGGTTCATAGGGTGGCTTCAATTTGACCAATGAATAGTGTCTTTCTCCTAGTACTCATTTTTACATACATTGTCCTTGGAGACTTGGAACACAAGTTGCAACAAAGTTTGCCAATTAATTTTATCTTAGTGCTTTTATTGTCTGCACCTGCAAGAGCTGACCTTGCATCAAAGAGGATGAAACCAGCCTAGCACGAAACCTTGAGATAAGTGTATTAGTCATCTCTACTGGAAAAATACAGCCTTAAAATAATGTCTTTGTTAATGCAAGAAAAAAACACGCAGTTAAAGTTTGAGACCAGGCAACTAGGCTAAAGCCTCTGCTAAATTTAAGCTAAGCATATAACAGTTTCAACAAGAAAATCATGGACTACATTTGCAATTATGACGGATAACTACATTTGTCAATTCTTCATGATTAATTAAGCCCGTTTATAATAATGGCGAACTACCCTGTGGGCACAATTTCCCACGTACATTAATTTTCTTTTCTAAAATCACACTACCTTATACGATTTTGGTTACATGATATATGAATATTTGTTAGTCCTTCTTTTTCTGCGTCATCAATGGCGCGCTGAGAAACGAAATGGGTCCCATTCTTCCGGAGCACGGCTCTCAGTCTGTCAGTGTCATAGGCCCTAAGCCCCCTAGTACCAACAGTCGCCTGCTTTACCTGGAGCAGAGTAGGCCCTAATCCGGTCGCTGAGGCTAAATCCGTATCGGTGACAAAAGCTGTTGGCCACCAAGGAGCACCGTGAGGCTGTGCAGGAGTTTGTGGACCAGCCAGAACGTACCCTGCTGCTGTTGGCGCTGACCTGCACGGGACGGCGGATGCCCGCAGATCATTTCCCACATGGCGGCAAGGCAGGGGCTGTTTACTTTCTCGAGAAGGCGGGGGAGAGCCCCTGAGTCTGGTGGGGTCACGAAGGCAGCTGCTGACTGTGGACATCTCCTAGCCGCTGGAAGTGCCGGCAGAGGCTGGAGTGCTGCACGCATACAGGAATGACCAGGCTTGGCCACAGTCATGGAAGGAAGTTAAGGTTCACTTCCTACAGCCATGAACCTAACCAATCCTAGACCTGCGATCATGCTGTTTTTCGCATGACAGAAGTGCCAGGGTCGGTTTGAACAGGTGTAGGAAGCTGGCTCTGTATATACTATATCAAAATGAGATATGAGTCTTTATGGACCTGGCGGACGGCGTTAATAAGGAAGAAAGTACTGCCAACAGTCTTCAGTCTCCAGCCCAGCGGCCGTCTCTTGTCCGCCTGCAGGATTATGACCCCACCTACCACCATGGTTTTCGTGGCAACCTTACCGTAACGAAAGCCATGGCGGTAGGCACTATCAGTGACAGGGAATCCCTTTTCTGTCACTGATAGGGGTCTTCCATGCCACCTCCCCTTCCCCAGATTTCCCACTCTCCTCCCTAGACCCCCCCACTACATACAAGCACCTTCATTCACACACAAACACATGCATACACACACTCATTCCCACAATCGTACACACATGCATACATTCATTCACGTACACATCCACACACACTGACATACATAGACGCATTCACACAACACAACATACACACACGCATCCATACATGCACACACATACAACACGCAACACACACCCGCATACATGCACGGACAGACACACACACACAAAACACCACCCACCCCCCTCCCCTGTCGAAGCACCCGACT
Source organism: Pleurodeles waltl (assembly GCF_031143425.1). NCBI lineage: Eukaryota > Metazoa > Chordata > Amphibia > Caudata > Salamandridae > Pleurodeles > Pleurodeles waltl. The sequence goes on along the minus strand of NC_090444.1, from coordinate 969,412,076 downwards.
TACCTGTTGTCAGGGGGTTCTCTGGCAGGAGACAGGACGCGGCGCTGGTGCCAGCAGCAGCGTCCGCCAGCAAAACACCGCCAGGCCGTATGATGGGTGATGATACGGTCTACGGCGGTCTACTGGTGTGGCACCGCTGCTGGCAGCAGCACCATCTTACCACCATCTGCCAGCATGGCCACAGCCTGATATTCCCGCCAACCTTCTGGCGGAAATCGGGCTGTGGTTAAAATAGGGCAGAGGGTTGGTAGCCGCGGCGATGGTCTTTTGGCAGCCGTCGCTGCGGTGGTAGGCGGTTTTTACCGCCAGGGTCGTAATGTGCCCCATAGTGTGCACAGAATCCAGGGGGTCCCCAGAGACTTAACAGAGGTTAAAGTAGATACTACTAATGCTCTCTCTTGTGGTACTGTGGACTAGCAGTTAGGCTTATCAGAGGGTAGTGCAAAGCATTTGTTGACACACACAGATAATAGAAGAAGCACACACTCAATGACTGAACTCAAGACCAATGGTTTTTAATATAGCAAAAATATATTTTCTTAATTTATTTTTTAGAACCATAAGATTCAAGTAGCAGGTAAGTGCCTTAAGAGATTCACATTTCACACAGGTATCAACAGTACTTTGTTTGAAATTGGTAAGTAATACAGTTTTTGAAATATTGGCAATGATCTGTTTTAAAAATGGACACTTGGTACAGTTTTCAGAAACAGTTCCTGGGGGGAAGAAAAGTTAGTTTGGTTTACCGGTAAGTACAAAACTTACAGTTTCAGTCTCTGGGTTTTAGGAAGTCCACCAGTTGGGCCTCAAGTTAAGCCCAAACACCCACCCACCAGCAACATGGGGCCGGTCGGGTGCAGAGGTCAAGGTTGAGCAATTTTAACGTGGGCTCCTATGGAGATAGGGGGTACTCGGAATCAGGTCTGCCTGCAGGTAAGTATCCGCGGCTTGGAGGGCAGACCAGGGGGGAATGAAAGAGCACTGGAGAGGCCACAAGTAGGCACCAAACACACACCCTAGGCGGCACAGGGGAGGCCGGGAGAAAACAGGATGTCAGGCCTCCAATGCTGTTTTATGAGGAAACCCCGTGGGTCACTCAGAGGCTGTAGGCTAGGTCCAAGGGGGTGCCTCAGGCACACCACCGGTCGGACAGGGAAGAGGGCTGGCTACTGAACATAGATGCACCAGTCGTCGGTTTCTCCAAGGCTTGGGGGCTGCAGGTGCAGTGTGTCTTTAGGCTTTGGATATCTCCGTCCAGAGCTTCGTGGTCAGGGGGGTCCTCGGGATTCCCTCTGAAGGTGTCGTCATGGAGGGGTGGAGAGGTCAACCTAGGGTGGTGGGCACTTGCTCGCAATTGCCTGGGGACCCTCTGTTGCGGAGTGGACCACCTGGACACGTGCCGTGGGATTCGGGTGCACAGGGGTCAGGACACGCAACCGAAGTGAGGTGGGAGCCTTGGTTGTTGGATTTTCAAAGACAGAGACACTGTCCTCTGGAATTTTTGGTCCTTTTGGCTGCAGGGCAGTCCTCTTTAGTTGGACAGAGGTTGCTTGTCCTGCTGAATTAGTCGCTGGTCTTTTGCAGGTTCTTTAAAGCAGGAGACAGGGTGGTAGGGCTGGAGCCAAAGCAGTTGTCGACTTCTTCTCTGCTGGGGGTTTCAGCTAAGCAGTCCTTTTTGTAAGGGCGCCAGGAATCTGGTGAGATGTGTTCAGGGAAGCCTTTAATACAAGATTTAGGGGCATTACAGGGGTCACAGGGCAGTAGCACTGGCTACTGTCCCTGAGGGTGGCTCCACCCTCCTTGTGTCCACTCCCTTTGGGGAGGGAGGGTCACATTCCTAACCCTATTTGCCCCTGTCCTCCAAACCAAGATGGAGGATTCTGCAGGGAGGGGTCACTTCAGCTCTAGACACTTGAGGAGTGGTCCCAGCTGGGGTGGTCATTCCTCCCTGTTTTCCCTAATTTTCCTGCCAGACTTGGCGCCAAAAGTGGGGCTTTGTTCAGGGGGTGGGCATCTCAGCTAGCTGGAGTGCCCTGGGGTACTGTAATCCGAGGCTTGAGCCTTTGAGGTTCACTGCCAGTGTTACAGTTCCTGTAGGGGGGAGGTGTGAAGCACCACCACCCAGGACAGGCTTTGTTTCTGACCCCAGAGTGCACAAAGGCACTTACCCCATGTGGTCAGAAACTTGTCTGAAAGTGGCAGGCTGGCACAGACCAGTCAGTCCTACACTAGCAGTTTGGCTAACATACAGGGGACATCTCTAAGATGACCTCTGTGTGCATTTTTCAATAAATCCCTCACCGGCATCAGTGTGGGTTTATTGTGCTGAGAAGTTTGATACCAAACTTCCCAGTATTCAGTGAAGCCATTATGGAGCTGTGGAGTTTGAACTGCCAAATTCCCAGACCATATCCTCAATATAGCTACACCGAACTTATAATGCCTAAAAATGGACTTATACACTGTAGGGGCATATTACTCATGCAGCTATTCCCTCACCTGTAGTATAGTGTACCCTGCCTTAGAGCTGTAAGGCTTGCTAGAGGGGTGAACTTACCTTTGCCACAGGCAGTGGTTTGTGGGCATAGCACCCTGAGAGGGGTGCCATGCCGACTTTGTCTTTTTTTTCTCCTCACCAGCACACACAAGCTGCAAGGCAGTGTGTATGTGCTTGGTGAGGGGTCCCCTAGAGTAGCATAATTCATGCTGCAGCCCTTTAGAGACCTTCCCTGTCCACAGGGCCCTTGGTACCATGGGTACCTTTTACAAGGGACCTAACTGTGTGCCAGGATTGTGCCAATTATGGAAACAAAGGTACAGTTTTAGGGAAAGTACACTGGGGCTGGGACCTGGTTAGAAGGGCCCCAGCCCACTTTCAATCAAAGTTGACATCAACACCAGGCAAAACGTGAGGGGTAACCATGCCAACAGTGGCACTTTCTTACAGCAGGCTAACTTCTGCACTTCTTTTGAGACTAGGTGCCTGTGCCTGCAATCCCGGGCAGGTGAACATGGCAGAGATTTGTGTGATCTGAAGCTTGCATGCTCGTCTGGCCATCGCAAGACGGCCAGCCAATGTGACATGCACACTCCGCACTGGAAGCCAACTTTACAAGTCATCGTAATACTGCTGCTGGCATGATCCGCACTCCGGCACTAGCCTAGAACAGCGTGTGCATGTAATAAACTAATAATAATGTCAATTGCATGCACCTGCTGCTCTTGCAGCTGGTGGGGTGAAGCCCATCTGCTCTTCAGGAAGAACCGCCGCTGCTTACCCCCACTACCTGTGGCTGGGGTTCCCTTTCTGAGGGTGGGGATTGACATTGTTGGTCCCTTAGACCCTCCTACAACCTCTGGGAGCCGATTTATTCTGGTACCATGCCACCAGGTACCCAGAAGCTATTTCCCTTAGGACCGCTACAGCTCCTGCAGTGGCAAAAGCCCCATTAGGAATCTTTTCCAGAGTGGGTTTCCCTAACAAGGTGGTGTCAGACAGCAGTACCAACTTCATGTCTGGCTACCCGAAAGCTATGTGGAAAGAGTGTGGTGTAACCTATAAATTCCTACATCCTACCATCCACAGGGCAATGGGTTAGTTGAGAGATTTAACAAAACCCTCAAAGGTATGATTATGGAACTACCTGAAAAGCTCAGTAGGAGATATGATGTCCTAATACCTTGTTTTTTTTTTTGCCTACCAGGAAGTTTATCGAAAGGGAGAGGGCTACAGCCCCTTTGAACTTATGTTTGGACATCCACTTAGGGGTCCTCTTTGTCTTGTGAAGGAGGGATGGGAGCAGCCTCTCAGACCTCCGAAACAAGACAGTGTGACTTATGTACTAGGCCAGCATTCACATATGTCTGAGTATATAAAGAAGGCCAGTAAAAACCTTGAGGCCAGTCAAGAACTGCAAACATTATGGCATGACCAAAAGACTCTTCTGACTGTTTAACAGCCAGGGCAGAAGGCGTGGGTTTTGGAGCCTGTGTCCCCAAGAGCACTCCAAGACAAGTGGATCAGCCAATATACAATTGTAGAAAAGAAAGATGAGGTCACGTATTTGGTGGACCTGGATACTCCAAGAAGCCCCCATTGGGTGCTTCATATTAACTGCCTAACGTCTTACATTGACAGGGCTGACAAGAGCTTGCTCATGGCCACTGATGAGAGACAGGGCCCTCTCCCTGATCTCCTCTCACACAACACTGTTGATGGTTCAGTAGATGGAGTAGTCTTTGCTGACAGCCTCACTGACCATCAACATTGCAGACAAGGGCTCAGGCAGTTCCCAGAACTCTTTTCTTTGACACTCAGTCAGACTACCTGGTGTGCCCATGATGTAGACATAGGTGACAGTCCGCCTGTCAGGAGTACAATCTACGGGCAACCTGGCTAAACATTGCATTTGAGCAGAAGGTCCCAAGATGCTAGCGTTGGGGGTTATTGAGCCTTCAGACAGCCCTTGGGCTAGTCCTATAGTCCTTGTACCCAAGTCTCATTCCCAGGGTAGAATAAATGAGATGAGGTTCTGTGTAGACTACAGAGGTCTCAGTGCAGTCACCAAGACTGATTCCCGTCCGATCCCCGGGGCAGATAAACTTATTGATACTCTGGCTACAGCCAAATATCTCAGCACTTTTGACCTGACAGCAGGCTATTGGCAAATCAGACTGATAGATGCTGCCAAACCCAAAACTGTATTTTCAACTCGTGATGGGCACTTCCAGTTCACTGTGGTGCGGTTTGGATTTAAAAAATGCAACTGTCACATTCCAGAGGTTGGTGAATCAAGTTCTACCAGGCCTGGAAGACTTCAGTGCAGCATATGATATTGCTGTCTTAAGTTTCACCTGGCAGGATCACCTCGTCCACCTCAGGAGTGTACTTGAGACATTGAAAAAGGCAGGCCTCACTATCAAGACCAGTAAGTGCCAGATAAGGCAGGGCAAAGTTGCATACTTGGGCCACCTGGTAGGTGGGTGGTCAAGTTCGAACTTTAGAGAGCAAAATCCAAACCATTGAGATTGGGTTGCTCCCACTACTCTGACTCCAGTCAAATCTTTTCTGGGCCTGACTGGGTATTATAGGAGATTTGTGAAGGGTATGGATCCATCGTGACACCCCTGAATGATCTTACCTCAAAGAAAATGCCTAAAAAGATCAACTGGACAGCTAGCTGTCAAGAGGCCTTTGTTGCCCTCAAGAAGGCCATGTGCTCAGCTCCCATTCTAAAAAGCTCTGACTACTCTAAACATTTCATTGTTCAGACAGATGCTTCTCCGATAGTAATAGAAGCAGTACTATCCCAACTTAATGATGAGGACCAAGATCAACCAGTAACTTTTATCAGCAGGAGATTGGCATACAGAGGAAGGTATTTGCTGTGGTCTGGGCTCTGAAGAAGCTGAGGCCATACCTGTTTGGCACTCACTTTATTGTTCAGACGGATCACAAGCCCCTCTTATGGCTTAAACAGATGAAGGGTGAAAATCCAAAACTTTTGAGGTGGTCCGTTATCTCTACAGGGGATGGACTTGTCAGTGGAGCATACACCTGGGAGAAACCATGCCAACGAAGATGGACTTTCCAGATATTTCCACTTAGAAAATGAAGACTCAACTGGGCAAGGTTAGTCTTATCCTCTTTTGTCTGGGAGGAGGTTATGTAGGAAAGTAGGATCTTTCTGACATGGTTGCCCCCACTTGTTTCCTGGTGTCAGTGTGTTTTGATGGTAGAACACTGGGATCCTGCTAACCAGGACCCCAGTGTCAGTATTCTCTCCCCTAAATGTGGTTGGTAAGTACTTCTTACACCCCACAATTGGCATAATGTGTACCCCTGTAAGTCCCTAGTACATGATACGTAGGTGCCCAGGGCATTGGTACACCAAGGGACCCCCATGGGCTAGGCATGTATTATGCCACCCATCGGAACCCATGCAAGCTGTGTCTACAGGCCTGTCATTGCAGCTTGTGTGGAATGGTGCATGCACCCATCACCCCAGATATAAGGTTTACCCTATATCAAGGTCACTACACTCTGGCCACGTAAGTCACCTATAAAATAGGCCCTTCAGCCCAAGGGCAGGGTGCATGTTTCTAACTGTGAGGGTATGCCTGCATGAGCAGAGGCACTACTGCAGACCCCATTTTCTGGGCTTTATAAGTGCGGGAAAGCTATTTTAAGGTATGTAGTGGACACTGGTCAACATGAGAAGTCCAACTACATAATGGCTTCACCGAACCTAGTCATGTTTGGTACCAAACATGTTGGAATCATGCAAATACACTGATTCTAGTATTAGCTGCATGATACCATGTACTGTGGGGGGCTCCTTAGAGGATTCCCCCATGTCTGCCTGTGCAGCCTTACATGGTCTGCGAGCAAGCCAGTGCTGCCGCCGACCCCAGACACTGTTCTGCCCTCCTGCTGCTGAGCTCAACTCAGGCAGGGGAAGGCAGAACAAATAATTACCACCTCTCCTTTAGAAATAGGTGTCACTTGGCTAGGGTGGGTGTGCTCCTGAGCACCACCAGACTGCTTTGACGGTCAATTTGGTGCCATTCTTATAAACAACTTTACTCCACTGCAGGAGCCTCCAGCTCCTGCTCTGGTGCGAAACCAACGCACCGGGCAGGAGAGTGACCACCCCTCTGTCCAGCTCCTCCCCCTAGGGAGGTGCCCAGAGCTCTGCCAGGTGGCCATTTGATTCTGCCATCCTGGAAATCAGATGAACAGAGGCCCCTTGTAGCATCTGGCTGGTCAGACCACCAGAGTAGCGTCCCTGACCCCGATAGGTGGGTCACTGCAGAAGCTGTCCAGCTCACTTCGTGTGTTACTTAAGGGCTTCCCTGAGAGTGGGACCCTAGATTTATCTGAAAGATTCTTCTTCAAGACACTTCTGCTGCTGGATACTGAATACTGCTGCTGGACTCCTACTGCAACTTTGTCTCCCGGGTATTGCAAGGACGCTGTGACTTCCATGGCCATGAATCTTCCAGATGCAAAAACAACAGATGATGGACGGAATGCAGAGCAAATCAAACATTCACCCCTAGTCACAGATCCTCGCTGAACCAGAAACAAGCATCCTGAGACCCGTTTCAGGGTATCACCCTTCATCAGCCAGACTAGCTTGAATTTGGTGGCATAGCAAGCACGGGACCCACGTCTGGGCATACCCTTCCCATTTGGGGCAACATATACAAAAACAACAGATGACAGACAGAATGTAGAGCAAATCAAACATTCACCTCCAGTCACATATCTGGGTTAAATCCATCAGTTTTTGCCTCCCATGCCATTCCAGTTTAGACCCAGCCATATGCAAATCAGTCTTGACCCTGTTCCCCATGGGAACAGTCCAGCCCGAACGGCCAGGTCCTCCCTGAACCAGAAACAAGCATCCTGGGACTGGTTTCAGGGTATCACCCTTCATCCGTCCATCATTTGTGTTTGTTTGCATGAATCTTCCAGAGTCACAAGGACTCTGCCTGCAATAAGGTCAGCAAGAAGGAATCTCCCTTGAAGTGAAGGAGTCACTCCCCTGCATCTGCAGGTACCTCAGCATCAGCGACCAGTTTGCGGATCCTGGTGTCCTACAGACTCTTCAACGCCCTGCAACACAGGTGGTAGCTCTGTGCCTCACCAGCGGTCAGGCCTATCTTTTTTGCAAATGGAAATATTGTGGTCCCTCGTTGGAGCTGCTTGGACGGAACCCCTGTGCACTGCATCTGTTTGTTGTTGCCAAGGCTTGTTGGCTCTTCAGTCAAAAGGCCTCCTAGTTCCAAGAAGCCCCAACCTCAAGCATCACACAGCTCCAAGAATGAAATCCTCCCTGCAACTCCTGCAACGTGGGCATCCATTATCATTGTGCTGCTGAGACCTCCTGGCGACTCCCTGTGCCTGCTGCCAGAGGGTCCTCCTGGGGTCTCCATTTAATCTTCTTGGCTCTCCTTCTTGCTGAGGGCTATCCCTGACTTACCTTAAAGATTGAGTCCCTTGGACCTTGCTGGTTTCCACTTCTGCAACTCTTCTTGCACCACATCTTTTGCATTTGCCACCTATCCTCCTGCAATTCGACAACTGGTGTGGGACAGCTCGTGGACAACTCCTGAGATCCCTCATTATCGCCTAGACTCTACAGCTGCATCTTCAAGGTCGTAATCAGGCCCCTTGTGTGTACTGTGTACTCCTACTTATCTACAGGAGACAAGGTCCATTATGAATCTCATTGAGAGAAGTCTTTATAGCCAGGAACAAGAAGGAACAAGAGCTTTTTTGACTTTAAATGTGGAGTTCTTATTCACAAATATTCCCCAATAGGACACTTTAAATGTAGTCAGGAACTATCTGGAAAGGATTGGGTACCAATTAAAGATACAGATACATGCATTACTACATTATTGGAGGCTGCTCTTAAAATTTATTTCCAGTTTCAGGATATTTTTTAATCTTCAAAAACAAAGGACAAGTATGGGTGCAACGTTTACTGCAGGTTTGGCAATTCTCCATGTTCATTACTTTGTACAAAGATTTCTTCTCAATAAGCAGAGCCATAGTTCTCTCCTTTGAGGAAGAGGCGATGCTGCGTCAATGGTATTCTCTTTATTTGCCAAGGACACAAAGGTGAACTCTTACAATTTACTGACTGGTTGAATCATTGTGATGCCAACTTGAAATTTACTATACGATTTGACAAAACACAGATTCCAATGTTGGATACCTGGATGAAAACATTTGAGGGAAATGTATGTACAGATCTGTTTGTTAAACTCGCAGACAGAAATTCACTGTTAAACTGTAGTAACGATCATACTGGGGTGTCAAGAAGAAATTTCCCTTCCAAAAAATGTTGCGTCAAAGATGCAAGTGCACATTTCTAAACGCTTATGGTGTGCATGCAGAAACCCTCCTAACAAAAATGATAGAAAGCGACTATCTGATATGTATTGTCAAACATGATAAAAATAGGACCACATTTTATTGCTTGTAATCTCTGTTGAATGAGAAATTGGAAGTACACACTATGATGAAAGCATCATATTTGCATCTATTTGGAACCCTGCTAATGACATTGTGGCTAATCTCATCACATCCTACTGGCTGGTATTGAACGTTGCAAATGACCAATCTTTGGAGGCTCTCTTAAATTCATATAGGCTGAATAGAAATCTTAGAGATGCACTGGTGCATACTGTAATACCCATCCAATCTAGTGAGATTACTCTAAATCAAATTTGGGTACTGAAGAAGATGTATGACCATCTTCGTTGAGGCACTTGTAGTGTGTGTTGCCTTACAGAGTACAAAACGGAGATATTAGCGAATAATGTTAAAATTAAACTGGGTGAACATAATAGTTGTAATGTAAAGAATGTTATTACATTGTGATGTGCATGTGTGGCTCTCCCTACATTAGCCAAACAAGGGGACCAGTAAAATTCAGGATTGTTGAGCACAGATAATGTATTATGAAACAAAAATGGTGAGCCACTTCATAGTGGAAAACCATAAGCAGGATGATATACACTAGTGTGTAATTAAAAAGCTAAAATGTAATCCTAGATGTAATGCTAGGGTGAGGGCTGTGAGTAAAAGAATGAACATCCAAGAAGTCTACTGGGTTTTTTAATTGGATAGTGTAAATAAAGGATTGAACGAGGAACTGGATTAGAGTAAATTGCTAAGTGAATGAATTGAGTATTGCCTGGTTCGAAATCTGCCATTTTAGATCTGTATCATATTATGCCATTTTGCAATAAGAATATGTGTATTGTCAAGAACATGTGAATTGTCAGCACCTTTTGAGTCATGATTTTTGGTTTAACTTGCTAAATACAGTTAAGGTAATAGCAATCGAATGATGATTAACTATGAGAAAGATGTTTCTTTAAATGTTTTTGATTTTTTTTTACTGTACTTTAATTATGAGTTAAAACCATAACAGATGCAAATACGAGATGGTAGAAGAACCAAATTAGTTTCGTTGTTTAGAGAATAATTTTGTGAAGAATAGTAATTATTCTTTTAAGATAAATAACTGACCATTTAATGTGTACTTCTAGTTCATAGATTATACTGGAATTTGAACAGAGCAGAACAGAGCAGGATGTGGTGGGGCAGCTCCTCCATAATGGCGGAGGAGCATCGCATCACTGCTCAGAGTCAGTCAGCAAAAAGTACAATGAGAAAACAATAGAATAATTTTATTTTCCACTGGCTGAGTCATGGAATCTAGGGCACGGCGAGACGTGGCCAGGCGATGGCATGGAGAAGGAGTGATGGGCACTGTAAGTACGCATGTCGGTTTGGCTGGCCGTCTTAGAACGGCCAACCAACATGTGCACTTACATTTCTCCAACCCAGCTGTGTTGCACAGCTGCGTGGAGAAATGGCACAGGCTCCTTGTGCCTGAGCGAGTGTCAGACCAGCTTACTCAGGCAAATCCCAGTGCTTCTCTCATGCTTGGTATAGCATGAGAGCAGTGTCTGGATTGGGTGGGGAGCCTGTGCTTTGTGCTCCAGTGACTGCTGGTGTACCGCCACGCCTCAACGCAGTGTCTCTTTTTCCGGCCATGGTCGGAACGCGCTGCTGATTCTCGGAGCGCCGTTCCCTGTGTTTTCTTGCCGTTTTGGCAATGTGTACCGGGAAACGTGTTTTGCGCTCCCGGTTGCGTCGCCCTTACCAACTGTAGGGCGTTGTCTTCTCCCGTGTCGGTGGTGGTCTTCTTTGTGGTCTTTTTTCTTGTCTTTTTTCATTTCTTTTTCTTGCTTTCTGGGTACTACATTCCTTAGTGTTCCTGCTGTTTTCCATATTGTCTTCTTCCTGTTTTCATTTCCCAGCATGCTCTTTTTCTTATATACTACATCCTTTTTCCCTATTCTTTTTTATGGGCTTTTCCCAATTCAAGATGGTGTTATTTTCATTTCCTGTGATGTCACTTCCCCTTTTCCATTATATAGCCCACTCAGTCTTGCTCTACCTTGCATTGCAAACACTTCCCCTTGGTAGTGCTCTTCACTCCTGCTCGTCATTCCTGTTTTCACCTTTGGAGAATTTTTGCCTTGTTTTTTCCTGTATTCAAGTCCTGTTTTTTCTTTCTTTTTCAGGAGTTCCTGCTTGAGATTTTTTCCCCAGTTCTTGGGGTTTTTCCTCTGAGACTCCTTCTGGAGGGTACAGTCTGCTTTGGCGTTCTCTGTCAAGCAGCACTGTGGCTACTAGAAAGGGTCTCCCCTATCTGGGATTATCCAGAACCGCAAGAAGACCGGTGTTTTCTCCAATCCTGCATCTAGTGGTGAGAAGTCGAGCGCAGTTCGTGACAGATTGCAATGCCAAAAGATTCCGCGTTGCGAGGCAGCCATGGAAGGTCCACAGGGAGAGGCAGCAGAAAATGCTCAAGCCATGCTGCAGACAGTCCAAAAAAAAGCTCAAGAGTTACAACAATTACGGGCTGAAAACACTGCACTACAACAAGTCCTGTCTTCCTGGTCAATGGATATACCACCCATATCTGCTGCTACTCCTCGATATTCAGGAGATCCTCTGAAGATAAAGGAGTTTTTGGATGCCTTAACGGTCTTTGCCTTTAGTTCACTCCAATTTTCCTCCGATAAGGCTAAGGTAGGCTATCTGATCAGCGCCTTGTCTGGTCCTGCACTCGCTTGGGCGACTCCTCTGGTCTCTGCGGAAGATGCAGTCCTGACTAATCATCCTGCTTTCCTGACTCTCTTCAAACAGATGTTTGAGAGGCCTGGAGTGGAAGCAGCTGCTGAGGAGGCCTTATGTGATATACAGCAGGGCAATCAGGACGTTCTGCAGTATATAACTCATGGCAGCCGAAACCTCTTGGGTGGAATGCACCTTTGCAACCTTGTTCCGCCGAGGCCTGCGTGAAGAAATTAAAGATGAACTTGTACATTCTACTCCAGCCTGTTCCTTAAAGGAATTGATGGATCAAGTCATGAACATTGAATATAGACTACGAGAGCGCAAGATGGAGAGACGAAGAACGCAAGTTCCATACCAGTCTGGTAATTCTTGTACCAGCAGTCGGCAAACGGACGATGTCCCATCCGAAGCCTCTCCATCCCCCACTGAAGAACCCATGCAGATTGATCTCATCTGTGGTCCATTAACTGAATCAGAAAGAGAGGATAGAAGACGAAAGGGACTTTGTCTGTATTGTGGTAAAGCTGGCCATCTGATTCGTAGTTGCCCTGTGCGCCCCTTCAGACCTGCGGGAAACGCCAACTCCCGTCCCCTGTAAGGAGGAAGGAGATGGGAGGAGCTGAAGTACCATCGATATGTTCCTCCAGAGAAAGTATATCCACCTTGTTTATCCTCTCGGTCAAGTTACAAAGCTCACAGGATCAAGAAGAACATCTCCTAGCGCTCATAGATTGTGGAGCCAGTGGAATCTATTTGGATGAGACCTGGGCTACGAATAAAGGAATTCCACGTATTCCTAAAGAAACCCCTGAGCAGGTACACACGGTTGATGGATCTCCTTTAACCTCAAGTCCTGTGGTGGCCTCAACTCCTACACTCTGTCTGACATTTGGGGGGCACCAAGAAAATGTTGCCTTTGACCTTATAGCCTCACTGAATCACACCATGATTTTAGGAATACCCTGGTTAACCCGACACAACCCCTATATAAATTGAGAAACGAGAACTATGGTCGTCATTACAACCCTGGCGGTCGGTGTTAAAGCGGCGGTAAAACCGCCAACAGGCTGGCGGTAAAAAAAATGGAATTACAACCATGGCGGAAACCGCCAACATAGACAGCCACTTTAACACTCCGACCGCCAAGGCGGTACAAACAAACACCGCGGCGGTAACCGCTAACAGACAGGCGGAGGACAATGTACTGCCCACTGTATTACAACAGCCCAATCCGCCACCTTTTCTGGGCGGATTCACCGCGAACAAAAACACGGCGGAAACAGGACTTGGAAGGGGAAACGTTCACCTCTACACATCCCACGAGGAACCAGGACGCCATGGAGCCGGAACTTCAGATTCTTCCAGCCTTTATCTTCCTGCTCCTCTAGGAGGAGCACGAACGCCGGCGGCGAAGACCACGTGAGTACTGCACCTACGACACAGTGGAGGGGGGAGGGAAAAAACAGTAACACACACGCAATAAGCAACACCCCGACCCTCACCCACGACAACACACACACTAATACATCATGATACATTACAGTTACACCGCCCAACCCCCCCTGGAAGAATACAAGGACAAAAGGAAATGAGTTGAATGATTGTAATATATTCAAATACAGTAATCAAAAATATATACATATAAAAAGATATTATAAACAAATATATACACCAAGAATACAACTCCAAGATATTCCACTATCATAGTCCGTGGACCACTGGTCCCAAAAGGCATGGGCGAGGCCCACACTCAATACCCGAACAAGACGGAGAGAACACTGCTGGGGCATCAGATAGAAATAAAACAGGCACCTCAGGGGGAAGGGAAGGTGGGGGCACCTCAGCCGGATGAGTGCACGACGCCAGATTCACGAGGGGGTTCCATGCCCATTGATGTATCCTGGGGAGTGCAAAGCCACAGTCTCTCAAGTCTCTACAGTGGGTGGTTTGCCCACTGTTCAATCCTGGGGAGTGCAAAGCCACAGTCTCTCTAGTCTCTACAGTGGGTGGTTTGCTCAATACTGGGGAGTGCAAAGCCACAGTCTCTCAAGTGCATAACAGTCTCCACTTGTTTCTGGAGGGGGCTTTGTGCCCAGAGTGCTTCATCCTGCCAAGGATAGAGGTAGTGGATGTGATACTCCACTGGTTCTGGAGGGGGCTTTGTGCCCAGAGTGCTTCATCCTGCCAAGGACAGAGGTAGTGGATGCCTTTCTCCACTGGTTCTGGAGAGGGCTCTGTGCCCAGAGTGCATCATCCTGCCCGTGGCGGCCTCAGTAGCGTCGGAATCATTGGTGCTCACTGGCCTGCGGTGCTGCTGGCGGCGGTGTCCTGGGCAGCGGTGCTGCTGGCGGCGGTGTCCTGGGCAGCGGGGCTGCTGGCGGCGGTGTCCTGGGCAGTGGGGCTGGTGGAGGTCTTGTCCGCCGTGCAGATCTTCCCAGACTTGCCGGTTTTACTGTGCCTCTTTCCCACCTGGGATGGTGGCGCAGCTGTCTCCACACTCCCAACTGTACCCCTGGGAGTGGCTTTGGTGGCTGATTTCTTTCCTCTCTCCCGCCGTACACTGGCCAACCTTTTATGCTTTACAGGTGGGGGACTGTCCGTGCTCTGGCTCCTTGCCACACTGGCTGCCCTGCTGCCTGGTGTACTCCAGAAGCCGATGACTACTGGCACCACTGGTCCCACCGATGTTGTGGCTGAGATGCTGGGTTGGGACCTGGAGAGTCGGGCCCTAGGAGACTGAAGGGGTGGGGGAGGTGAGGGAAAGAGGTCAAGGTTGGACAGGAAAAGTTTCTTAGGAACACTGTGACGGGTAGCTGGAGGGGGTTTGGGAGTGGAGGAAGAGGTAGTGGTTGTAGGAGGTGTACGTTTGGTGACTTTGGGTGAAGGTGCATGGGCTGGGGGCTGTTGTGAGGTGGATGGCTGTTGGGTGGGTGTGTGGCTGCGTTTGTGTAGCTTGGGAGGTGCCCTCACAGACACACTGGGAGAGGACATAGGGGACGTGTGAATGGTAGTGGGGGTGGTGACTGCACGTGAGCGGGGTGTGGTGGTGGGTGTGCTGGTGATGGATGTAGTGCATGCATGTGTGAGTGGAGACGAGACAGGAGCGAGACAAGGAGGAGGGGGACACAGTGGAGGCAGTGGATGTTGGTGTGTCTGCATGTGTCTGATGCTTGCGTGAGTGCCTGTGGGATATGTGGTGCTTATGTTTGCCAGAGCTTCCCTTGTGTGTTGAGGTGTGTGCATGCTGGTCTGATGGTGTGCTTGGGATAGGCTGAGGTACAGGGGTTTGGGTCTGGGTGGAGGAAGTTGGAGGGGGGAGGCTAGAGACAGGGACAATGACTGCCATCAGTGCTGAGGCCAGAGTCTGAAAAGCTTGCTGATGGCCTGCCTGACCAGAGTGAATGCCCTCCAGGTATGCATTGGTTTGTTGCAACTGCCTCTCTACACCCTGGATGGCATTCAAAATGGTAGACTGCCCAAAAGTGAGGGACCTGAGGAGGTCAATGGCCTCCTCACTGAGGGCAGCAGGGGTAACAGGGGCAGGGGCTGAGGGGCCTGGGGCGAAGGAGATGCCCACCCTCCTGGGTGAGCGGGCACGGGACACACGCTGAGGGGCTGCTGGGAGGGCGGTGCTGGTAGGGGGGGGTGGAAGCTGTACCTGTACATGCAGGGGCACAGATGGGCCCGCCACCACAAGGGAGCCCACAGCGGAGGAGGAGTCCGTAACGCTGGTGTCAGCTCCTGTCCCCGCCATGGAGCTCCCCTCGCCCTCCGTCCCACTGGTGAATTCAGACTCCGTAGTGTCGCCCTCCAGGGCCATGTGGGATGCAGCTCCCTCCTGCTCCACTGGCACTGCTCCTCCGCCTGATGATGCTAATGCACACAAGAACAGGGAGACCACAAAAAGGGGGGGAGACAGAAGAAAGACATGTTGAGTGCATGCAATACCGCTACCGTTGGTGGACACCACAGACACAGAAGCCCCCTGCACTACGCCGTGCACTTGGAGTTCCCTATTCAATCCCAGGGACATGGGTTACAAGTCTATGCCCGATTTCTGCACAAATGGATGTCACAGGAGCCTGACTAGGCGTAGATGGCACTGTACACAGGTGGGGTGCCACAGGGCCTGCCTTAAGAAAGGTCCTTGCCTACTAAACTCGCCCTGGCCTAGGGGAACCCACAGCCCACCTCCCCTACCCAGACACCTACAATGTGTGCTGAATCAGCAGAATGAGAGTGTACTCACCCCCTTGTGGCTGCTGTGATGCCCTCAAGCGCCCATCCAACTCCGGGTACGCCACCGCCAGGATCCTGAACATCAGGGGGTCATGGTGCGACAGGCACCCCTCTCACATTGGGAGGCCATCCCCAGCTGGGCCTCCGCCGTCTTCTTGCTCCAGCGGCGAATGTCCTCCCACCTTTTCCGGCAGTGGGTGCTCCGTCTGTGGTAGACCCCCAGGGTCCGGACTTCCTTGGTGATGGCACGCCAAATGTCCTTCTTCTGGTGGGCGCTGACCTACAGGAATAGTACAGGGGAAACAGAGGAGTTATTACCGGCCGCACTGTCACAGTCATTGGCCCGCATCCCTACCCTTGCCATGATGCACATGCATTCACTGTCGTTTCATGCACGCCTCATTCTCACCCCCCCCTCTCTTTCATCCACACCACTCCCCCAGGCATTGCCCATATAGAATGCTCACAGTGTACTTACCTGTTTGTCTGGAGGACCATAGAGTAGCGTGTACTGGGGGAGGACCCCATCCACGAGTTTCTCCAACTCCTCTGTGCTGAAGGCAGAGGCCCTTTCCCCAGACACACGAGCCATTGTCTCTTCCAGACTGAGGTCACAGCAGCACTTGCAGTATAGGTCCTCTCCTGTTGAATATCAGGTATCAAGTGATTGAACAGAGAGAAAATGGCGGTCATGTCCGCGGCGGTGCGTACCATCACCACTGGCGTATATCGTCATTGGCTCCTGGGACCCATAGGGTCCAATGTTAACCAATGCAGGATTGCGCCGCAGTCTTCAACCGCCTACCACGACGGTGTACATATCCCCTTGTCCCACATTACAGGTCAGGCAGCCGCCATTTCATGGGCCCACATGGCATTATTTTGGACTGTGTCACACATATCTAGGCCTTGCCTAAACACTCATACAGGCATATGTCGATTTGCTAATATTTTCAGAGTAAGCTGTGTTTACTGCTTGCTGTTCTCCTCCATAGGCACCGTCCGCTGGGGCATGTGAGGAGAAGGCGGCATCCTCCGGTGTACAGACCGCTGGTGGACCTGTCGACAATGGAGGAGCGACATGTGATCATCACCTACAGACTTGATTGTGCCACAATCCAGGAACTGTGTGCCCAGTTAGAGCCAGACCTGATGTCAGCTATCCGCTATCCCACAGGAATCCCCCCTGGTTTGGCTGACCAATGTGAATGCCAAATTCCCTGGCTCAGTGCATGACGATTACATTCTGAGGAATAGCAGCATCCCTTATGTGATGGGGCAACTCCAGAGGCACCGTGCAGGGCTATAAGGTGAGGACATGGACCGAATACAGTTTGAATAGTTGTCTGGGTCTGGGGATGTCCCTATGAGTTAGTGTGTGTCTAACAGTTGTCCATCGCCATTTGCAGGTGACTCTGGTTACCCCAACCTGTCATGGCTACTGACCCCAGTGAGGAATCCCAGGACAAGGGCAGAGGAACGCTACAATGAGGCCCATGGGCGAACTAGGAGGATTATAGAGCGGACCTTCGGCCTCCTGGAGGCCAGGTTCCGGTGCCTCCATATGACAGGTGGTTCCCTATTCTAATCACCAAAGAAGGTATGTGTAGGGGAGTGTCGTCCACCTCGTCTACTGCTGCATTGGAATGGTGCCGATCGCGCACCTCCTCAGATCCCGTCCAGCGTCACCAAGGAGACGCGTGGGGACGGGACGTCATGTCGGCACCGGATTTCTGGGTTGCCGAACAAGAAGAGAGGACGACGGACTTCGGGGAGGTAGAGAAGAACGCCGGACGCGAGGAGGAGAACGCCGGACGGGAGCAGGACGAAGGAGTAACGCGTCAGAAGGAGAAGACCGTTGTACAGCGTGACGAAGGACAGACGGCCAGCCCGAGTAGCGGAGCCGGGAACGAGCGTCAAGAAGAAGAGGAGCCCTGCCACGACCCAGGAGGGTCGTGGCTTAACAAGGTACGGGCCCTGTTAAAGGGAGATCGACGAAAGGGGATTATAGGAGGCAAGGGGGATAAGGGAGGGGCCGGAGGAAGAAGGAACACCGGGGAGGGCACAAGGAAAGGGGACAGATTGAGTTGAGTGCTGGGAACCTGGGAACCACACTGCTTATGTTATCACCCTGTCACCAGCCTTACCTGACTACTATGGTAACCCTCTCTTCCCTTTGTGCCTGCACCAATTTAAAACCACTGACCCCTGTAATTCCTTCCCTCACCCTCCTGCACCTGTACTAACGTAGCAAGGAGACATCCCCATACCTCCCCACTTACCTGGTTTTATCCTCTTGTTTTTCCGAGACCCTACTGGAGAAGGAACCAGGAAGACGCAGTCTGAAGAGCCTCACCACCTAAGGGAAAAGAGAACATTAAGGACTGATAGGATCAACACCGCCAATAAAAAGGATAAATTGAAAAGAACTGTATTCATACAATAGCTATAATCTTCACACTATAATAAATAAAATCCGTGATTCTGCCCTTCTAGGGCCCCCTGAAAGTACGAGTCCGAGTCCTCTGTACCGCCGAGCCTTCCACAGTATGCCAGATCATCGTGGCCTGCTGTATGCTTCACAACTTGGCTTTGCGACGACAGGTGCCTTTTCTGCAGGAGGATGGTCCAGATGGAGGTGTTGTGGCAGCTGTGGAGCCTGTGGACAGTGAAGACGAGGAAGCAGAAGAAGAGGACATACACAACAGGAACACGGTGATCCTGCAATACTTCCAGTGAGACACAGGTAAGAAGACAACACTGCCTGCTACATCTGATTTAATTCTACTACCTCTCATCTGTCTGTCATTTTTACCCTGTGTATGGTCACTGAGTTGTCACTTTCCCTTACGATTTCACAGATGTGGGTCCCACTGTGTGACATCTGCTTTGTTTCCTCATGGACTAGAGCTGTGTGACATAGGTATGTTGACATTACATTTGATATAGCATTTTGCCACTGTAATTGCTAATACACAATTTCGAAATCACAGACAGACTCCAGATTGTTTTGTGATTTAAGGGTGTTTATTTAAGTGCTCAATATTGGAGGGTGTTGTAAAATGGTCAGGAGTGATGGTGGAGGAATGTCCATGGCAGAGTCCAGTCTATTAGTCTCACAGGTGCATTGTCCAAAGGGGCATAGGAAGTGGAGCTGGGGCAGTTTAAGGATGGACAGGGTGACAAAGTGGGACAAAAGTATGACAATCAGGGTGGTCTCATTTCTTGGCGGGGGTCTTGGCATTGTTCTCTGTCTTTGTCCTGGATCTCAGGGACCATTTGCGGGGTTGGGTTCTCCATCTGCAGGGGGTGGGGTGCTGGTGTGGTGGTCCTGTGGCGATGCCTCCTGTCCACTAGCGCCGGCGGAGGTGGTGAGCCGTTCATCCTCCAGGCTAGTGTCAGGGGCCCCTTGTTGTGCCACAGTGTCCCTCCTGGTGTTCACGAGTTCCTTCAGCACCCCTACTATGGTGCCCAGGGTGGAACTGATAGATTTGAGTTCCTCCCTGAACCCCAAATACTGTTTCTCCTGCAGCCGCTGGGTCTCCTGAAACTTGGCCAGTACCGTTGCCATCATCTCCTGGGAATGGTGGTAGGCTCCCATGATGTTGGAGAGGGCCTCGTGGAGAGTGGGTTCCCTGGGCCTGTCCTCCCCCTGTCGCACAGCAGTCCTCCCAGTTCCCCTGTGTTCCTGTGCCTCTGTCCCCTGAACAGTGTGCCCACTACCACTGCCTCCAGGTCCCTGGTGTTGTTGGGCTGTTGGGTTAGCCTGGGTTCCCTGTAGTGGTGGACACACTGCTGCTTGACGTGTCCTGGGGTCAGAGGTATGTGGCCGCTGGGTGGGTGCTGTGCTGGTGTTTCCAGAGCGAGGAAGCTCTGTAGTGGCTTGTGCCAGTGTGAGGGGAACCGACTGTCCCGAGGTCCCAGATGGGCCGGGCTGGTCATCTAGATCCAGTTGGACAGAGCTGCTGTCATCACTGTGGGCCTCTTCTGTGGGTGGAGTGGACATATCTGGACCCTTCTGTCCGGTGACGTTGGGTAGGGGTCCTGCAGGGGTGTAAAAGCATGATTATTGCATCTATGTGTGCCATGGTGTGCAATGGGTGGGTGATCGTGTACCCCAGTGCTTGCATTCCTGTGTAGGACCTTGTGTGATGATGGTTTAGGGAGGTGTATGGGTATGTGCAGTGGCCATGCTTTGGTGATGGGTGTCCATGCTTTGGTGTTACATGCAGGGCTTGGGTTTGGGATGTGTGGTTTGTGATATTGGGACATGTGTGAGGAGTTGGAGTGATGGGGTGAGGGTGGGGATATGTGATGGCATGCTGGTAAGGTGGGGGATAAAATAGTTAAAGATTTGACTTACCAGAGTCCATTCCTCCAGCTACTCCTGTGAGGCCCTCAGGATGCAGTTTAGCCAAGACCTGCTCCTCCCATGTTGTTAGTTGTGGGGGAGGAGATTGGGGTCCGCCGCCAGTCCTCTGTACCGCGATGTGGTGTCTTGAGACCACGGAATGCACCTTCCCCCCTAGGTCATTCCACCTCTTCCTGATGTCATCCCTAGTTCTTGGGTGCTGTCCCACTGCGTTGACCCTGTCCACGATTCTGCACCATAGCTTCATCTTCCTAGCTATGGTGGTGTGCTGCACCTGTGATCTGAATAGCTGTGGCTCTACCTGGATGATTTCCTCCACCATGACCCTGAGCTCCTCCTCAGAGAACCTGGGGTGTCTTTGCGGTGCCATGGGGTGATGTGGGTGATGTGTGGGGCGGTATGTGTTGTGATGTGTGGGGTGATATTTAGAGGTGTGTTGTGTGAGGTGCGTGGATGTTGTGTGAGTGATGGTGTTGAGTGCCTGTGGATGCTATTGTTGTTTCTGGTGGTGTCTCTCTGGCCTTCAGTCGCAATTGTGGTCGTAAGGTGATGTGGGTGTGTGTTTTATATTATATTGGGTGTGTGGGAGTGCTGTGTGTATGTGTATCAGGTGTGTGTATTTCGATTTGTCCAATGTGGTAGTGTTTTGTAAATGTGTGTGTATTTTGAGCGCGGCGGTGTGTACTGCCAATGGAATACCGCGGTTGAAAGACCGCCACGTGGATTCGTGGGTCGTGATAGTGTGGGCGTATTCCTGTTGGCGTGACGGTGTCGGTTTTGTTATCGCCGGTTTATCACTGACCTTTGGTGTGGCGGACTTGTGTGGGTGTCTGGATTTTGGCGGATTCCGATCTGTGGGTAATAATGACTGTGGTGGAATTCCGCTGCGGTGTGTTGGTGGTCTTCTGCACGGCGGTAAGCATATTTTACCGCCAATGTTGTAATGACCCCCTATATCTTTAACATCTTTGTTTTGTAAGCATAACTGTTATTCCATTAACTTCTATTGGTCTCCTAAAAGGTCCTGTCAGTCAACTAAGGATAATACTAACTCCATAAACATGATTCAGGGAGTTCCAGATTGTTATCAGGGATATATTGGGATTTTTCAGAAACCAAGTAATCCCATTCTACCTCCTCATCGAATCTATGACTGTGCTATTCCATTGGTTCCCGATGAAGTTGTGCCTTTTGGTCAAATGTATTCATTGACAGACCAAGAAAAGTAGGTGCTCAAGGAATACCTAGATGACAACTTACAGAACGGGTTAATTGCTCCTTTTACGTCTCCTGCTGGGGCTCCTATTTTCTTCGTCCCCAAGAAGACGAAAGATCTGTGTCAACGTGTCGACTTTCGTGAACTCAATAGAATAACAATTAAGGATCGTTACCCTGTACCCTTAATTCGGGATATACTGGATGCCATCCAAGGAGCCAAGATGGTCACCAAATTAGATTTAAGGGGTGCCTATCATCTTTTACGGATCAAAGAAGGAGATGAATGGAAGACAGCTTTCTGTACTCCTTTCGGACACTATGAGTATTGTGTCATGCCTTTCGGATTGACCAATGCACCTTCTGTCTTCCAATGATTCATGGATTCAGTATTCTCTGACTTATTAAACCAATATGTAGTAATCTATCTGGATGATATCTTGATATATTCCTGTGATACTGAGAAACATACGGAACATGTACTGCAGGTCTTGGAAAGACTTAAGAAGAACCAGTTATTTTGTAAACCAGAGAAGTGCAAATTTCATAAGACCGAACTGAAGTATTTGGGATTCAGTATCAATCAACACGGAATATCCATGAACCCTGACAAGGTCAGTGCCATCCTAGATTGGCCTTCTCCATAGTCAATAAAAGAAACACAATGTTTCCTTGGGCTATCAAACTTCTATCGCCAGTTTATTCAGAACTTTGCCTACCTACAAAGTTTCATTACCCAAACAAGAAAGAGAATCTGAAAAAGGGCTTTGTCTTGACCGAGAATGCTGAAAACGCTTTTCAAGAATTAAAGAAGTCCTTCACCCAGGCACCCATTTTGCGACACCCTGACATTACCAAAAAATGTATAGTTGTGAAAGATGCCTCAGACAGAGACATTGGGGCAGTTCTGCTGCAGAAACAAGACAACGATGGATTAGAACATCCTATTTTTTATCTTTCTCATATTTTATCAGAAGCAGAACGCAATTATTCAGTACTGGAATGAGAATTTCTTGCTCTCAAAGTAGCATGTAAGGAATGGAGGCATTTCTTGATGGTGTCCAGAGAGCCTTTTGAAGCCAGGACTGACCACTGCATTTTACAATGTCTTCGGAGTTTCCAGTGTCGCAAAAGTCGTCAAGCAAGATGGGCTTTCTTCTTTAGCCAGTATGATTTTGTGATCACGTACATACCTGGCTCCCAGAATTTAGTGGCAGATGCTTTATCCTGTCGATATCCTGACGCCGCTAAAATCTCTTCTCAACACATTATTGAGTCTAGTAGAATCATAGGAGCTACTCAATCTTTTCAAGAATGTGTTAAATCTGAGTACCAGTTTCTTTCAGCTTTGGAATCAAATAGAGTGACACCCTTCTTGCGGAAGAAAGATGATTACTTCTATCATCAGCAGCCTCTCTTCTTACCTACTAAGAAAGTTCAGACAGAGGCATTACAAATGTGTCATGATTCCCCGATAGTCGGGCATTGAGTAATCAAGAAGACCCAGGAGCTGCTGCAACGATTATTTTGGTGGCCTTCGCTTAAGAAAGATACAGAAACCTATGTTTCAGCATGTCCAGTAAGTGCCCAGACCAAGACACCCCAAACTAAGTCAGCAGGTTTATTAAGGCCTTTATCGGTTCCCTCAGCTCCTTGGTGTACTCTTTCCACGGATTTCATATGTTCCTTACCATCCTCTTCTGGTAACCATGTAATTATGGTAACAGTTGATTCCTTCACCAAGATGGCACATTTCACAGCTTTGAAAAAGTTACGAACAGCCCCTGAAATGAGTCGCACATTCATGCGGGATATTTTTCGCCTCCATGGTCTTCCACAAGAGGTCATTTCGGACAGAGGGCCACAATATGTGTCACGATTCTGGAGAGCCTTTTGTGCCTTGTTGAACATTGAGGTCTCCTTATCCTCTGGTTTCCATCTACAAACGAATGGTCAAACTGAACGAGTGAATCAGAAACTCCAGCAGTATCTGATATGTTACTGTAATGCCACTCAAAGTAATTGGTCGGAGTTTCTTGCCCTTGCCGAGTTCTCCTATAATAACACAGTTCATAGTGCGACCAAGGCCACACCTTTTTATTGCACCTATGGATTTCATCCTAGGGCCATATCTACTGTTCCCAGTAAATCCTCTTTTATTCCTACAGTCACTTCTTTTGCACGTCGGATCTGCCAAATCCAGAGCCTAATTCATACAACTCTCTTAGCTTCTAAACAAGCAATGAAACAGAAAGCGGATCGTTATCGACAAATGTCACCTTCGTATCAAGTAGGCCACAAGGTGTGGCTTTTCTCCAGATTTCTACCCTCCCGATTTTCTGTCAATAAATTCAAACCACGTTTTTATGGACACTTTCGGATTTTGCAAATCTTGAATCCTGTTGCTGTGCGACAGCGATTGCCTCATACTTGGAGGGTTCATCCAGTTTTTTATGTGTCCCAATTAAAGCCCTTTGTTCCTGATCCATACCACCAACAGTTCCAGCGTCCTCCTCCTCTTTCCGTTGACGGCCAGCCTCAATATGAAGTCCAGGAAATTTGTGATTCCCAATTTTTTCGGCGCAGACTACAATATTTGGTTTACTGGAAAGGCTACCCTATCAGTGACTGCTCTTGGGAGGATGCCTCCTCCATCCATGCTCCCCGCTTGATTCGCCTGTTTTTTGGCCATCACCCTGACAAATCTGGGGCCTCGGGGAGTGGACCTACCGTAATGCCACACCTCGATGCGGCGTCTCTTTTTCCGACTGCAGTCAGAACGCACTGCCGGTTCTCAGAGCACCGTTCCCAGCGTTTTCTTGCCGTTTTGGCAACGCGTACCAGGAAGCGTGTTTTGCGCTCACGATCGCGTCGCCCTTACCAACTGTAGGGCATTGTCTTCTCCCCTGTCAGTTGTGGTCTTCTTTCAGGTCTTTTTTCTTGTCTTTTTTCGTTTCTTTTTCTTGCTTTCTGTGTACTGCATTCCTTAGTGTTCCAGCTGGTGTCCATGTTATCTTCTTCCTGTTTTCATTTCCCAGCATGCTCTTTTTCTTATATACTACATCCTTTTTCCCTATTCTTTTCTATGGGCTTTTCCCAATTCAAGATGGTCTTATTTTCATTTCCTGTGATATCACTTCCCCTTTTCCAGTATATAAGCCACTCAGTCTTGCTCTACCTTGCGTTGCAAACACTTCCCCTTGGTAGTGCTCTTCGCTCCTGTTCGTTGTTCCTGTTTTCGCCTTTGGAGAATTTTTTCCTTGTTTTTTCCTATTTTCAAGTCCTGTTTTTTCTTCTTTTTCAGGAGTTCCTGTTTGAGTTTTTTTCCCCAGTTCTCGGGGTTTTTCCTCTGGGACACCTTCTGGAGGGTACGGTCTGCTTTGGTGTTCTCTGTCAAGCAGCACCGTGGCTACTACAAAGGGTCGCCCCTATCTGGGATTATCCAGAACCTGCAGAAGAACGTGTGTTTTCTCCAATCCTGCATCCAGAGGTGAGAAGTCGAGTGCAGTTCATGACAGCTGGGACACCGTGACTGCTGTGATTTAGTCATATGTTTGCAGATTATCTTTTGGTCATCGATTTTGTTACCCAGCTTTCCCCACTTTCCTCATTTCTTTTAAAAGCTGGAGATGTAAGAATGTTACGAGTACCATTGTGAAGGGCAGTCCTTTGTTGTGGAATGATGTGTATCCACTTGTATACCAAAAACAATGCCTTACTGATGATAAGTAAGTCTTATTACGTTTGAGCGCCATGAGGACACTGTTGTTCGATCATCAATAGGCAGGTAACACAGTTTTGAAATCACTTCTGCCCTCAATTCCAAAGGAGAAATTATCCTTGATGGAGCATTTTGCCCATCTTTCATAAGTCCTTATGTTGTGGGTCTTGTTCTGTCGAAGGGAAAGATGTAAGAAGTTAGCCCTCAACCAGATCAACATTAATTTACAGAGTAACCAATTCGGCCACACAAAAATGACCTATCGGTCATGGCCCTTCTTATGGGATTTCCCTGAAACCTTTTGCTTTTTCGTCCTCTTTTTTTGCTGACTATCCCTGCGTGGTCTCAGAACTCTGGGCACTTTCCGACTGTACTACCGGGGGAAAAGTACGCAGGTCCTTCCCATTCATGCCGGGAAGACGCGCTTACGTGATTGGTTCAGATGCCGTAGTCAGGAGTGCCTTGTAAAAACGTACACCACATAACTGGAGCTGGTATGGCCCTGGCCACTAGTGGGACGTTGCACTGAGTGCGCAACTCACCAGAGTAGCCTGACCAACATGTATCAGGCCTGATATTGCAGGCCTGTGGAGATGTGCCTTTTCTCAGGGTGGCATTTTTCCCAGTGGGGCCAGCCCTGAGTAGGCCTTCTTCTACCCCTAGAGAACCCCTCCAGAGGGCACAGTAGGTGATAGGCAGAAAGTAGGGATACAAAGGGTGTCCCCTGCCCTAATAGGGGAGAACCCACACCTGGGTTTCCCTACCGAGGAGATCAGCTCTTCCTTGAGGTTTTGTGGATCCTCTTTGAGTGGCCTTAGGGCCCTGGGCACTTTCTCACTGTCAGAACAGTGTGAAAGTCCACGCACCCTCCCTACGTAAGTTAGGAAGTGGCACCTACCAATATGGGCACACTTGTACATTGGTGTTTTCAGTTATATACTGAACCTGGCATGGCTGGCCTATATGTGCATACTTTCACATTTGTGTTTTCATGCATATACTGAAACTGGCAGGTCTGGCCTTTATTTGCACACTTGCACATTGGTGTTTTCATGTGTATACTGAGCCTGGCATGGCTTGCTTATATGTGCACACTTGCACACTAGTGTTTTCATGTATATACTGGGCCTCGTATGGCTTGCCTATATGTGCATTCTCGCACAGTGGTGTTTTCATGTGTATACTGAGCCTCGCATGGCTTGCATATATGTGCACACTTGCATATTGGTGTTTTCATATACATACTGAGCCTGGCACGACTTGCCAGCATGTGCAACCTTGCACACTAAGTTTTTCATATATGTACTGAGCCTGACATAGCAGGCCTGTATGAGCACACGTGTACCCCTGTGGTGTTCTCAAAGCTTGTGTCCAGCTTGTGAAGAATGACCATGTGTGTTTTCACTACAATTGAGGGCTGCTCTGCCCATAGGTTAAAATGGGGAAGAGATTATTATTAATCCTAACGGCAATAGTGGATTGCAGTAGAGCAGCCTCATAATGTTTACTATCATTAGATTCCCAAAGACAAACCCTTTCCACTGGTAAAGATGGTTTTGTCACTTATTCCTGGAAATGCCACTTCTAGAAAGTCGCCATTGCCAAGTTCTAAAATCCCTTTTTGTGTGCTTTTCTAATTCAAGCTTCCTTCCATTGGGGGCTGGGGTAAAACACATCTGTGCATTGCCCAGTGAGAGCTAGAAAACCTTGGCAAGGCGATTGACTGACCTCTGCCATTTGTGGGCCTGGCTGGATGGATTGGAGGAAGAGGTTTTGACACTTGGCCTCTCGGAGTCAGATCATGTCATCACTAAAAATAAAGATCTACATTTCATGGCCCCATGGCAGACAGGACTGAAATTTAGGGGAGATGACTGTGGTACAAAGGGAAACCCTTTGAACCATTCCCACTTCAAAGGCACACTTCAGCATACCTTGGGGTACCACACTTCAGCAATTTAGAGATACATTTGCAGGAACGTGGGACAGAGACCCAGAACTGTGTGGTGCACACTTCCAGAGGAATATGTTGTGCACAGGAGCATTTAATGTCCTAAAAAGGAATCCCGCACTCTTCCTGCATTGTGGCTGGACGGGGCACACTGCTTGCTGTAGTGTGACACTTTGAAGCGTGCTCTCCAAGGGCTTGTTGGCTTGCCCCAGTTCTTTGTGGAGATCTCAGGGACATCAAAGACCTCCTGCGAGGGATCTTCGCCTTCTACAGCGTTATCTGGAGATCAGGGCCCTCTTATGTGTCTACGTCATCTGCTGAATTTCACTTGGTAGCAGCGGTGTGAACATAGAACTAAGTTTTGTGTCTGGAGACCAGATGTGCCTGGCGTGAAGCCTGCACAGTACTGCCCGTTTTCAGGGAGTGTGGTCCTTCATCCTGGGGCCACATCACACATAAGCATTTGTTTGGTAGTGAACGGATTACTGGTTGTGGGACCCTGCGTGGCCCACTGTTGTTGAGTGTGCCGTATTTCTCTTGTGCAACACCCAACTGCATGCTCATTGCTTGCTGTGTCTGTGTCACTGGTTGCGACCCTCGGAGGTGGGAGCATACTTGGAGCACTGTCGCATTCTACCTTGTGCAGTACCGCTGAACTGGCGTCTCTGTGTGTGTGACTGGATTTGTCTGGTGCGGCTCATTATCTTGCACCAGACACTGTGCCTTATTCCAGGGAGGCATGGATCGGGAACTGATTGTGTGTTCAGAAGTGCCTGATGCGACTCAAGTCATCGCATACCAGGTATGGTGTCTCATTACAGGGAGGTACTGCAGTGGTAACTTGTCATGTGCAAGCGGGATTGTATGGTATGTCTCAAGTTATCCCGCACCAGAAGTGGTGCCGCATTCCTGGGAGGCACTGCATTGGTAACTAGTGGTGTGCAAGCTAATTGTCTGGTGCGACTCAAGTCATCGCGTTCAAGACATTCTGCCTCATTACAGAGAGGCATGGCTTTGGTAACTTTTCGTGTACAACGGCGATTGTCTGGTGTGACTCAAGTCATCGCACACCAGACATTGGTGGTCATTCTAACCCTGGCGGTAAAAACCGCCAGGGCGAATGACCGCGGTAGCACCGCCAACAGGCTGGCGGTGCACCGCTGGGCATTCTGACCGCGGCGGTTCAGCCGCGGCCAGAAACGGAAAGTTGGCGGTGTACCGCCGACTTTCCGCTGCCCTTGAGAATCCTCCATGGCGGCGGACCGCGCTCCGCCGCCATGGGGATTCTGACACCCCCTACCGCCATCCTGTTCCTGGCGGGTCTCCCGCCAGGAACAGGATGGCGGTAGGGGGTGCCGCGGGGCCCCTGGGGGCCCCTGCAGTGCCCATGCCAATGGCATGGGCACTGCAGGGGCCCCCGTAAGAGGGCCCCAAAAAGAATTTCAGTGTCTGCCTAGCAGACACTGAAATTCGCGACGGGTGCTACTGCACCCGTCGCACTCCAGCAACTCCGCCGGCTCCATTCGGAGCCGGCTTCATCGTTGCTGGGTCTTTCCCGCTGTGCTGGCGGGCGGCCTTTTGGCGGTCGCCCGCCAGCACAGCGGGAAAGCCAGAATGGCCGCCGCGGTCTTGTGACCGCGGTGCGGTCATTTGGCGGTAACCGCATGGCGGGCGGCGAGCGCCGCCCGCCGCGGTTAGAATCACCGCCATTGTGCCTTATTCCAGGGAGGTACTGCATTTATAACTTTTCATGTACCAGAGGGATTGTCTGGTGCTACTCAAGTCATAGCACACCAGACCTTGTGCCTCGTCCCATAGAGGCACAGCATTGCTAACTTTTTGTGCGCAAGCAGGATTTTCTGGTGCGACTCAAGTCATCACACACCAGACAGGCCTCATTTCAGGGAGGCCCTGCATTGATCACTTTGCTTGTTCGTTCGGTCATTGTTCACTAGTCCTGGTGCCCATACCAGTTGGGGACAGAATTTGGTAAACTCTTCATGTGCAACCAGGACGTCTGGGTGGTCCAAATCATCTTCTCCCAGATGTGGAGCCTCATGTCCTGGGACGTGCCGGATTGGTAGCTACCTGTGAAGAGAAGTGTCTGGCTTTTCTGGGCACCAATGTGAACAGCGTGTTCCAAGGCGACCCTCCCCCTGTGCATTGCAGACAGGGGCCCACACCAGAAGGGCGGTGTGGAGACCCCTGAGTGAATTTCTTGTGTGGTGATCAAACCGCCATTTGCTGACTGTTGCCAGATCAGCCATTCTCACTTTCTTTCCCTATACTTTTGCCCTGGGATCCTGACTAACCGTAATCAGCAGCCCGAGCTACCTAGTATCTAGGGAAAGATTGCTTCATTCCTAACTCTGAGGGGGTGGGAATTGGTTGGAGGGAGGAGGAAGGTTGGGTCCAAGAGGGGTCTGTTAAACTCATTTACACCTCACCTGCCGGCTGTCAGAGCACTGCATTAGGGTGCTGGAAGCAAGTGTGCGAAACTGCGTGTGTGCTAGTGTGATTGATTTCCATGGCACCCCATAGTGGTGCAGAGTGAATGTGTGGGAGTGAGTGTCTGGCCTTGATTACACTGCGCAGCAGCGTTGCTGTGCATATTTTTTACAATGTAGTTGACATTGACATTTACTGGTGCGGCCTAGGCCACTGAGTTAATTCAAAAGTGCTATAGTTCTTTGTATGTACACATTGCTGCTATCGTTGGGGAACAGGGATGCATCTTACAACTGTTTTACATTGATTTGGGGGGGTCACTGGGGGCAGACCAGCCTATATTGATTAGGCTGATCTGCCCCCGGGGGGCAGAAGACACTAGACACCAGGGATTTGTTTTTCCGTGTTTGTTTCGTTTTATAAGGGGAGCGACCCCTGAGGCAAGGGTCGCTCCCCAGGGGGCAATAATTGCGGCCTAGGCCACGGAGCTAATTCAAAAGTGCTATAGTTCTTTGTATGTACACATTGCTGCTATCGTTGGTTTGGGGGGATTGCTGGAGGCAGATTGGCCTATATTGATTAGGCTGATCTGCCCCCAGGGGGGACAGAAGCCACTAGACAACAGGGATTTTTTTTCTTATGAAATTGGCATAAGGGGAGCGACCCCTTAGGCAAGCGTTGTTCCCCTGGGAGCAATTTCTTTATTAGGCCTTTTTTGCTCCACCTGGCGCAGATCGGCCTATATTAATTAGGCCGATCTGCCCCCAGGGGGGTAAAAGCCACTAGACACCAGGGATTTCTTTTGTTGTTTACATTGATAAGGGGGGGCGACCCCTTAGGCAAAGGTCCCTACCCTGGGGGGGAGTTTATTTTAGGCCATTGGGGCAGATCAGTTATTTTAATTAGGCTGATCTGCCCCCAAGAGGGCAGAAACCACTAGGCACCAGGGTTTTTTTTTTTGTTTTTTTACAGTTGGGGAGCTACCCCTTAGGAAAGGGTCGTTCCCCTAGGGGCCAAATTTA
The DNA here is from genome assembly GCF_031143425.1 of Pleurodeles waltl. Taxonomy (NCBI): domain Eukaryota; kingdom Metazoa; phylum Chordata; class Amphibia; order Caudata; family Salamandridae; genus Pleurodeles; species Pleurodeles waltl. The sequence continues at coordinate 969,381,434 of NC_090444.1, read as the reverse complement.
TTTTAGGCCATTTCTGCCCACCTTGGAGGCAGATCGGCCTATTGTTCTTAGGCCAATCTGCCCCCAAGGGGGGCAGAAGCCACTGGACACCAGGGATTATTTTCTTGTGCCAATTTTACACAAGGGGAGCGACTCCTTAGGCAATGGCCGCTCCCCCGGGGGGCAAATTTATTCTAGGCCATTTCTGCCCCCCTAAGCGGCAGATCAGACTATTTTTGTAAGGCTCACCTGCCCCCCAGGGGGGAAGAAATCCCACCAGACACCAGGGAAGATTTCTTTTCAATAAAAGAGGGTGGGGGTATGGCCGTACCGCCACCTTAAATAAATGGGACAAAGTTGTTCTGCCCACCGATGGGTAGATGGGGCAATTACCCTCGATCCACTCTCGGGAGGGGGAGGGTGGAGAAAGCCTACCAGATGACAGGGAATTAAAAAGATTAAAGAATACTGGGGTGGTGGCTACCAACCAGTAAGAGCATTGTTATGCCCCCACCCCAACTGAAGGGGCTAACAGTCTCTCAGCTCTCCCCCCACACACTAAAACATCTTATCCCACGGCAAGCAAGAGACATTTGATTATTTGGGGTTTTAGTTTTACATTTGGGCCATGAGAGCTTGCCTAACTCTCAAAATCTTCCCACTTGGAATGGTGAAGGCTGCACTTTTTGGACTTTGAGTCGCTGCCATGTAGAAAAATCTACGAGACCTAGATACATTTGAAAACTAAACATCTGGGTGAGTCCAGGGTGGTGTGCTGTGGTGTGCTTCACATCCACCGCACCATTTTCTTACCCACAATGCCCTGCAAACCTTCAACTTTTCTGAAAACCACACATTTTTCCCACATTTTTGTGATGGAACCTTCCGGAATTTCCAGGAATCCACAAAATTCCTACCACCCAGCATTGTTGAATCTATACCAATAAAAAGTCTGCCCCATTTGTCAGCCTAAAACATTTTTTTCCAAACTGCGCTTTGGTTCCCCCTAATTTTCGACATGTTTTTGGCTCTTCCCTGTCACAGGCACTTGGCCCACCTACACAAGTGAGGCATCATTTTTACTAGGAGACTGAGTGGAACGTTGGGTGGTAGGAAATTTGTGCCGGTGCAGTGATCCCACACAGAAATGTGAGAAAAATGTTTTGTTTTTTTTAGCTAAATGTGAGGTTTGCTGATGATTCTGGGTAAGAAAACACTGGAGGATCCACGCAAGTCACATCTTCCTGGACTCCTTCGGGTGTCTAGGTTTCAGAAATGTTTTGGTTTGGTAGATTTCCCTATATGGCTGCTGAGCCCAGGACCAAAAACGCAGGTGCCCCCCCCTTCAGCAAAAACAGGTAGTTTTGTATTTGATAACTTTGATGTGTCCACATAGTGTTTTGAGGCATTGCCTTTAGCGGGCCCTAGGCCTACCAACACAAGTGGAGTATCATTTTTATCGGGAGACTTGGGGGAATGCTGGGTGGAAGGAAATGTGTGGCTCCTCTCAGATTCCAGAACATTCTGTCACCGAAAAGGTGTTTTTTTGGCCAAATTTGGAGGTTTGCAAAGTATTCTGGGTAACAGAACCTAGGGAGAGCCCCACAAGTCACGCCCTTTCTGGATTTCCCTAGGTGTCTAGTTTAAAAAAATGCACAGGTTTGGTAGGTTCCCCTAGGTGCCGGTTGAGCTAGAGACCAAAATCCACAGCTAGGCACTTTGCAAAAACAGCTCTGTTTTCTTTGGAAAAATGTCATATGTCCACGTTGTGTTTTGGGGCATTTCCTGCTGCGGCACTAGGCATACCAACACAAGTGAGGTACCATTTTTATCGGGAGACTTGGGGTAACGCTTTGTGGAAGGAAATTTGTGGCCTCTCTCAGATTCTAGAACTTTTGGTCACCGAGATGTGAGGAAAAAGTGTGTTTTTTGGCCAAATTTTGAGGTTTGCAAAGTATTCTGGGTAACAGAACCTAGGGAGAGCCCCACAAGTCACCCCATCCTGGATTTGCCTAGGTGTCTAGTTTTCACAAATGCACAGGTTTGGTAGGTTTCCCTAGGTGCCGGCTGAGCTAGAGACCAAAATCCACAGCTAGGCACTTTGCAGAAACAGCTCTGTTTTCTCTGAGAAAATGTCATGTGTCCACGTTGTGTTTTGGGGCATTTCCTGTTGCGGTCACTTGGCATACCCACACAAGTGAGGTACCATTTTATAGAGAGACTTGGAAGAACGCTGGGTAGAATGAAATTCGTGGCTTCTCCCAGACTCCAGAACTTTCTGTCGCCGAAATGTGAGGAAAAAGTGTTTTATTGGCCAAATTTTGAGGTTTGCAAATGATTCTGGGTAACAGAACCTGGTGAGAGCCCCACAAGTCACCCCATCCTGGATTTCCCTAGGTGTCTAGTTTTCACAAATGCACAGGTTTGGTAGGTTTCACTAGGTGCCGGCTGAGCTAGAGGCAAATTTCAATGTAAAAATGTGATGTGTCCATGTTGCGTTTCCTGTTGCAGGCATTAGGCCTACCGTGCAAGTGAGGTACCATTTTTATCGGGAGACTTGGGGGAACATAGAATAGAAGACCAAGTGTTATTGCCCCTTTTCTTGCTCTACATTTTTGCCTTCCAAATGTAAGACAGTGTGTAAAAAAGTTGTCTGTTTGAGAAATGCACTGTAATTCACATGCTAGTATGGGGACCCCGGAATTCAGACATGTGCAAATAACCACTGCTTCTCAACACCTTATCTGTGCCCATTTTGGAAATACAAAGGTTTCCTTGATACCTATTTTTCATTCTTTATATTTCCGCAAATTAATTGCTGTATACCTGGTATAGAATGAAAACCCATTGCAAGGTGCAGCTCATTTATTGGCCCTGGGTACCTAGGGTTCTTGATAAACTCACAAGCCCTATATATCCCCACAACAAGAAGAGTCCTGCAGACGTAACAGTATATTGCTTTAAAAAATCTGACATTGCAGGAAAAAGTTACAGAGTAAAAATGAAGAGAAATGGCTGCTTTTTTTCACCTCAATTTCAATGTTTTTTTCATTTTAGCTGTTATTTTCTGTAGGAAAACCTTGTAGGATCTACACAAATGACTCCTTGGTCAATTCAGAATTTTGTCTAATATTCAGAAATGGTTAGCTTTCCAGGATCCAGCATTGGTTTCACACCCATTTCTGTCCATAACTGGAAGGAGGCTAAAAGCACAAAAAAATAGTAAAAATGGGTTATGTCCCAGTAAAATGCCAAAATTGTGGTGAAAAAATTGTTTTTCTGATTCACGTCTGCCTGTTCCTGAAAGCTGGGAAGATGATGATTTTAGCACCGCAAACCCTTTGTTGATGTCATTTTCAGGGAAAAAGCCACAAGCCTTTTTCTGCAGCCCTTTTTCCCATTTCTTTTAAAAACGAAAATGTTGCTGTATTTTGGCTAATTTCTTGGTCTCCTTCAGGGGAACCCACAAACATTGGGTACCTCTAGAATCCCTAGGATGTTGGAAAAAAGGACGCAAATTTGGTGTGGGTAGCTTATGTGGACAAAATGTTATGAGGGCCAAAGTGCTAACTGCCCCAAATAGCCAAAAAAAGGCTTGGCAGTGAAGGGGTTAATAGTGTTAGAACACACATGATATAAAACGTCACGTATACATACAGGCTGATGTTATGATGTCAGGGGTGGAGCTAAAATTTATGCTGCACCAATCCCCCCTCCTTAGGCGATTCAAGCCATCACATCATTATATGAATCTCTTAACAATCGGACCATTTACAGCCTCAAAGGTTGATCCAGAAAAGATCATCTGGATTGATCTAGATGCTTCAGTTCATCATAACATCTGCTTCATCTAGTTTCAAGTTCTATGTCTGCTTTACTTCTCCTCACTCCCTTCTGTAATCTCTTGTATCCTTTATAGAGTCAAAATACACTTAATCCCCAAAGAGCAATCATCAACAGAGATCTCAAGATGCTTCCAACAATTTCACTTCCTAGGTTTACAAACCATCCACCAATAGAAGACAATACATTCCCTGTTGCATTCCATGCACCCGTTGCTCCTAATGCCTTTAAATCTTCTTCTAAATCAGTAATGCGCATAATACATTTCTTCAAGTCCTTACTGTTATCAGGGTTATGAGTGCAACATTGTTGAACTTTTAACATCCAACTGACACTGTCCTCCTTCACGAGAAGAATGTCTAATGCAAGTCTGTTTTGCAAAACCATTGATCTTATAGTAATCATCTCAGTATCTACAACTAATAACGCACCTGCTGACTAGTGGACAACGTATCTACAAAAGGGAACAACTTTCTAATCTTAATGTCATTAAAAATCACTCCTAGTGATGGAATTGTTGCACCATAAATATCTCCTACAATCTCTGAACTACTAACACCTCTTTTAGTTTGGGTATTTGCTTCCCACAGAGGATAATTACGATGTTCCTCATGAAAAATCTTGGTAAAAAACTATACCGAAATAGCTTACACCATACCATCCCTTGGGCAACCTAAAATAACCTTGACAACCACAAATCTAATAAACTCCAGGTATAACAGGATCTTGTCCGGACAAAACAAAATGGCCATCTCTTTCTAACTTCAAAGGTGTGGTCACACTCACTTTAACTATAAATCTTGTGGCAGTTGTAGATCTCTCCATAGATATGCACAATTTTCCTTTATGTCTCCAATCTAGTATCAGGGCGGCTTGATTCCCTGCAGCTAAATGTTCACCTTCTTAATACCATTGATGTCCAATTTTAACCTTCTCTGCCTTAGATTGATTCATCTTCTTCTGTCTTCAACTACATTCAGTAAATTCTTTTCAACTCCTGTCAGAGCACCTGTCAGGTTGTTTTGGTGAGCATAAACAGTATCTAATGACATGATAGATTTAAACAATCCTTTAACTGTTTCTATATTCTTTCCTTTGGGGTTTTTGTTCAAGTGTTTAAGAATAGGAATTTCTGAGAAGACTAAATCATAATTCAAAAAATAGTACTGAAAATGTTCTTGTTCATACAGAAGGCTCATCAACAAGCTACCAGTAACACCATAAATCAAAGGGATATGGTGATCCGTTATTCCTTCTGTAGCTGATGCAGGTAATTGCGTACATACATAGCAATCCTTTGCATTCATAGTGTCAAAGTACTCATAAAGCAATTTATAAAAAACATTTGATGAAAGATCTTATCTAGAAGCATCTAACTGCAAATCTTTTTATTTAGTGACTGCATTCTATCATCAGTAGAAAATGGGATCTTAGGGACACTTGTAGATCTAATGTTCTCTACACTAGGATGTGTAGATAAGCTCAGTCCTATAAGTAAGGTAATTATTACTATTACCGTTACAACTAACACTCCTACATCTACCGCTACTGTTAACAGGTTCCATGATTTATAGAAATTCATAAAAATTGAGACCTGTTCAAAAAAAATGTAGTAGTAGCAAGTTCTCTTTTGGTTCCCACTTGTGTAGTAATGGATTCAACAAAGTTCAAATATTATTTGCAAAACCTTTGTGAGTCTTCCTTAACCTTACTTCCTGTTCTTCTAAATGACAACCATACAATGTTTCTGCAGACTTCTCAGACCACGGCATTCTTCTTTATTCTCTACAAAGTCTATTTAATGTCTCTAGTAAAGGCACTATTCAAATTCACTAGTGATCACATCCAGGATGAAATGTCTCAGTCAGTCTAGTGGCAATACAATCCCAAAGCTAAGTTTAGCCGCCACACAGTTCAGTTCACGGAGGTTCCGCTGGATTTGAATTGTTATAACAATAGATTTCAAATTCTCTCTTCCAGTAATTGGAAGCAAAATATGCCCATTCAGGTGAGCAGTACCTCTGACATGGTACCTTTGGTCTTTTTGCTCTCAGGACTACTGGCCCTTCATATCACTGTCACTTAGGCCAGATTCCTCAGTCTCTTCCGGAATAATGTGTGGTACTCGTACTTCAGGCCATTTCTGTTCGGTTGGCCACTGGTCTCCAGGCACAACTCACTTTGTGTAGCACTAGGTCCTTCTCCAGGATCTGAGTGTGATGCAATCAATGCCTCTGGGTACAACTCTTCTATACCAACTTCAGCTGTTGACTCACTCAGACCCACTCAGACTAAACATGTGCTGTCACAAACCTTTGTTGGTCACCAACAGCTTATCTAACCTGCTCCCTGTGTCTCACTATAAGCACTGGTGCTTCAGGGATAGGTGCTGTTACATCATCAACATCAAGGGGACACAGGACTCTGCAAGTATATGCTGCATGCACCCAGTTGGGGAGACCTCCACATTTCACAGCAGTTTTAGTGAACAAGATCATTTCTGTCAAGGCTCCAAGCGTGTCTTATGCACTTGCTTCTTTACCATAACCCAATCTCTGGGACTGAGCTCATGACACTGCTCTTGTTGCAGTGAAGCTGTAGCCTCTCCAACCTGATGGGACACAGAACTCATTACGTCAGCCGGTCCCTTGAAATAATCAAATCACATGTCATCTGTAATGTTCATAAGTGCATTTGCAGGCACAGCTGGTAATCTCATGGCTCTTCCCATGATAATTTCATGGGGAGACAGTCCTGCTCTCCTATCTGGAGTACTGTGAAGACTCTTCAACGCAAGAGGCAACACATCAAGCCATTTCAAAGAAGTGGAAGCACACACTTTAGCCAGTCTGGTTTTCAGTGTTCCATTGAATTGTTCCACCAGAATTGAAGCCTCAGGTCTATAGTTGCAATGTAGTATCCGCTACATGTGCAATCCTGCACACAATAATTAAAAGACCTCATTGTTAAAATAAGTTCCTCTGTCTGACCACAGAGACGTCGGGAAACCAAATTGTGGAATTCATTCTCTTAACCATAACTTCACTACTGTGAGACTGTCCTTTCTCCTAGTAGGGTGAGCATCAACCCGACAAAAGAAAATGCATAAACTCTGAATCCATTGCACATAGGTAGCTCAATTAAATCTAACTGCATCCTGGTGAAGGGGCCTCCTAATCTCCCTGTGAGACTCAGTGTTACTGCAGTTATTTTCCCTACATGCACACAACACAGCTGTGACACAATGCTTCAGCCATGAATCTTAACCTAGGATTGAACCATGCCTGTCAAAACAATCGCCCCATTGCATCCCTTCCAACATGAGCTGGACCATGGTAATGCCTTGCCATAGAGGGCAACAAGCTATGTGGTAACACAGGTCTTTCATCACTTGAAAACCAAATCTCATGCTCATCTGTTTTGACACATCCTGCTTTAATCCAACCTTGCTATTCTGGTTCTGATACTTGTTCCTACAGCCTCTTAACTTCTTGCTACATTTCTGCTGTAGCTAGCAAGAGGTTTTACTTGATCTCATCTGTTTCACTTATTTTTATATTCACATTTGAAAGCACAGGCATCTAAGGCACAATATCTGGTGAGCTCATCAACAATAGCAACACAAAAGGATGATGGACGGAGTGTTGAACAATGCAAACACTCACCCCCAGTCACAGATCTGGGTTTAATCCATTGTTCTTTTGCTCACCATGCCACCATAGTTTGGACCCAGCCATATGCAAATCAGCCTTGACACTGTTCCTCATGGGAACAGTCCAGCCCGAACTGCTAAGCCAGGTCCTCACTGGACCGGAAACAAGCATCCTGGGACCGGTTTCAGGGTTTCACCCTTCATCAGCCAGGCTAGCTTGAATCCTTTGGCACAGTGAGCAAGGGACTCTCATCAACAAACCTGTTTCCCACTGTTATAAAATCTTCTCCCTTGCGGAGTGCAGAGCGCTTCAGAACCACACTTTAGGCAGGTAACTGTAATGTCTTTAACACCTTATGCACTCTTTCTCTCTTCTAGAGCTCCAGAAGAGGTCATAAGTCCTCAGTGTGACCAGAACTGTCCAAATTCATGGACGGCACCAAAGCTATACTGACTATGTGTGAAAATGGTCACCTTCAGCTGGTCTGAAAAACAGCATGCTCTCGTCAGGGCCATCAATTCAGCCACTTGTACCGAAAACACTCCTTGAAGCCATGAAGCTTCAACCACACCTGAGACAGTACCGACTGTGTAGGCAGCTCTCAATCAATCAAGTAATTGTAAAGCGCAGCTTGTCACCTGCGAGGTATTCACTCTTCCTTCATGGTCTCGTAAGCAGGAGCCATCAACAAACATTACCACTGGCATCAGTGTGCATTTATTGTGCTGAGAAGTTTGATACCAAACTTCCCAGATTTCAGTGTAGTCATTATGGAACTGTGGAGTTCGTGTTTGACAAACTCCCAGACCATATACTCTTATGGCTACCCTGCACTTACAATGTCTAAGGTTTTACTTAGACACTGTAGGGGCACAGTGCTCCTGCACATATGCCCTCACCTGTGGTATAGTGCACCCTACCTTAGGGCTTTAAGGCCTGCTAGAGGGGTGACTTACCTATGCCACAGGCAGAGTGAGGTTGGCATGGCACTCTGAGGGGAGTGCCATGTCGACTTAGTCATTTTCTCCCCACCAGCACACACAAGCTGTGAGGCAGTGTGCATGTGCTGAGTGAGGGGTCCCCAGGGTGGCATAAGACATGCTGCAGCCCTTAAAGACCTTCCCTGGCATCAGGGCACTTGGTTCCAGGGGTACCAGTTACAAGGGACTTATCTGAGTGCCAAGGCTGCGCCAATTGTGGAAGCAAAGGTACAGTTTAGGGAAAGAACACTGGTACTGGGGCCTGGTTAGCAGGGTCCCAGCACACTTTCAATCAAAACTTAGCATAAGCAACGGCAAAAAGTTAGGGGGTAACCATGCTAAGGAGGCATTTCCTTACAGTAACCAATTGAATAACTCTGCCAACAAACCAAATGCTGCTGAATCATTTTGATAATCTCAAGTTTCAATCCATGCGCAAATTTAAACACAGTATGTCCCAGCCGTCAGACTCTGCTAGCTTGGAAGTGTGGATTCAGCCTGTCTGTATCCAAGGAGATTCTGAATAGAGCAGCAGTTGCCTTTCCCCCTGACCACACGGACTGGACTTGGCTGATTGGCTCCCTGAGTCCCTGTTGCACCTGAGCCGTGCCCCCCCCCCCTGCTCTGGCCCCTTAAGTTTGTGGAGGGAAGCCCAAGAGAGCCACCTCTATTTTGTGAGCCTCTGCATCTCCCCTGTGTCTAGATACAGCCCAGTGTTCAAGGATTGCAAAAAGACCTAGGTAAGGAGCCCTGAGATTTTTCTGGGTAAATTGTATTATTTGTTCAAAAGTGTTTATTTCAGCTACCTGTGTCTGTTTTACTGTGGACTCTCTGTGTTTAAGGCCGCCTGGTCTCTTTTAAAGTGGTGTTTTTTTTTAATTCGTTTTTGCCGTGACTGTGTGAATTGCCTTGCTAGTTTGTGGCACATAACCCCCCCCCCTTTTTTTTCTCTTCTAAGTAAAAAGGCTACATAGATCTTGCAGAGCGTGTCGTTAGGAGACTATTTTAATCTGTTTCTGTGATTTAAATTGTGCTTAAAAACTGTCTGCCCCCCTGTTGTTTTGCTTTTAAAAAAGCCTGATTTCAGAGTGCGCGCCCATTAATATTCCAGAGTTTGTTTCTTTAACAATCTCTCCCTTACCTGGAAAGTAGACTCTGCTAGCTTGGAAGTGTGGATTCAGCCTGTCTGTATCCAAGGAGATTCTGATTAGAGCAGCAGTTGTCTTTCCCCCTGACCACAGGGACTGGACTTAGCTGATTGGCTCCCTGAGTGCCTGTTGCACCTGAGCCCCCCCACCCGCCCACCTGCTCTGGCCCCTTAAGTTTGTGGAGGGAAGCCCAAGACAGCCACCTCCATTTTGTGAGCCTCTGCATCTCTCCTGTGTCCTGATACAGCCCAGTGTTCAACGATTGCAAAAAGACCTAGGTAAGGAGCCCTGAGATTTTTCTGGGTAAATAGTATTATTTGTTCAAAAGTGTTTATTTCAGCTACCTGTGTCTGTTTTACTGTGGACTCTCTGTGTTTCAGGCAACCTGGCCTCTTTTAAAGTGGTGTTTTTTTTTTAATTTGTTTTTGCCGTGACTGTGTGAATTGCCTTGCTAGTTTGTGGCACATAACACCACCCCCCTTTTTTTCTCTTCTAAGTAAAAAGGCTACATACATCTTGCAGAGTGTGTCTTTAGGACACTGTTTTAATCTGTTTCTGTGATTTAAATTGTGCTTAAAAACTGTCTGCCCCCCTGTTTATTTGCCATTAAAAAAGCCCGATTTCAGAGTGCACGTCCAGCAATATTCCAGTGTTTGTTTCTTAAGCAATCTCTCCCTTACCTGCAAAGTAGACTCTTCTAGCTTTGAAGAGTGGATTCAGCCTGTCTGTTTCCAAGGATATTCTGAATAGAGCAGCAGTTGCCTTTCCCCCAGGCCACAGGGACTGGACTTAGCTGATTGGTTCCCTGAGACCTGTTGCACCTGAGCCCCGCCCCCCACCTGCTCTAGCCCCTTAAGTTTGAGGAGGGAAGCCCAAGACAGCCACCTCCATTTTGTGAGCCTCTGCATCTCCCCTGTGTCCTGATACAACCCAGGGTTCAAGGATTGCAAAAAGACCTAGGTAAGGAGCCCTGGGATTCTTCTGGGTAAATAGTATTATTTGTTCAAAAGTGTTCATTTCAGCTACCTGTGTCTGTTTTACTGTGGACTCTCTGTGTCTCAGGCAGCCTGGCCTCTTTTAAAGTGGTGTTTTTTTTTTTATTAGTTTTTGCCATGACTGTGTGAATTGCCTTGCTAGTTTGTGGCACATAACCCCCCTCCCTTTTTTTTCTCTTCTAAGTAAAAAGGCTACATACATCTTGCAGAGTGTGTTTTTAGGAGACTGTTTTAATCTGTTTCTGTGATATAAATTGTGCTTAAAAACTGTCTGCCCCCCTTTTTTTTTGCCTTTAAAAAAGCCCGATTTCAGAGTGCGCGCCCAGCAATATTCCAGTGTTTGTTTCTTAAACAATCTCTCCCTTCCCTGAAAGTAGACTCTGCTACCTTGGAAGTGTGGATTCAGCCTGTCTGTATCCAAGGAGATTCTGAATAGAGCAGCAGTTGCCTTTCCCCCTGACCACAGGAACTAGACTTAGCTGATTGGCTCCCTGAGTCCCTGTTGCACCTTAGCCCCGCCCCCCACCTGCTCTGGCCCCGTAAGTTTGTGGAGGGAATCCCAAGACAGCCACCTCCATTTTGTGAGCCTCTGCATCTCCCCTGTGTCCTGATACAGCCCAGTGTTCAAGGATAGCAAAAAGACCTAGGTAAGGAGCCCTGAGATTTTTCTGGGTAAATAGTATTATTTGTTCAAAAGTGTTTATTTCAGCTACCTGTGTCTATTTTACTGTGGACTCTCTGTGTTTCAGGCAGCCTAGCCTCTTTTAAAGTGGTGTTTTTTTTAAATTCGTTTTTGCCATGACTGTGTTTATTGCCTTGCTAGTTTGTGGCACATAACCCCCCCTTTTTTTTCTCTTCTAAGTAAAAAGGCTACATACATCTTGCAGAGTGTGTTTTTAGGAGACTGTTTTAATCTGTTTCTGTGATTTAAATTGTGCTTAAAAACTGTCTGCCCCCCCTGTTTTTTTGCCTTTTAAAAAGCCAGATTTCAGAGTGCGCGCCCAGCAATATTCCAGTGTTTGTTTCTTAAGCAATCTCTCCCTTACCTGGAAAGTAGACTCTGCTAGCTTGGAAGTGTGGATTCAGCCTGTCTGTATCCAAGGAGATTCCGAATAGAGCAGCAGTTGCCTTTCCCCCTGACCACAGGGACTGGACTTAGCTGATTGGCTCCCTGGGTCCCTGTTGCACCTGAGGTCCGCCCCGTCCCACCTCCACTGGCCCCTTAAGTTTGTGGAGGGAAGCCCAAGACAGCCACCTCCGTTTTGTGAGCCTCTGCATCTCACCTGTGTCCTGATACAGCCCAGTGTTCAAGGATTGCAAAAAAGACCTACGTAAGGAGCCCTGAGATTTTTCTGGGTAAATAGTATTATTTATTCAAAAGTGTTTATTTCAGCTACCTGCGTCTGTTTTACTGTGGACTCTCTGTGTCTCAGGCAGCCTGGCCTCTTTTAAAGTGGTGGGGTTTTTTTTAATTCGTTTTTGCAGTGACTGTGTGAATTGCCTTGCTACTTTGTGGCACATAACCCTCCCCACCTCTTTTTTTTCTGTTCTAAGTAAAAAGGCTACATACATCTTGCAGAGTGTGTTTTTAGGAGACTGTTTTAATCTGTTTCTGTGATTTAAATAGTGCTTAAAAACTGATTGCCCCCTGTTTTTTTGCCTTTAAAATACCCAATTTCAGAGTGAGCGCCCAGCAATATTCTGGTATTTGTTTCTTAAAAAATCTCTCCCTTACCTGGAAAGTAGACTCTGCTACCTTGCAAGTGTGGATTCAGCCTGTCTGTATCCAAGGAGATTCTGAATAGAGCAGCAGTTGCCTTTCCCCCTGACCACAGGAACTAGACTTAGCTGATTGGCTCCCTGAGTCCCTGTTGCACCTTAGCCCCGCCCCCCCCACCTGCTCTGGCCCCTTAAGTTTGTGGAGGGAAGCCCAAGACAGCCACCTCTATTTTGTGAGCCTCTGCATCTCCCCTGTGTCCTGATACAGCCCAGTGTTCAAGGATTGCAAAAAGACCTAGGTAAGGAGCCCTGAGATTTTTCTGGGTAAATAGTATTATTTGTTCAAAAATGTTTATTTCAGCTAACTGTGTCTGTTTTACTGTGGACTCTCTGTGTCTCAGGCAGCCTAGCCTTTTTTAAAGTGGTGTTTTTTTTAATTCGTTTTTGCCATGACTGTGTGAATTGCCTTGCTAGTTTGTGGCACATAACCCCCCCTTTTTTTTTCTCTTCTAAGTAAAAAAGGCTACATACATCTTGCAGAGTGTGTTTTTAGGAGACTGTTTTAATCTATTTCTGTGATTTAAATTGTGCTTAAAAACTGTCTGCCCCCCTGTTTTTTTGCCTTTAAAAAACCCTGATTTCAGAGTGCGCGCCCATTAATATTCCAGTGTTTCTTTCGTAAACAATCTCTCCCTTACCTGGAAAGCAGACTCTGCTAGCTTGGAAGTGTGGATTCAGCCTGTCTGGATCCAAAGAGATTCTGATTAGAGCAGCAGTTGTCTTTCCCCCTGAACACAGGGACTGGACTTAGCTGATTGGCTCCCTGAGTACCTGTTGTACCTGAGCCCCCCACCCCCCCACCTGCTCTGGCTCCTTAAGTTTGTGGAGGGAAGCCCAAGACAGCCACCTCCATTTTGTGAGCCTCTGCATCTCTCCTGTGTCCTGATACAGCCCAGTGTTCAAGGATTGCAAAAAGACCTAGGTAAGGAGCCCTTAGATTTTTCTGGGTAAATAGTATTATTTGTTCAAAAATGTTTATTTCAGCTACCTGTGTCTGTTTTAGTGTGGACTCTCTGTGTCTCAGGCAGCCTGGCCTCTTTTAAAGTGGTATTTTTTTTTTATTAGTTTTTGCCACGACTGTGTGAATTGCCTTGCTAGTTTGTGGCACATAACCCCCCTCCTTTTTTTTTCTCTTCTAAGTAAAAAGGCTACATACATCTTGCAGAGTGTGGTTTTAGGAGACTGTTTTAATCTGTTTCTGTGATTTAAATTGTGCTTAAAAACTGTCTGTCCCCCTGTTTTTTTGCCTTTAAAAAAGCCCGATTTCAGAGTGCGCACCCAGCAATATTCCAGTGTTTGTTTCTTAAACAATCTCTCCCTTTCCTGGAAGTAGACTCTGCTACCTTAGAAGTGTGGATTCAGCCTGTCTGTATCCAAGGAGATTCTGAATAGAGCAGCAGTTGCCTTTCCCCCTGACCACAGGAACTAGACTTAGCTGATTGGCTCCCTGGGTCCCTGTTGCACCTGAGGTCCGCCCCCTCACCTCCACTGGCCCCTTATGATTGTGGAGGGAAGCCCAAGACAGCCACCTCAGTTTTGTGAGCCTCTGCATCTCCCCTGTGTCCTGATACAGCCCAGTGTTCAAGGATTGCAAAAAGACCTAGGTAAGGAGCCCTGAGATTTTTCTGGGTAAATAGTATTATTTATTCAAAAGTGTTTATTTCAGCTACCTGCGTCTGTTTTACTGTGGACTCTCTGTGTTTCAGGCAGCCTGGCCTCTTTTAAAGTGGTGTTTTTTTTTTTAATTCGTTTTTGCCGTGACTGTGTGAATTGCCTTGCTAGTTTGTGGCACATAAACCCCCTTTTTTTTTCTCTTCTAAGTAAAAAAGGCTACATACATCTTGCAGAGTGTGTTTTTAGGAGACTGTTTTAATCTATTTCTGTGATTTAAATTGTGCTTAAAAACTGTCTGCCCCCCTGTTTTTTTGCCTTTAAAAAAGCCAGATTTCAGAGTGCGCACCCAGCAATATTCCAATGTTTGTTTCTTAAACAATCTCTCCCTTACCTAGAAAGTAGACTCTAATAGCTTGGAAGTGTGGATTCAGCCTGTCTGTATCGAAGGAGATTCTGAATAGAGCAGCAGTTGCCTTTCCCCCTGACCACAGGGACTGGAATTAGCTGATAGGCTCCCTGAGTCCCTGTTGCACCTAAGCTCTGCCCCACACCTGCTCTGGCCCCTTAAGGTTGTGGAGGGAAGCCCAAGACATCCACCTCCATTTTGTGAGCCTCTGTATCTCTCCTGTGTCCTGATACAGCCCAGTGTTCAAGGATTGCAAAAAGACCTAGGTAAGGAGCCCTGAGATTTTTCTGGGTAAATAGTATTATTTGTTCAAAAATGTTTATTTCAGCTACCTGTGTCTGTTTTACTGTGGACTCTCTGTGTCTCAGGCAGCCTGGCCTCTTTTAAAGTGGTGTTTTTTTTAATTAGTTTTTGCCACGACTGTGTGAATTGCCTTGCTAGTTTGTGGCACATAACCCCCCTCCCTTTTTTTTCTCTTCTAAGTAAAAAGGCTACATACATCTTGCAGAGTGTGGTTTTAGGAGACTGTTTTAATCTGTTTCTGTGATTTAAATTGTGCTTAAAAACTGTCTGTCCCCCTGTTTTTTTGCCTTTAAAAAAGCCCGATTTCAGAGTGCGCACCCAGCAATATTCCAGTGTTTGTTTCTTAAACAATCTCTCCCTTCCCTGGAAGTAGACTCTGCTACCTTGGAAGTGTGGATTCAGCCTGTCTGTATCCAAGGAGATTCTGAATAGAGCAGCAGTTGCCTTTCCCCCTGACCACAGGAACTAGACTTAGCTGGTTGGCTCCCTGGGTCCCTGTTGCACCTGAGGTCCGCCCCCCCACCTCCACTGGCCCCTTATGATTGTGGAGGGAAGCCCAAGACAGCCACCTCCGTTTTGTGAGCCTCTGCATCTCCCTTGTGTCCTGATACAGCCCAGTGTTCAAGGATTGCAAAAAGACCTAGGTAAGGAGCCCTGAGATTTTTCTGGGTAAATAGTATTATTTATTCAAAAGTGTTTATTTCAGCTACCTGTGTCTGTTTTACTGTGGACTCTCTGTGTTTCAGGCAGCCTGGCCTCTTTTAAAGTGGTGTTTTTTTTTAAATTAGTTTTTGCCGTGACTGTGTGAATTGCCTTGCTGCTTTGTGGCTCATAAACCCCCCCCTCTTTTTTTCTCATCTTAGTAAAAAGGCTACATACATCTTGCAGAGTGTGTTTTTAGGAGACTGTTTTAATCTATTTCTGTGATTTAAATTGTGCTTAAAAACTGTCTGCCCCCCTGTTTTTTTGCCTTTAAAAAAGCCTGATTTCAGAGTGCGCGCCCAGTAATATTCCAGTGTTTGTTTCTTAAACAATCTCTCCCTTACCTGAAAGGGAGACTCTGCTAGCTTGGAAGTGTGGATTCAGCCTGTCTGTATCCAAGGAGATTCCGAATAGAGCAGCAGTTGCCTTTCCCCCTGACCAAAGGAACTGGACTTAGCTGATTGGCTCCCTGAGTCCCTGATGCACCTGAGCCCCGCCCCCCCACACCTGCTCTGGCCCCTAAAGTTTGTGGAGGGAAGCCAAAGACAGCCACCTCCATTTTGTGAGCCTCTGCATCTCCCCTGTGTCCTGATACAGCCCAGTGATCAAGGATTGCAATGAACACCTATGTAAGGAGCCCTGAGATTTTTCTGGGTAAATAGTATTATTTATTCAAAAGTGTTTATTTCAGCTACCAGTGTCTGTTTTACTGTGGACTCTCTGTGTTTCAGACAGCCTGGCCTCTTTTAAAGTGGTGTTTTTTTTTTTATTAGTTTTTGCTGTGACTGTGTGAATTGCCTTGCTAGTTTGTGGCAAATAACCCCCCCCCCCTTTTTTCTCTTCTAAGTAAAAAGGCTACATACATCTTGCAGAGTTTGTTTTTACGAGACAGTTTTAATCTGTTTCTGTGATTTAGATTGTGCTTAAAAACTGCCTGCCCCCCTGTTTTTTTGCCTTTTAAAAATCCAGATTTCAGAGTGCGTGCCCAGCAATATTCCAGTGTTTGTTTCTTAAACAATCTCTCCCTTACCTGGAAAGTAGACTCTGCTAGCTTGGAAGTGTGGATTCAGCCTGTCTGTTTCCAAGGATATTCTGAATAGAGCAGCAGTTGCCTTTCCCTCACGCCACAGGGACTGGACTTAGCTGATTGGCTCCCTGAGACCCTGTTGCACCTGAGCCCCACCCCTCCACCTGCTCTGGCCCCTTAAGTTTGTGGAGGGAAGCCCAAGACAGCCACCTCCATTTTGTGAGCCTCTGCATCTCCCCTGTGTCCTGATACAGCCCAGGGTTCAAGGATTGCAAAAAGACCTAGGTAAGGAGCCCTGGGATTTTTCTCGGTAAATAGTATTATTTGTTCAAAAGTGTTTATTTCAGCTACCTGGGTCTGTTTTACTGTGGACTCTCTGTGTCTCAGGCAGCCTGGCCTCTTTTAAAGTGGTGGGTTTTTTTAAATTAGTTTTTGCCATGACTGTGTGAATTGCCTTGCTACTTTGTGGCACATAACTCCCCCCCTTTTTATTCTCTTCTAAGTAAAAAGGCTACATATATCTTGCAGAGTGTGTTTTTAGGAGACTGTTTTAATCTGTTTCTGTGATTTAAATTGTGCTTAAAAACTGTCGGACCCCCTGTTTTTTTGCCGTTAAAAAAGCCCAATTACAGAGTGCGCGCCCAACAATATTCCAGTGTTTGTTTGTTAAACAATCTCTCCCTTACCTGGAGAGAAGACTCTGCTAGCTTGGAAGTATGGATTCAGCCTGTCTGTATCCAAGGAGATTCTGAATAGAGCAGCAGTTGCCTTTCCCCCTGACTACAGGGACAGGACTTTGCTGATTGGCTCCCTGAGTCCCTGTTGCACCTGAACCCCACCCTCCCCACCTGCTCTGGCCCCTTAAGTTTGTGGAGGGAAGCCCAAGACAGCCACCTCCATTTTGTGAGCCTCTGCATCTCCCCTGTGTCCTGATACAGCCCAGTGTTCAAGGATTGCAAAAAGACCTAGGTAAGGAGCCCTGAGATTTTTCTGGGTAAATAATATTATTTGTTCAAAAGTGTTTATTTCAGCTACCTTTGTCTGTTTTACTGTGGACTCTCTGTGTTTCAGGCAGCCTGGCCTCTTTTAAACTGGTGTTTTTTTTTTTGATTAGTTTTTGCCGTGACTATGTGAATTGCTTTGCTAGTTTGTGGCACATAACCTCCCCCTTTTTTTTCTAATCTAAGTAAAAAGGCTACATACATCTTGCAGAGTGTGTATTTATGAGACTATTTTAATCTGTTTCTGTGATTTAAATAGTGCTTAAAAACTGTCTGCCCCCCCTGTTTTTTTACCTTTAAAAAAGCCCGATTTCAGAGTGCGCGCCCAGCAATATTCCAGTGTTTGTTTCTTAAACAATCTCTCCCTTCCCTGGAAGTAGACTCTACTACCTTGGAAGTGTGGATTCAGCCTGTCGGTATCCAAGGAGATTCTGAATAGAGCAGCAGTTGCCTTTCCCCCTGACCACAGGAACTAGACTTAGCTGATTGGCTCCCTGAGTCCCTGTTGCACCTTAGCCCCGCCCCCCACCTGCTCTGGCCCCTTAAGTTTGTGGAGGGAAGCCCAAGACAGCCACCTCCATTTTGTGAGCCTCTGCATCTCCCCTGTGTCCTGATACAGCCCAGTGTTCAAGGATAGCAAAAAGACCTAGGTAAGGAGCCCTGAGATTTTTCTGGGTAAATAGTATTATTTGTTTTAAAGTGTTTATTTCAGCTACCTGTGTCTGTTTTACTGTGGACTGTCTGTGTTTCAGTCAGCCTAGACTCTTTTAAAGTGGTTTTTTTTTAAATTCGTTTTTGCCGTGACTGTGTGAATTGCCTTGCTAGTTTGTGGCACATAACCCCCCTTTTTTTTCTCTCTTCTCAGTAAAAAGGCTACATACATCTTGCAGAGTGTGTTTTTAGGAGACTGTTTTAATCTATTTCTGTGATTTTAATTGTGCTTAAAAACTGTCTGCCGCCCTGTTTTTTTGCCTTTAAAAAAGCCTGATTTCAGAGTGCGCGCCCAGTAATATTCCAGTGTTTGTTTCTTAAACAATCTCTATCTTACCTGGAAAGCAGACTCTGCTAGCTTGAAAGTGTGGATTCAGCCTTCTGATTAGAGCAGCAGTTGTCTTTCCCCCTGAACACAGGGACTGGACTTAGCTGATTGGCTCCCTGAGTGCCTGTTGCACCTGACCCCCCCCCCCACCTGCTCTGGCCCCTTAAGTTTGTGCAGGGAAGCCCAAGACAGCCACCTCCATTTTGTGAGCCTCTGCATCTCCCCTGTGTCCTGATACAGACCAGGGTACAAGGATTGCAAAAAGACCTAGGTAAGGAGCCCTGGGATTTTTCTGGGTAAATAGTATTATTTGTTCAACAGTGTTCATTTCAGCTACCTGTGTCTGTTTTACTGTGGACTCTCTGTGTCTCAGGCAGCCTGGCCTCTTTTAAAGTGGAGTGTTTTTTTTAAATTAGTTTTTGCCGTGACTGTGTGAATTGCCTTGCTAGTTTGTGGCACATAACCCCCCTCCCTTTTTTTTCTCTTCTAAGTAAAAAGGCTACATACATCTTGCAGAGTGTGTTTTTAGGAGACTGTTTTAATCTGTTTCTGTGATTTAAATTGTGCTTAAAAACTGTCTGCCCCCCTGTTTTTTTGCCTTTAAAAAAACCCGATTTCAGAGTGAGCGCCCAGCAATATTCCAGTGTTTGTTTGTTAAACAATCTCTCCCTTACCTGGAGACTAGACTCTGCTAGCTTGGAAGTGTGGATTCAGCCTGTCTGTATCTAACTAGATTCTGAATAGAGCAGCAGTTGCCTTTCCCCCTGACCACAGGGACTGGACTTAGCTGATTGGCTCCATGGGTCCCTGTTGCACCTGAGCCCCGCCACCCCCCACCTCCACTGGCCCCTTAAATTTGTGGAGGGAAGCCCAAGACAACCACCTCCATTTTGTGAGCCTCTGCATCTCCCCTGTGTCCTGATACAGCCTAGTGTTCAAGGATTGCAAAAAAGACCTACGTAAGGAGCCCTGTGATTTTTCTGGGTAAATAGTATTATTTATTCAAAAGTGTTTATTTCAGCTACCTGTGTCTGTTTTACTGTGGACTCTCTGTGTTTCAGGCAGCCAGGCCTCTTTTAAAGAGGTGTTTTTTTAAAATTTGTTTTTGCCATGACTGTGTGAATTGCCTTGCTAGTTTGTGGCACATAACCCCCCCTTTCTTTCTAATCTAAGTAAAAAGGCTACATACATCCTGCAGAGTGTCTTTTTAGGAGACTGCTTTAATCTGTTTCTCTGATTTAAATATTGCTTAAAAACTGTCTGCCCCCTTGTTTTTTTGCCTTTAAAAAAGCCAGATTTCAGAGTGCGCACCCAGCAATATTCCAATGTTTGTTTCTTAAACAATCTCTCCCTTACCTGGAAAGTAGACTCTACTAGCTTGGAAGTGTGGATTCAGCCTGTCAGTATCCAAGGAGATTCTGAATAGAGCAGCAGTTGCCTTTCCCCCTGACCACAGGGACTGGAATGAGCTGATTGGCTCCCTGAGTCCCTGTTACACATAAGCTCTGCCCCCCACCTGCTCTGGCCCCTTAAGTTTGTGGAGGGAATCCCAAGACAGCCACCTCCATTTTGTGAGCCTCTGCATCTCCCCTGTGTCCTGATAAAGCCCAGTGTTCAAGGATTCCAAAAAGACCTAGGTAAGGATCCCTGAGATTTTTCTGGGAAAATAGTATTATTTGTTGAAAAGTGTTTATTTCAGCTACCTGTGTCTGTTTTACTGTGGACATACCGTGTTTCAGGCAGCCTGGCCTCTTTTAAAGTGATGTTTTTTTAAAATTAGGTTTTCTGTGACTGTGTGAATTGCCTTGCTAGTTTTTGGCACATAACCCCCCTTTTTTTCTAATCTAAGCAAAAAGGCTACATACATCTTGCAGAGTGTGTCTTTGGGAGATTGTTTTAATCTGTTTCTGTGATTTAAACAGTGCTTAAGAACTGTCTGCCCCCCCTGTTTTTTTGCCTTTTAAAAAGCCAGATTTCAGAGTGCGAGCCCAGCAATATTCCAGTGTTTGTTTCTTAAACAATCTCTCCCTTACCCGGAAAGTAGACTCTGCTAGCTTGGAAGTGTGGATTCAGCCTGTCTGTTTCCAAGGATATTCTGAATAGAGCAGCAGTTGCCTTTCCCCCTGGCCACAGGGACTGGACTTAGCTTTTTGGCTCCTTGAGACCCTGTTGCATCTGAGCCCCGCCCCCCCCACCTGCTCTGGCCCCTTAAGTTTGTGGAGGGAAGCCCAAGACAGCCACCTCCATTTTGTGAGCCTCTGCATCAACCCTGTGTCCTGATACAGCCCAGGGTTCAAGGATTGCAAAAAGACCTAGGTAAGGAGCCCTGGGATTTTTCTGGGTAAATAGTATTATTTGTTCAAAAGTGTTTATTTCAGCTACCTGTGTCTGTTTTACTATGGACTCTCTGTGTCTCATGCAGCCTGGCCTCTTTTAAAGTGGTGTTTTTTTTTTATTAGTTTTTGCCGTGACTGTGTGAATTGCCTTGCTAGTTTGTGGCACATAACACCCCCCCTTTCTTTCTCTCCTAAGTAAAAAGGCTACATAAATCTTGCAGATTGTGTTTTTAGGAGACTGTTTTAATCTGTTTCTGTGATTTAAATATTGCTTAAAAACTGTCTGCCCCTCTGTTTTTTTGCCTTTAAAAAAGCCAGATTTCAGAGTGCGCACCCAGCAATATTCCAATGTTTGTTTCTTTAACAATCTCTCCCTTACCTGGAAAGTAGACTCTACTAGCTTAGAAGTGTGGATTCAGCCTGTCTGTTTCCAAGGATATTTTGAATAGAGCAGCAGTTGCCTTTCCCCCTGGCCACAGGGACTGGACTTAGCTTTTTGGCTCCTTGAGACCCTGTTGCACCTTAGCCCCGCCCTCCCACCTCCACTGGCCCCTTAAGTTTGTGGAGGGAAGCCCAAGACAGCCACCTCCGTTTTGTGAGCCTCTGCATCTCTCCTGTTTCCTGATACAGCCCAGTGTTCAAGGATTCCAAAAACATCTAGGTAAGAAGCCCTGAGATTTTTCTGGGTAAATACTATCATTTGTTCCAAAGTGCTTATTTCACCTACCTGTGTCTGTTTTACTGTGGACTCTCTGTGTTTCAGGCAGCCTGGCCTCTTTTAAGGTGGCGTTTTTTTTAATTAGTTTTTGCTGTGACTGTGTGAATTCCCTTGCTAGTTTGTGGCACATAACCCCCCCCCCTTTTTTTATTTTCTATGTAAAAAGGCTACATATATCTTGCAGAGTGTGTTTTTAGGAGAATGTTTTAATCTGTTTCTGTGATTTAAATTGTGCTTAAAAACTGTATAACCCCCTGTTTTTTTTACCTTTAAAAAAGCCCAATTTCAGAGTGTGCACCAAGCAATATTCCAGTGTTTGTTTCTTAAACAATTTCTCCCTTACCTGGAAAGTAGACTCTGCTAGCTTGGAAGTGTGGGTTCAGCCTGTCTGTATCCAAGGAGATTCTGAATAGAGCAGCAGTTGCCTTTCCCCCTGACCACAGGGACTGGACTTAGCTGATTGGCTCCCTGAGTGCCTGTTGCACCTGAGCCCCGCCCCCCCCACCTGCTCTGGCCCCTTAAGTTTGTGGAGGAAAGCCCAAGACAGCCACCTCCATTTTGAGAGCCTCTGCATCTCCCCTGTGTCCTCATACAAACCAGTGTTCAAAGATTGCAAAAAGACCTAGTCAAGGAGCCCTGAGATTTTTCTGGCTAAATTGTATTATTTGTTCAAAAGTGTTAATTTCAGCTACCTGTGTCTGTTTTATTGTGGACATACCGTGTTTCAGGCAGCCTGGCCTCTTTTAAAGTGGTGTTTTTTTTAAATTAGGTTTTGCCGTGACTGTGTGAATTGCCTTGCTAGTTTGTGGCACATAACCCCCCCTTTTTTTTCTAATCTAAGTAAAAAGGCTACATACATCTTGCAGAGTGGGTTTTTAGGAGACTGTTTTAATCTGTTTCTGTGATTTAAATTGTGCTTAAAAACTGTCTGCCCCCCTGTTTTTTTGCCTTTAAAAAAGCCCGATTTCAGAGTGCGTGCCCAACGGTATTCTAGTGTTTGTTTCTTAAACAATCTCTCCCTTACCTGAAAAGTAGACTCTGCTAGCTTGGAAGTGTGGATTCAGCCTGTCTGTATCTAAGGAGATTCCGAATAGAGCAGCAGATGCCTTTCCCCCTGACCACAGGGACTGGACTTAGCTGATTGGCTCCCTGAGTCCCTGATGCACCTGAGCCCCGCCCCCCCCACACCTGCTCTGGCCCCTAAAGTTTGTGTAGGGAAGCCCAAGACAGCCACCTCCATTTTGTGAGCCTCTGCATCTCCCCTGTGTCCTGATACAGCCCAGTGTTCAAGGATTGCAAAAAACACCTATGTAAGGAGCCCTAAGATTTTTCTGGGAAAATAGTGTTATTTGTTCAAAAGTGACTATTTCAGCTACCTGTGTCTGTTTTACTGTGGACATACCGTGTTTCAGGCAGCCTGGCCTCTTTTAAAGTGATGTTTTTTTAAAATTAGGTTTTCTGTGACTGTGTGAATTGCCTTGCTAATTTGTGGCACATAACCCCCCCCCTTTTTTTTCTAATGTAAGTAAAAAGGCTACATACATCTTGCAGAGTGTGTCTTTGGGAGACTATTTTAATCTGTTTCTGTGATTTAAATAGTGCTTAAAAACTGTCTGACCCCCTGTTTTTTTGCCTTTAAAAAAGCCCGATTTCAGAGTGCGCGCCCAGCAATATTCCAGTGTTTGTTTCTTAAACAATCTCTCCCTTCCCTGGAAGTAGACTCTGCTACCTTGGAAGTGTGGATTCAGCCTGTCTGTATCCAAGGAGATTCTGAATAGAGCAGCAGTTGCCTTCCCCCCCTGACCACAGGAACTAGACTTAGCTGATTGGCTCCCTGAGTCCCTGTTGCACCTTAGCCCCGCCCCCCCACCTGCTCTGACCCCTTAACTTTGTGGAGGGAAGCCCAAGACAGCCACCTCCATTTTGTGAGCCTCTGCATCTCCCCTGTGTCCTGATACAGCCCAGTGTTCAAGGATAGCAAAAAGACCTAGGTAAGGAGCCCTGAGATTTTTCTGGGTAAATAGTATTATTTGTTCAAAAGTGTTTATTTCAGCTACCTGTGTCTGTTTTACTGTGGACTCTCTGTGTTTCAGGCAGCCTGGCCTCTTTTAAAGTGGTGTTTTTTTTGGTAAATTCGTTTTTGCCGTGACTGTGTGAATTGCCTTGCTAGTTTATGGCACATAACCCCCCCTTTTTTTTCTCTTCTAAGTAAAAAGGCTACATACATCTTGCAGAGTGGGTTTTTAGGAGACTGTTTTAATCTGTTTCTGTGATTTAAATTGTGCTTAAAAACTGTCTGCCCCCCTGTTTTATTGCCTTTTAAAAAGCCAGATTTCAGAGTGCGCGCCCAGCAATATTCTAGTGTTTGTTTCTTAAGCAATCTCTCCCTTACCTGGAAAGTAGACTCTGCTAGCTTGGAAGTGTGGATTCAGCCTGTCTGTATCTAAGGAGATTCGGAATAGAGTAGCAGATGCCTTTCCCCCTGACCACAGGGACTGGACTTAGCTGATTGGCTCCCTGGGTCCCTGTTGCACCTGAGCCCCGCCACCTCACCTCCACTGGCCCCTTAAGTTTGTGGAGGGAAGGCCAAGACAGCCACCTCCATTTTGTGAGCCTCTGCATCTCCCCTGTGTCCTGATACAGCCTAGTGTTCAAGGATTGCAAAAAAGACCTACTTAAGGAGCCCTGTGATTTTTCTGGGTAAATAGTATTATTTATTCAAAAGTGTTTATTTCAGCTACCTGTGTCTGTTTTACTGTGGACTCTCTGTGTTTCAGGCAGCCTGGCCTCTTTTAAAGTGGTGTTTTTTTTTTTAATTCGTTTTTGCCGTGACTGTGTGAATTGCCTTGCTACTTTGTGGCACATAACCCCCCCCCCCTCTTTTTTTTCTCATCTTAGTAAAAAGGCTACATACATCTTGCAGAGTGTGTTTTTAGGAGACTGTTTTAATCAGTTTCTGTGATTTAAATTGTGCTTAAAAACTGTCTGCCCCCCTGTTTTTTTGCCTTTAAAAAAGCCCGATTTCAGAGTGTGCGCCCAGCAATATTCCAGTGTTTGTTTGTTAAACAATCTCTCCCTTACCTGGAGAGTAGACTCTGCTAGCTTGGAAGTGTGGATTCAGCCTGTCTGTATCTAACTAGATTCTGAATAGAGCAGCAGTTGCCTTTCCCCCTGACCACAGGGACTGGACTTAGCTGATTGGCTCCCTGGGTCCGTGTTGCACCTGAACCCCGCCACCCCCCACCTCCACTGGCCCCTTAAATTTGTGGAGGGAAGGCCAAGACAGCCACCTCCATTTTGTGAGCCTCTGCATCTCCCCTGTGTCCTGATACAGCCTAGTGTTCAAGGATTGCAAAAAAGACCTACGTAAGGAGCCCTGTGATTTTTCTGGGTAAATAGTATTATTTATTCAAAAGTGTTTATTTCAGCTACCTGTGTCTGTTTTACTGTGGACTCTCTGTGTTTCAGGCAGCCAGGCCTCTTTTAAAGAGGTGTTTTTTAAAAATGTGTTTTTGCCACGACTGTGTGAATTGCCTTGCTAGTTTGTGGCACATAACCCCCCCCTTTCTTTCTCTTCTAAGTAAAAAGGCTACATACATCTTGCAGAGTGTCTTTTTAGGAGACTGTTTCAATCTGTTTCTCTGATTTAAATATTGCTTAAAAACTGTCTGCCCCCCTGTTTTTTTGCCTTTAAAAAAGCCAGATTTCAGAGTGCGCACCCAGCAATATTCCAATGTTTGTTTCTTAAACAATCTCTCCCTTACCTAGAAAGTAGACTCTAATAGCTTGGAAGTGTGGATTCAGCCTGTCTGTATCGAAGGAGATTCTGAATAGAGCAGCAGTTGCCTTTCCCCCTGACCACAGGGACTGGAATTAGCTGATAGGCTCCCTGAGTCCCTGTTCCACCTAAGCTCTGCCCCACACCTGCTCTGGCCCCTTAAGGTTGTGGAGGGAATCCCAAGACAGCCACCTCCATTTTGTGAGCCTCTGCATCTCCCCTGTGTCCTGATAAAGCCCAGTGTTCAAAGATTCCAAAAAGACCTAGGTAAGGAGCCCTGAGATTTTTCTGGGAAAATAGTATTATTTGTTCAAAAGTGTTTATTTCAGCTACCTGTGTCTGTTTTACTGTGGACATACCGTGTTTCAGGCAGCCTGGCCTCTTTTAAAGTGATGTTTTTTTTAAATTAGGTTTTCTGTGACTGTGTGAATTGCCTTGCTAGTTTGTGGCACATAAGCCCCCCTTTTTTTTCTAATCTAACTAAAAAGCCTACATACATCTTGCAGAGTGTGTTTTTAGGAGACTATTTTAATCTGTTTCTCTGAATTAAATTGTGCTTAAAAACTGTCTGCCCCCTGTTTTTTTGCCTTTAAAAAAGCCCAATTTCAGAGTGAGCGCCCAACAGTATTCCAGTGTTTGTTTCTTAAACAATCTCTCCCTTACCTGGAAAGTAGACTCTGCTAGCTTGGAATTGTAGATTCAGCCTGTCTGTATCCAAGGAGATTCTGATTAGAGCAGCAGTTGCCTTTCCCCCTGGCCACAGGGACTGGACTTAGCTTTTTGGCTCCTTGAGACCCTGTTGCACCTTAGCCCCGCCCCCCCCCCCTCCACTGGCCCCTTAAGTTTGTGGAGGGAAGCCCAAGACAGCCACCTCCGTTTTGTGAGCCTCTGCATCTCTCCTGTGTCCTGATACAGCCCAGTGTTCAAGGATTCGAAAAACACCTAGGTAAGAAGCCCTGAGATTTTTCTGGGTAAATACTATCATTTGTTCCAAAGTGTTTATTTCACCTACCTGTGTCTGTTTTACTGTGGACTCTCTGTGTTTCAGGCAGCCTGGCCTCTTTTAAGGTGGTGTTTTGTATTATTAGTTTTTGCTGTGACTGTGTGAATTCCCTTGCTAGTTTGTGGCACATAACCCCCCCATTTTTTTTATCTTCTACGTAAAAAGGCTACATATATCTTGCAGAGTGTGTTTTTAGGAGACTGTTTTAATCTGTTTCTGTGATTTAAATTTTGCTTAAAAACTGTATACCCCCCTGTTTTTTTTACCTTTAAAAAAGCCCAATTTCAGAGTGTGCACCCAGCAATATTCCAGTGTTTGTTTCTTAAACAATTTCTCCCTTACCTGGAAAGTAGACTCTGCTAGCTTGGAAGTGTGGGTTCAGCCTGTCTGTATCCAAGGAGATTCTGAATATAGCAGCAGTTGCCTTTCCCCCTGACCACAGGGACTGGACTTAGCTGATTGGCTCTCTGAGTCCCTGTTGCACCTGAGCCCCGCCCCCCCCCACACCTGCTCTGGTCCCTAAAGTTTGTGGAGGGAAGCCCAAGACTGCCACCTCCATTTTGTGAGCCTCTGCATCTCCCCTTTGTCCTGATACAGCCCAGTGTTCAAGAATTGCAAAAAAACCTAGGTAAGGAGCCCTGAGATTTTTCTGGGTAAATAGTATTATTTGTTCAAAAGTGTTTATTTCAGCTACCAGTGTCTGTTTTACTTTGGACTCTCTGTGTTTCAGGCAGCCTGGCCTCGCCTCTTTTAAAGTGGTGTTTTTTTTTTAATTCGTTTTTGCCATGACTGTGTGAATTGCCTTGCTAGTGTGTGGCTCATAACCCCTCCCCCCTTTTTTTTCTCTTCTAAGTAAAAAGGCTACATACATCTTGCAGAGTGTGTTTTTAGGAGACTGTTTTACTCTGTTTCAGTGATTTAAATTGTGCTTAAAAACTGTCTGCCCCCCTGTTTTTTTTCCTTTAAAAAAGCCCGATTTTAGAGTGTGCGCCCAGCAATATTCCAGTGTTTGTTTCTTAAAGAAACTCTCCCTTACCTGGAAAGTAGACTCTGCTAGCTTGGAAGTGTGGATTCGCCCTGTCTATTTCCAAGGATATTGTGAATAGAGCAGCAGTTACCTTTCCCACTGGCCACAGGGACTGGACGTTGCTGATTGGCTCCCTGAGTCCCTGTTGCACCTGAGCCCCGCCCCCTATCTAATCTGGCCCCTTAAGTTTGTGGAGGGAAGGCAAGACAGCCACCTCCATTTTGTGAGCCTCTGCATCTCCCCTGTGTCCTGATACAGCCCAGTGTTCAAGGATTGCAAAAAGACCTAGGTAAGGAGCCCTGAGATTTTTCTGGGTAAATAGTATTATTTGTTCAAAAGTGTTTATTTCAGCTACCTGTGTCTGTTTTACTGTGGACTCTCTGTGTTTCAGGCAGCCTTCCCTCTTTTAAAGTGGCGTTTTTTTAAAATTCGTATTTGCCATGACTGTGTGAATTGCCTTGCTAGTTTGTGGCACATAACTCCCCCCCCCCCTTTCTTTCTCTTCTAAGTAAAAAGGCTACATACATCTTGCAGAGTGTCTTTTTAGGAGACTGTTATAATCTGTTTCTGTGATTTAAGTATTGCTTAAAAACTGTCTGCCCCCCTGCTTGTTTGCCTTTAAAAAAGCCAGATTTCAGAGTGCGCACCCAGCAATATTCCAATGTTTGTTTCTTAAACAATATCTCCCTTACCTGGGAAGTAGACTCTACTAGCTTGGAAGTGTGGATTCAGCCTGTCTGTATCCAAGGAGATTCTGAATAGAGCAGCAGTTGCCTTTCCCCCTGACCACAGGGACTGGAATTAGCTGATTGGCTCCCTGAGTCCCTGTTGCACCTAAGCTCTGCCCCCCACCTGCTCTGGCCCCTTACGTTTGTGGAGGGAATCCCAAGACAGCCACCTCCATTTTGTGAGCCTCTGCATCTCCCCTGTGTCCTGATAAAGCCCAGTGTTCAAGGATTCCAAAAAGACCTAGGTAAGGAGCCCTGAGATTTTTCTGGGAAAATAGTATTATTTGTTCAAAAGTGTTTATTTCAGCTACCTGTGTCTGTTTTACTGTGGACATACTGTGTTTCAGGCAGCCTGGCCTCTTTTAAAGTGATGTTTTTTTTTAAATTAGGTTTTCTGTGACTGTGTGAATTGCCTTGCTAGTTTGTGGCACATAACCCCCCCCCTTTTTTTTCTAATCTAAGTAAAAAGGCTACATACATCTTGCAGAGTGTGTCTTTGGGAGACTATTTTAATGTGTTTCTGTGATTTAAATAGTGCTTAAAAACTGTCTGACCCCCTGTTTTTTTGCCTTTAAAAAAGCCTGATTTCAGAGTGCGCGCCCAGCAATATTCCAGTGTTTGTTTCTTAAACAATCTCTCCCTTCCCTGGAAGTAGACTCTGCTACCTTGGAAGTGTGGATTCAGCCTGTCTGTATCCAAGGAGATTCTGAATAGAACAGCAGTTGCCTTTCCCCCTGACCACAGGAACTAGACTTAGCTGATTGGCTCCCTGAGTCCCTGTTGCACCTTAGCCCCGCCCCCCCCACCTGCTCTGACCCCTTAACTTTGTGGAGGGAAGCCCAAGACAGCCACCTCCATTTTGTGAGCCTCTGCATCTCCCCTGTGTCCTGATACAGCCCAGTGTTCAAGGATAGCAAAAAGACCTAAGTAAGGAGCCATGAGATTTTTCTGGGTAAATAGTATTATTTGTTCAAAAATGTTTATTTCAGCTACCTGTGTCTGTTTTACTGTGGACTCTCTGTGATTCAGGCAGCCTGGCCTCTTTTAAAATGTTTTTTTTTTTTAATTCGTTTTTGCCGTGACTGTGTGAATTGCCTTGCTAGTTTGTGGCACATAACCCCCCTTTTTTTTCTCTTTAAGTAAAAAGGCTATATACATCTTGCAGAGTGTGTTTTTAGGAGACTGTTTTAATCTGTTCCTGTGATTTAAATTGTGCTTAAAAACTGTCTGCCCCCCTGATTTTATGCCTTTAAAAAAGCCCGATTTGAGAGTGCACGGCCAGCAATATTCTAGTGTTTGTTTCTTAAACAATCTCTCCCCTACTGGGAAACTAAACTCTGCTACCTTGGAAGTGTGGATTTAGCCTGTCTGTATCCAAGGAGATTCTGATTAGAGCAGCAGTTGTCTTTCCCCCTGACCACAGAGACTGGACTTAGCTGATTGGCTCCCTGAGTGCCTGTTGCACCTGAGCCCCGCCCCCCACACCTGCTCTGGCCCCTTAAGTTTGTGGAGGAAAGCCCAAGACAGCCACCTCCATTTTGTGAGCCTCTGCATCTCCCCTGTGTCCTGATACAGCCCAGTGTTCAAGGATTGCAAAAGACCTACATAAGGACCCCTGAGATTTTTCTGGGTAAATAGTATTATTTCTTTAAAAGTGTTTATTTCAGCTACTTGTGTTTGTTTTACTGTGGACTCTCTGTGTTTCAGGCAGCCTGGCCTGGCCTCTTTTAAAGTGGAGTTTTTTGTTTTAATCGGTTTTGCTGTGACTGTGTGAATTGCCTTGCTTGTTTGTGGCACATAAACCCCCCCCCCTTTTTTTCCTCTTTAAGTAAAAAGGCTACATACATATTGCAGAGTGTGTTTTTAGGAGACTGTTTTAAAATGTTTCTGTGAATTAAATTGTGCTTAAAAACTGCCTGCCCCCTGTTTTTTGGCCTTTAAAAAAGCCAGATTTTAGAGTGCGCGTCCAGCAATATTCCAGTGTTTGTTTCTTAAACAATCTCTCCCTTACCTGGAAAGTAGACTCTGCTAGCTTGGAAGTGTGGATTCACCCTGTCTGTTTCCAAGGATATTCTGAAAAGAGCAGCAGTTGCCTTTCCCCCTGGCCACAGGAACTAGACTTAGCTGATTGGCTACCTGAGTCCCTGTTGCACCTGAGCCCCGCCCCCCCCAAATCTGCTCTGGCCCCTAAAGTTTGTGGAGGGAAGCCCAAGACAGCCACTTCCATTTTGTGAGACTCTGCATCTCCCCTGTGTCCTGATACAGCCCAGTGTTCAAAGATTGCAAAAAGACCTAGGTAAGGAGCCATGAGATTTTTCTGAGTAAATAGTATTATTTGTTCAAAAGTGTTTATTTCAGCTACCTGTGTCTGTTTTATTGTGGACATACCGTGTTTCAGGCAGCCTGGCCTCTTTTAAAGTGGTGTTTTTTTTAAATTAGGTTTTGCTGTGACTGTGTGAATTGCCTTGTTAGTTTGTGGCACATAACCCCCACCCCCTTTTTTTTCTCTTCTAAGTAAAAAGGCTACATACATCTTGCAGAGTGTGTCTTTAGGAGACTATTTTAACCGGTTTCTGTGATTTAAACAGTGCTTAAGAACTGTCTGCCCCCCCTGTTTTTTTGCCTTTAAAAAAGCCCGATTTCAGAGTGCGCGTCCAGCAATATTCCAGTGTTTATTTCTTAAACAATCTCTCCCTTCCCTGAAAGTAGACTCTACTACCTTGGAAGTGTGGATTCAGCCTGTCTGTATCCAAGGAGATTCTGAATAGAGCAGCAGTTGTCTTTCCCCCTGACCACAGGAACTAGACTTAGCTGATTGGCTCCCTGAGTCCCTGTTGCACCTTAGCCCCGCCCCCCCATCTGCCCTGACCCCTTAAGTTTGTGGAGGGAAGCCCAAGACAGCCACCTCCATTTTGTGAGCCTCTGCATCTCCCCTGTGTCCTGATACAGCCCAGTGTTCAAGGATAGCAAAAAGACCTAGGTAAGGAGCCCTGAGATTTTTCTGGGTAAATAGTATTATTTATTCAAAAGTGTTTATTTCAGCTACCTGTGTCTGTTTTACTGTGGACTCTCTGTGTTTCAGGCAGCTTGGCCTCTTTTAAAGTGGTGTTTTTTTTGGTAAATTCATTTTTGCCATGACTGTGTGAATTGCCTTGCTAGTTTATGGCACGTAACCCCCCCCCCCCTTTTTTTTCTCTTCTAAGTAAAAAGGCTACATACATCTTGCAGAGTGTGTTTTTAGGAGACTGTTTTAATCTGTTTCTGTGATTTAAATTGTGCTTAAAAACTGTCTGCCCCCCTGTTTTTTTGCCTTTTAAAAAGCCAGATTTCAGAGTGCGCGCCCAGCAATATTCTAGTGTTTGTTTCTTAAACATTCTCTCCCTTACCCGGAAAGTAGACTCTGCTAGCTTGGAAGTGTGGATTCAGCCTGTCTGTATCCAAGGAGATTCTGAATAGAGCAGCAGTTGCCTTTCCCCCTGGCCACAGGGACTGGACTTAGCTGATTGGCTCCTTGAGACCCTGTTGCACCTGAGCCCCGCACCCCCAACCTGCTCTGGCCCTTAAGTTTGTGGAGGGAAGCCCAAGACAGCCAACTCCATTGTGTGAGCCTCTGCATCTCCCCTGTGTCCTGATACAGTCCGGGGTTCAAGGATTGCAAAAAAACCTAGGTAAGGAGCCCTGGGATTTTTCTGGGTAAATAGTATTATTTGTTCAAAAGTGTTTATTTCAGCTACCTGTGTCTGTTTTACTGTGGACTCTCTGTGTCTCAGGCAGCCTGGCCTCTTTTAAAGGGGTGTTTTTTTTTAATTAGTTTTTGCCGTGACTGTGTGAATTGCCTTGCTAGTTTGTGGCACATAACCCCCACCCCCTTTTTTTTCTCTTCTAAGTAAAAAGGCTACATACATCCTACAGAGTGTGTTTTTAGGAGACTGTTTTAATCAGTTTCTGTGATTTAAATTGTGCTTAAAAACTGTCTCCCCCCTGTTTTTTTGCCTTTAAAAAAGCCCGATTTCAGAGTGCACGCCCAACAGTATTCTAGTGTTTGTTTCTTAAACAATCTCTCCCTTACCTGAGAAGTAGACTCTGCTAGCTTGGAAGTGTGGATTCAGCCTGTCTGTATCTAAGGAGATTCTGAATAGAGCAGCAGTTGCCTTTCCCCCTGACCACAGGGACTGGACTTCGCTGTTTGGCTCCCTGGATCCCTGTTTCACCTGAGGTCCGCCCCCCCACCTCCACTGGCCCCTTAAGTTTGTGGAGGGAAGCCCAAAACAGCCACCTCCGTTTTGTGAGCCTCTGCATCTCCCCTCTGTCCTGATAGAGCCCAGTGTAAAAGGATTGCAAAAAACACCTATGTAAGGAGCCCTGAGATTTTTCTGGGTAAATAGTATTATTTATTCAAAAGTGTTTATTTCAGCTACCTGTGTCTGTTTTACAGTGGACTCTCTGTGTTTCAGGCAGCCTGGCCTCTTTTAAAGTGGTGTTTTATTTTTAAATTCGTTTTTGCCGTGACTGTGTGAATTGCCTTGCTACTTTGTGGCACATAAACCACTCCTTTTTTTTCTGTTCTAAGTAAAAAGGCTATATACATCTTGCAGAGTGTGTCTTTAGGAGACTATTTTAATCTGTTTATGTGAATTAAATTGTGCTTAAAAACTGTCTGCCCCCCTGTTTTTTTGCCTTTAAAAAAGCCCGATTTCAGAGTGCGCACCCAGCAATATTCCAGTGTTTGTTTCTTAAACAATCTCTCCCTTACCTGGAAAGTAGACTCTGCTAGCTTGGATGTGAGGATTCAGCCTGTCTGTATCCAAGGAGATTCTGAATAGAGCAGCAGTTGCCTTTCCCCCTGACCACAGGGACTGGACTTAGCTGATTGGTTCCCAGAGTCCCTGTTGCACCTTAGCCCCGCCCCCCACCTGCTCTGGCCCCTTATGTTTGTGGAGGGAAGCCCAAGATAGCCACCTCCATTTTGTGAGCCTCTGCATCTCCCCTGTGTCCTGATGCAGCCCAGTGTTCAAGGATTCCAAAAAGACCTAGGTAAGAAGCCCTGAGATTTTTCTGGGTAAATACTATTATTTGTTCCAAAGTGTTTATTTCACCTACCTGTGTCTGTTTTACTGTGGACTCTCTGTGTTTCAGACAGCCAGGCCTCTTTTAAAGTGGCGTTTTTTTTTTTATTCGTTTTTGCCGTGACTGTGTGAATTGCCTTGCTAGTTTGTGGCACATAACCCCCCCTTTTTTTCTCTTCTAAGTAAAAAAGGCTACATACATCTTGCAGAGTGTGTTTTTAGGACACCGCTTTAATCTGTTTCTGTGAATTAAATTGTGCTTAAAAACTGTCTGCCCCCTGTTTTTTTGCCTTTAAAAAGTCCGATTTCAGAGTGCGCGCCCAACAGTATTCCAGTGTTTGTTTCTTAAACAATCTCTCCCTTACCTGGAAAGTCGACTCTGCTAGCTTGGATGTGTGGATTCAACCTGTCTGTATCCAATGAGATTCTGATTAGAGCGGCAGTTGTCTTTACCCCTGACCACAGGGACTGGACTTAGCTGATTGGCTCCCTGAGTGCCTGTTGCACCTGAGCCCCACCCCCCACCTGCTCTGGCCCCTTAAGTTACTGGAGGGAAGCCCAAGACAGCCACCTCCATTTTGTGAGCCTCTGCATCTCCCCTGTGTCCTGATACAGCCCAGTGTTCAAGGATTGCAAAGAGACCTAGGTAAGGAGCCCTGAGATTTTTCTGGGTAATAGTATTATTTGTTCAAAAGTGTTTATTTCAGCTACCAGTGTCTGTTTTACTGTGGACTCTCTGTGTTTCAGCTAGCCTGGCCTCTTTTAAAGTGGTGTTTTTTTTTTTATTCGTTTTTGCCATGACTGTGTGAAATGCCTTGTTAGTTTGTGGCTCATAACCCCTCCCCCCTTTTTTTCTCTTCTAAGTAAAAAGGCTACATACATCTTGCAGAGTGTGTTTTTAGGAGACTGTTTTACTCTGTTTCAGTGATTTAAATTGTGCTTAAAAACTGTCTGCCCCCCTGTTTTTTTGCCTTTAAAAAAGCCCGATTTCAGAGAGCGCGCCCAGCAATATTCCAGTGTTTGTTTCTTAAGCAATCTCTCCCTTACCTGGAAAGTAGACTCTGCTAGCTTGGAAGTGTGGATTCAGCCTGTCTATATCCAAGGAGATCTTGAATAGAGCAGCAGTTGCCTTTCCCCCTGACTACAGGGACTGGACTAAGCTGTGTGGCTCCCTGAGTCCCTGTTGCACCTGAGCCCCGCCCCCCCACACCTTCTCTGGCCCCTTAAGTTTGTGGAGGGAAGCCCAAGACAGCCACCTCCATTTTGTGAGCCTCTGCATCTCCCCTGTGTCCTGATACAGCCCAGTGTTCAAGGATTGCAAAAAGACCTAGGTAAGGAGCCATAAGATTTTTCTGAGTAAATAGTATTATTTGTTGAAAAGTGTTTATTTCAGCTACCTGTGTCTGTTTTACTGTGGACTCGGGCAGCCTGGCCTCTTTTAAAGTGGTGGTTTTTTTTTTATTCGTTTTTGCCGTGACTGTGTGAATTGCCTTGCCAGTTTGTGGGACATAACCACCCCCCTTTTTTTCTCTTCTAATTACAAAGGCTACATGCATCTTGCAGAGTGTGTCTTTAGGAGACTATTTTAATCTGTTTATGTGAATTAAATTATGCTTAAAAACTGTCTGCCCCCCTGTTTTTTTGCCTTTAAAAAAGCCCGATTTCAGAGTGCGCACCCAGCAATATTCCAGTGTTTGTTTCTTAAACAATCTCTCCCTTACCTGGAAAGTAGACTCTGCTAGCTTGGATGTGAGGATTCAGCCTGTCTGTATCCAAGGAGATTCTGAATAGAGCAGCAGTTGCCTTTCCCCCTGACCACAGGGACTGGACTTAGCTGATTGGTTCCCAGAGTCCCTGTTGCACCTTAGCCCCGCCCCCCCACCTGCTCTGGCCCCTTAAGTTTGCGGAGGGAAGCCCAAGATAGCCACCTCCATTTTGTGAGCCTCTGCATCTCCCCTGTGTCCTGATGCAGCCCAGTGTTCAAGGATTCCAAAAAGACCTAGGTAAGAAGCCCTGAGATTTTTCTGGGTAAATACTATTATTTGTTCCAAAGTGTTTATTTCACCTACCTGTGTCTGTTTTACTGTGGACTCTCTGTGTTTCAGACAGCCAGGCCTCTTTTAAAGTGGCGTTTTTTTTTTTATTCGTTTTTGCCGTGACTGTGTGAATTGCCTTGCTAGTTTGTGGCACATAACCCCCCCTTTTTTTCTCTTCTAAGTAAAAAAGGCTACATACATCTTGCAGAGTGTGTTTTTAGGACACCGCTTTAATCTGTTTCTGTGAATTAAATTGTGCTTAAAAACTGTCTGCCCCCTGTTTTTTTGCCTTTAAAAAGTCCGATTTCAGAGTGCGCGCCCAACAGTATTCCAGTGTTTGTTTCTTAAACAATCTCTCCCTTACCTGGAAAGTCGACTCTGCTAGCTTGGATGTGTGGATTCAACCTGTCTGTATCCAATGAGATTCTGATTAGAGCGGCAGTTGTCTTTACCCCTGACCACAGGGACTGGACTTAGCTGATTGGCTCCCTGAGTGCCTGTTGCACCTGAGCCCCACCCCCCACCTGCTCTGGCCCCTTAAGTTACTGGAGGGAAGCCCAAGACAGCCACCTCCATTTTGTGAGCCTCTGCATCTCCCCTGTGTCCTGATACAGCCCAGTGTTCAAGGATTGCAAAGAGACCTAGGTAAGGAGCCCTGAGATTTTTCTGGGTAATAGTATTATTTGTTCAAAAGTGTTTATTTCAGCTACCAGTGTCTGTTTTACTGTGGACTCTCTGTGTTTCAGCTAGCCTGGCCTCTTTTAAAGTGGTGTTTTTTTTTTTATTCGTTTTTGCCATGACTGTGTGAAATGCCTTGTTAGTTTGTGGCTCATAACCCCTCCCCCCTTTTTTTCTCTTCTAAGTAAAAAGGCTACATACATCTTGCAGAGTGTGTTTTTAGGAGACTGTTTTACTCTGTTTCAGTGATTTAAATTGTGCTTAAAAACTGTCTGCCCCCCTGTTTTTTTGCCTTTAAAAAAGCCCGATTTCAGAGAGCGCGCCCAGCAATATTCCAGTGTTTGTTTCTTAAGCAATCTCTCCCTTACCTGGAAAGTAGACTCTGCTAGCTTGGAAGTGTGGATTCAGCCTGTCTATATCCAAGGAGATCTTGAATAGAGCAGCAGTTGCCTTTCCCCCTGACTACAGGGACTGGACTAAGCTGTGTGGCTCCCTGAGTCCCTGTTGCACCTGAGCCCCGCCCCCCCACACCTTCTCTGGCCCCTTAAGTTTGTGGAGGGAAGCCCAAGACAGCCACCTCCATTTTGTGAGCCTCTGCATCTCCCCTGTGTCCTGATACAGCCCAGTGTTCAAGGATTGCAAAAAAAAATAGGTAAGGAGCCATAAGATTTTTCTGAGTAAATAGTATTATTTGTTGAAAAGTGTTTATTTCAGCTACCTGTGTCTGTTTTACTGTGGACTCGGGCAGCCTGGCCTCTTTTAAAGTGGTGTTTTTTTTTAAATTAGTTTTTGCCGTGACTGTGTGAATTGCCTTGCCAGTTTGTGGGACATAACCACCCCCCTTTTTTTCTCTTCTAATTACAAAGGCTACATGCATCTTGCAGAGTGTGTTTTTAGGAGACTGTTTTAATCCGTTTCTGTGATTTAAATTGTGATTAAAAACTGTCTGCCCCCCTGTTTTTTTGCCATTAAAAAAGCCTGATTTCAGATTTCACGCCCAGCAATATTCCAGTGTTTGTTTCTTAAACAATCTCTCCCTTACCTGGAAAGTAGACTCTGCTAGCCTGGAAGTGTGGATTCAGCCTTTCTGTATCCAAGGAGATTCTGAATAGAGCAGCAGTTGCCTTTCCCCCTGACCACAGGGTCTGGACTTAGCTGATTGGCTCCCTAAGTCCCTGTTGCACCCGAGCCGCGCCCCCCCCCACACCTGCTCTGGCCCCTTAAGTTTGTGGAGGAAAGCCCAAGACAGCCACCTCCATTTTGTGAGCCTCTGCATCTCCCCTGTGTCTTGATACAGCCCAGTGTTCAAGGATTGCAAAAAGACCAAGGTAAGGAGCCCTGAGATTTTTCTGGGTAAATAGTATTGGGGTGTTTTTTTTTAATTAGTTTTTGCCGTGATTGTGTGAATTGCCTTGATAGTTTGTGGCACATAACCCCCACCCCTTTTTTTCTCTTCTAAGTAAAAAGGATACATACATCTTGCAGAGTGTGTTTTTAGGAGACTGTTTTAATCTCTTTCTGTGATTTAAATTGTGCTTAAAAACTGTCGGCCCCCCTGATTTTTTGCCTTTAAAAAAGCCCGATTTCAGAGTGCGCGCCCAGTAATATTCCAGTGTTTGTTTCTTAAACAACCTCTCCCTTACCTGGAAAGCAGACTCTTCTAGCTTGGAAGTGTGGATTCAGCCTGTCTGTATCCAAGGAGATTCTGAATAGAGCAGCAGTTGCCTTTCCCCCGACCACAGGGACTGGACTAAGCTGTGTGGCTCCCTTTAATCCCTGTTGCACCTGAGCCCCACCCCCCCACACCTGCTCTGGCCCCTTAGGTTTGTGGAGGGAAGCCCAAGACAGCCACCTCCATTTTGTGAGCCTCTGCATCTCCCCTGTGTCCTGACACAGCCCAGTGTTCAAGGATTGCAAGAACACCTTGGTAAGGAGCCATGAGAATGTTCTGGGTAAATAGTATCATTTGCTCAAAAGTGTTTATTTCAGCTACTGGTGTCTGTTTTACTGTGGACTCTCTGTGTTTCAGGCAGCCTGGCCTCTTTTAAAGTGGTGTTTTTTTTTTTATTTGTTTTTGCCGTGACTGTGTGAATTGCCTTGCTAGTTTGTGGCACATACCCACCCCCCTTTTTTTCTCTTCTAATTACAAAGGCTATATGCATCTTGCAGAGTGTGTTTTTAGGAGACTGTTTAAACTGTTTCTGTGATTTAAATTGTGCTTAAAAACTGTCTGCCCCCTGTTTTTTTGCCATTAAAAAAGCCTGATTTCAGAGTGCACACCCAGCAATATTCCAGTGTTTGTTTCTTAAACAATCTCTCCCTTACCTGGAAAGTAGACTCTGCTAGCCTGGAAGTGTCGATTCAGCCTTTCTGTATCCAATGAGATTCTAAATAGAGCAGCAGTTGCCTTTCCCCCTGACCACATGGACTGGACTTAGCTGATTGGCTCCCTAAGTCCCTGTTGCACCCGAGCCCCGCCCCCCCACCTGCTCTGGCCCCTTAAGTTTGTGGAGGGAAGCCCAAGACAGCCACCTCCATTTTGTGAGCCTCTGCATCTCCCCTGTGTCTTGATACAGCCCAGTGTTCAAGGATTGCAAAAAGACCAAGGTAAGGAGCCCTGAGATTTTTCTGGGTAAATAGTATTGGGGTGTTTCTTTTAAATTAGTTTTTGCCGTGATTGTGTGAATTGCCTTGCTAGTTTGTGGCACAAACCCCCACCCCCCTTTTTTTTCTCTTCTAAGTAAAAAGGCTACATACCTCTTGCAGAGTGTGTTTTTAGGAGACTGTTTTAATCTGTTAAGTGTGATTTAAATTGTGCTTCACAACTGTCTGCCCCCCTGTTTTTTTGCCTTTTAAAAAGCCAGATTTCAGAGTGCGCGCCCAGCAATATTCCAGTGTTTGTTTCTTAAACAATCTCTCCCTTACCTGGAAAGTAGACTCTGCTAGCTTGGAAGTGTGGATTCAGCCTGTCTGTTTCCAAGGATATTGTGAATAGAGCAGCAGTTGCCTTTCCCCCTGGCCACAGGGACTTGACTTAGCTGATTGGCTCCCTGAGTCCCTCTTGCACCTGAACCCCTCCCCCCACCTGCTCTGGCCCCTTAAGTTTGTGGAGGAAAGCCCAAGACATCCACCTCCATTTTGTGAGCCTCTGCATCTCCCCTGTGTCCTGATACAGCCCAGTGTTCAAGTATTGCAAAAAGACCTACGTAAGGAGCCCTGAGTTTTTTTGTTGTAAATAGTATTATTTGTTCAAAAATGTTTATTTCAGCTACTTGTGTCTGTTTTACTGTGGACTCTCTGTGTTTCAGGCAGCCTGGCCTCGCCTCTTTTAAAGTGGAGTGTTTTTTTTATTCGGTTTTGCAGTGACTGTGTGAATTCCCT
The DNA here is from genome assembly GCF_031143425.1 of Pleurodeles waltl. Lineage (NCBI taxonomy): Eukaryota > Metazoa > Chordata > Amphibia > Caudata > Salamandridae > Pleurodeles > Pleurodeles waltl. The sequence goes on along the minus strand of NC_090444.1, from coordinate 969,342,214 downwards.
TGCTAGTTTGTGGCACATAACCCCCCCCCTTTTTTTCTCTTCTAAGTAAAAAGGCTACATACATCTTGCAGAGTGTGTCTTTAGGAGACTGTTTTAATCTGTTTCTGTGATTTAAATTGTGCTTAAAAATTGTCTGCCCCCCAATTTTTTTGCCTTTACAAAAGCCCGATTTCAGAGTGACCCCCCACCAGTATTCCAGTGTTTGTTTGTTAAACAATCTCTCCCTTACCTGGAAAGTAGACTCTGCTAGCTTGGAAGTGTGGATTCGGCCTGTCTGTATCCAAGGAGATTCTGAATAGAGCAGCAGTTGCCTTTCCCCCCTGACCACAGGGACAGGACTTAGCTGATTGGCTCCCTGAGTCCCTGTTGCACCTGAGCCCCGCCCTCCCCACCAGCTCTGGCCCCTTAAGTTTGTGGAGGGAAGCCCAAGACAGCCACCTCCATTTTGTGAGCCTCTGCATCTCCCCTGTGACCTCATACAGCCCAGTGTTCAAGGATTGAAAAAAGACCTAGGTAAGGAGCCCTGAGATTTTTCTAGGGAAATAGTATTATTTGTTCAAAATTGTTTATTTCAGCTACCTGTGTCTGTTTTACTGTGGACTCTCTGAGTTTCAGGCAGCCTGGCCTCTTTTAAAGTGTTTTTTTTTTATTTGTTTTTGCTGTGACTGTGTGAATTGCCTTGCTAGTTTGTGGCACATAACCCCCCTTTTTTTTCTCTTCTAAGTAAAAAGGCTACATATATCTTGCAGAGTGTGTTTTTAGGAGACTGTTTTAATCTGTTTCTGTGATTTATCTTGTGCTTGAAAACTGTATGCCCCCCTCTTTTTTTTATCTTTAAAAAAGCCCGATTTCAGAGTGTGCAACCAGCAATATTCCAGTGTTTGTTTCTTAAACAATCTCTCCCTTACCTGGAAAGTAGACTCTGCTAGCTTGGAAGTGTGGATTCAGCCTGTCTGTATCCAAGGAGATTCTGAATAGAGCAGCAGTTGCCTTCCCCCCTGACCACAGGGCTGGACTAAGCTGATTGGCTCCCTGAGTCCCTGTTGCACCTGAGCCCCGCCCCCCCGCACCTGCTCTGGCCCCTTAAGTTTGTGGAGGGAAGCCCAAGACAGCCACCTCCATTTTGTGAGCCTCTGCATCTCCCCTGTGTCCTGATACAGCCCAGTGTTCAAGGATTGCAAAAAGACCTAGGTAAGGAGCCCTGAGATCTTTCCGGGTAAATAGTATTATTTGCTCAAAAGTGTTTATTTCAGCTACTTGTGTCTGTTTTACTGTGGAGTCTATGTGTTTCAAGCCTGGCCTCTTTTAAAGTGGTGTTTTTTTTTACATTTGTTTTTGCAGTGACTGTGTGAATTGCCTTCCTAGTTTGTGGCACATAACCACACCCCCCTTTTTTTTCTCTTCTAAGTAAAAAGGCTACATACATCTTGCAGAGTGTGTTTTTAGGAGACTGTTTTAATCTGTTCCTGTGATTTAAATTGTGCTTAAAAATTGTCTGCCCCCCAGTTTTTTTGCCTTTACAAAAGCCCGATTTCAGAGTGCGCGCCCAACAATATTCCAGTGTTTGTTTCTTAAACAATCTCTCCACGACCTGGAAAGTAGACTCTGCTAGCTTGGAAGTGTGGATTCAGCCTGTTTGTATCCAAGGAGATTCTGAATAGAGCAGCAGTTGCCTTTCCCCCTTGACCACAGGGACAGGACTTAGCTGATTGGCTCCCTGAGTCCCTGTTGCACCTGAGCCCCGCCCTCCCCACCAGCTCTGGACCCTTAAGTTTGTGGAGGGAAGCCCAAGACAACCACCTCCATTTTGTGAGCCTCTGTATCTCCCCTTTGTCCAGATACAGCCCACTGTTCAAGGATTGCAAAAAGACCTAGGTAAGCAGCCCTGAGATTTTTCTGGGTAAACAGTATTATTTGTTCCAAAGTGTTTATTTCAGCTACCTGTGTCTGCTTTACTGTGGACTCTCTGTGTTTCAGGCAGTCTGGCCTCTTTTAAAGTGGCTTTTTTTTTTTATTCGTTTTTGCTGTGACTGTGTGAATTGCCTTGCTAGTTTGTGGCACATAAACCCCCCACCCCCTTTTTTTTCCTCTTTAAGTAAAAAGGCTACATACATATTGCAGAGTGTGTTTTTAGGAGACTGTTTTAAAATGTTTCTGTGAATTAAATTGTGCTTAAAAACTGTCTGCCCCCTGTTTTTTGGCCTTTAAAAAAGCCAGATTTCAGAGTGCGCGTCCAGCAATATTCCAGTGTTTGTTTCTTAAATAATCTCTCCCTTACCTGGAAAGTAGACTCTGCTAGCTTGGAAGTGTGGATTCACCCTGTCTGTTTCCAAGGATATTCTGAATAGAGCCGCAGTTGCCTTTCCCCCTGGCCACAGGAACTAGACTTAGCTGATTGGCTACCTGAGTCCCTGTTGCACCTGAGCCCCGCCCCCCCCAAACCTGCTCTGGCCCCTAAAGTTTGTGGAGGGAAGCCCAAGACAGCCACCTCCATTTTGTGAGACTCTGCATCTCCCCTGTGTCCTGATACAGCCCAGTGTTCAAAGATTGCAAAAAGACCTAGGTAAGGAGCCATGAGATTTTTCTGAGTAAATAGTATTATTTGTTCAAAAGTGTTTATTTCAGCTACCTGTGTCTGTTTTACTGTGGACTCTCTGTGTTTCAGGCAGCCTGGCCTCTTTTGAAGTGGTGGTTTTTTTTTTATTCGTTTTTGCCGTGACTGTGTGAATTGCCTTGCTAGTTTGTGGCACATAACCCCTCCCTCCTTTTCTTTCTCTTCTAAGTAAAAAGGCTACATACATCTTGCAGAGTGTGTTTTTAGGAGACTGTTTTAATCTGTTTCTGTGATTTCAATTGCTCTAAAAAACTATCTGCCCCCCCCTGTTTATTTGCCTTTAAGAAAGCCCGATTTTAGAGTGCGCGCCCAGCAATATTCCAGTGTTTGTTTCTTAAATAATCTCTCCCTTACCTGGAAAGTAGACTCTGCTAGCTTGGAAGTGTGGATTCAGCCTGTCTGTATCCAAGGAGATTCTGAATAGAGCAGCAGTTGCCTTCCCCCCTGACCACAGGGCTGGACTAAGCTGATTGGCTCCCTGAGTCCCTGTTGCACCTGAGCCCCGCCCCCCCGCACCTGCTCTGGCCCCTTAAGTTTGTGGAGGGAAGCCCAAGACAGCCACCTCCATTTTGTGAGCCTCTGCATCTCCCCTGTGTCCTGATACAGCCCAGTGTTCAAGGATTGCAAAAAGACCAAGGTAAGGAGCCCTGAGATTTTTCTGGGTAAATAGTATTGGGGTGTTTCTTTTAAATTAGTTTTTGCCGTGATTGTGTGAATTGCCTTGCTAGTTTGTGGCACAAACCCCCACCCCCCTTTTTTTTCTCTTCTAAGTAAAAAGGCTACATACCTCTTGCAGAGTGTGTTTTTAGGAGACTGTTTTAATCTGTTAAGTGTGATTTAAATTGTGCTTCACAACTGTCTGCCCCCCTGTTTTTTTGCCTTTTAAAAAGCCAGATTTCAGAGTGCGCGCCCAGCAATATTCCAGTGTTTGTTTCTTAAACAATCTCTCCCTTACCTGGAAAGTAGACTCTGCTAGCTTGGAAGTGTGGATTCAGCCTGTCTGTTTCCAAGGATATTGTGAATAGAGCAGCAGTTGCCTTTCCCCCTGGCCACAGGGACTTGACTTAGCTGATTGGCTCCCTGAGTCCCTCTTGCACCTGAACCCCTCCCCCCACCTGCTCTGGCCCCTTAAGTTTGTGGAGGAAAGCCCAAGACATCCACCTCCATTTTGTGAGCCTCTGCATCTCCCCTGTGTCCTGATACAGCCCAGTGTTCAAGTATTGCAAAAAGACCTACGTAAGGAGCCCTGAGTTTTTTTGTTGTAAATAGTATTATTTGTTCAAAAATGTTTATTTCAGCTACTTGTGTCTGTTTTACTGTGGACTCTCTGTGTTTCAGGCAGCCTGGCCTCGCCTCTTTTAGAGTGGAGTGTTTTTTTTATTCGGTTTTGCAGTGACTGTGTGAATTCCCTTGCTAGTTTGTGGCACATAACCCCCCCCCTTTTTTTCTCTTCTAAGTAAAAAGGCTACATACATCTTGCAGAGTGTGTCTTTAGGAGACTGTTTTAATCTGTTTCTGTGATTTAAATTGTGCTTAAAAATTGTCTGCCCCCCAATTTTTTTGCCTTTACAAAAGCCCGATTTCAGAGTGACCCCCCACCAGTATTCCAGTGTTTGTTTGTTAAACAATCTCTCCCTTACCTGGAAAGTAGACTCTGCTAGCTTGGAAGTGTGGATTCGGCCTGTCTGTATCCAAGGAGATTCTGAATAGAGCAGCAGTTGCCTTTCCCCCCTGACCACAGGGACAGGACTTAGCTGATTGGCTCCCTGAGTCCCTGTTGCACCTGAGCCCCGCCCTCCCCACCAGCTCTGGCCCCTTAAGTTTGTGGAGGGAAGCCCAAGACAGCCACCTCCATTTTGTGAGCCTCTGCATCTCCCCTGTGACCTCATACAGCCCAGTGTTCAAGGATTGAAAAAAGACCTAGGTAAGGAGCCCTGAGATTTTTCTAGGGAAATAGTATTATTTGTTCAAAATTGTTTATTTCAGCTACCTGTGTCTGTTTTACTGTGGACTCTCTGAGTTTCAGGCAGCCTGGCCTCTTTTAAAGTGTTTTTTTTTTATTTGTTTTTGCTGTGACTGTGTGAATTGCCTTGCTAGTTTGTGGCACATAACCCCCCTTTTTTTTCTCTTCTAAGTAAAAAGGCTACATATATCTTGCAGAGTGTGTTTTTAGGAGACTGTTTTAATCTGTTTCTGTGATTTATCTTGTGCTTGAAAACTGTATGCCCCCCTCTTTTTTTTATCTTTAAAAAAGCCCGATTTCAGAGTGTGCAACCAGCAATATTCCAGTGTTTGTTTCTTAAACAATCTCTCCCTTACCTGGAAAGTAGACTCTGCTAGCTTGGAAGTGTGGATTCAGCCTGTCTGTATCCAAGGAGATTCTGAATAGAGCAGCAGTTGCCTTCCCCCCTGACCACAGGGCTGGACTAAGCTGATTGGCTCCCTGAGTCCCTGTTGCACCTGAGCCCCGCCCCCCCGCACCTGCTCTGGCCCCTTAAGTTTGTGGAGGGAAGCCCAAGACAGCCACCTCCATTTTGTGAGCCTCTGCATCTCCCCTGTGTCCTGATACAGCCCAGTGTTCAAGGATTGCAAAAAGACCTAGGTAAGGAGCCCTGAGATCTTTCCGGGTAAATAGTATTATTTGCTCAAAAGTGTTTATTTCAGCTACTTGTGTCTGTTTTACTGTGGAGTCTATGTGTTTCAAGCCTGGCCTCTTTTAAAGTGGTGTTTTTTTTTACATTTGTTTTTGCAGTGACTGTGTGAATTGCCTTCCTAGTTTGTGGCACATAACCACACCCCCCTTTTTTTTCTCTTCTAAGTAAAAAGGCTACATACATCTTGCAGAGTGTGTTTTTAGGAGACTGTTTTAATCTGTTCCTGTGATTTAAATTGTGCTTAAAAATTGTCTGCCCCCCAGTTTTTTTGCCTTTACAAAAGCCCGATTTCAGAGTGCGCGCCCAACAATATTCCAGTGTTTGTTTCTTAAACAATCTCTCCACGACCTGGAAAGTAGACTCTGCTAGCTTGGAAGTGTGGATTCAGCCTGTTTGTATCCAAGGAGATTCTGAATAGAGCAGCAGTTGCCTTTCCCCCTTGACCACAGGGACAGGACTTAGCTGATTGGCTCCCTGAGTCCCTGTTGCACCTGAGCCCCGCCCTCCCCACCAGCTCTGGACCCTTAAGTTTGTGGAGGGAAGCCCAAGACAACCACCTCCATTTTGTGAGCCTCTGTATCTCCCCTTTGTCCAGATACAGCCCACTGTTCAAGGATTGCAAAAAGACCTAGGTAAGCAGCCCTGAGATTTTTCTGGGTAAACAGTATTATTTGTTCCAAAGTGTTTATTTCAGCTACCTGTGTCTGCTTTACTGTGGACTCTCTGTGTTTCAGGCAGTCTGGCCTCTTTTAAAGTGGCTTTTTTTTTTTTATTCGTTTTTGCTGTGACTGTGTGAATTGCCTTGCTAGTTTGTGGCACATAAACCCCCCACCCCCCTTTTTTTTCCTCTTTAAGTAAAAAGGCTACATACATATTGCAGAGTGTGTTTTTAGGAGACTGTTTTAAAATGTTTCTGTGAATTAAATTGTGCTTAAAAACTGTCTGCCCCCTGTTTTTTGGCCTTTAAAAAAGCCAGATTTCAGAGTGCGCGTCCAGCAATATTCCAGTGTTTGTTTCTTAAATAATCTCTCCCTTACCTGGAAAGTAGACTCTGCTAGCTTGGAAGTGTGGATTCACCCTGTCTGTTTCCAAGGATATTCTGAATAGAGCCGCAGTTGCCTTTCCCCCTGGCCACAGGAACTAGACTTAGCTGATTGGCTACCTGAGTCCCTGTTGCACCTGAGCCCCGCCCCCCCCAAACCTGCTCTGGCCCCTAAAGTTTGTGGAGGGAAGCCCAAGACAGCCACCTCCATTTTGTGAGACTCTGCATCTCCCCTGTGTCCTGATACAGCCCAGTGTTCAAAGATTGCAAAAAGACCTAGGTAAGGAGCCATGAGATTTTTCTGAGTAAATAGTATTATTTGTTCAAAAGTGTTTATTTCAGCTACCTGTGTCTGTTTTACTGTGGACTCTCTGTGTTTCAGGCAGCCTGGCCTCTTTTGAAGTGGTGGGTTTTTTTTTATTCGTTTTTGCCGTGACTGTGTGAATTGCCTTGCTAGTTTGTGGCACATAACCCCTCCCTCCTTTTCTTTCTCTTCTAAGTAAAAAGGCTACATACATCTTGCAGAGTGTGTTTTTAGGAGACTGTTTTAATCTGTTTCTGTGATTTCAATTGCTCTAAAAAACTATCTGCCCCCCCCTGTTTATTTGCCTTTAAGAAAGCCCGATTTTAGAGTGCGCGCCCAGCAATATTCCAGTGTTTGTTTCTTAAACAATCTCTCCCTTACCTGGAAAGTAGACTCTGCTAGCTTGGAAGTGTGGATTCAGCCTGTCTGTATCCAAGGAGATTCTGAATAGAGCAGCAGTTGCCTTTCCCCCCTGACCACAGGGACAGGACTTAGCTGATTGGCTCCCTGGGTCCCTGTTGCACCTGAGCCCCGCCCTCCCCACCTGCTCTGGCCCCTTAAGTTTGTGGAGGGAAGCCCAAGACAGCCACCTCCATTTTGTGAGCCTCTGCATCTCCCCTGTGTCCTGATACAGCCCAGTGTTCAAGGATTACAAAAAGACCTAGGTAAGGAGCCCTGAGATTTTTCTGGGTAAATAGTTTTATTTGTTCAAAGTGTTTATTTCAGCTACTTGTGTCTGAAACACAGAGAGTCCACAGTAAAACAGGCAGCCTGGCCTCGCCTCTTTTAAAGTGGAGTTTTTATTTTTTATTCGGTTTTGCTGTGACTATGTGAATTGCCTTGCTAGTTTCTGGCACATAATCCCCCCCCCCCCCCTTTTCTTTCTGTTCTAAGAAAAAAGGCTACAAACATCTTGCAGAGTGTGTCTTTAGGAGACTGTTTTAAACTGTTTCTGTGATTTCAATTGTGCTTAAAAACTGTCTGCCCCCCTGTTTTTTTGCCATTAAAAAAGCCCAATTTCAGAGTGCGCGCCCAGAAATATTCCAGTGTTTGTTTCTTAAACAATCTCTCCCTTACCTGGAAAAAAGACTCTGCTAGCTTGGAAGTGTGGATTCAGCCTGTCTGTATCCAAGGAGTTTCTGATTAGAGCAGCAGTTGCCTTTCCCCCTGACCACAGGGACTGGACATAGCTGATTGGCTCCCCGAGTCCCTGTTGCACCTGAGCCCCGCCCCCCCCACCTGCTCTGGCCCCTTAAGTTTGTGGAGGGAAGCCCAAGACAGCCACCTCCATTTTGTGAGCCTCTGCATCTCCCCTGTCTCCTGATACAGCCCAGTATTCAAGGATTGCAAAAAGACGTAGGTAAGGAGCCCTGAGATTTTTTCTGGGTAAGTAGTATTATTTGTTCAAAAGTGTTTATTTCAGCTACCTTTGTCTATTTTACTGTGGACTCTCTGTGTTTCAGGCAGCCTGGCCTCTTTTAAAGTGGTGTTTTCTTTTATTTGTTTTTGCCGTGGCTGTGTGAATTGCCTTGCTAGTTTGTGGCACATAACCACACCCCCCTTTTTTTCTCTTCTAAGTAAAAAGGCTACATACATCTTGCAGAGTGTGTTTTTAGGAGACTGTTTTAATCTGTTTCTGTGATTTAAATTGTGCTTAAAAACTGTCTGCCCCCCTGATTTTTTGCCTTTAAAAAAGCCCGATTTCAGAGTGCGCGCCCAGCAATATTCTAGTGTTTGTTTCTTAAACAATCTCTGCCCTACCTGGAAAATAGACTCTGCTAGCTTGGAAGTGTGGATTCAGCCTGTCTGTATCCAAGGAGATTCTGAATAGAGCAGCAGTTGCCTTTCCCCCGACCACAGGGACTGGACTAAGCTGTGTGGCTCCCTTTAATCCCTGTTGCACCTGAGCCCCACCCCCCCACACCTGCTCTGGCCCCTTAAGTTTGTGGAGGGAAGCCCAAGACAGTCACCTCCATTTTGTGAGCCTCTGCATCTCCCCTGTGGCCTGACACAGCCCAGTGTTCACGGATTGCAAAAACACCTTGGTAAGGAGCCATGAGATTGTTCTGGGTAAATAGTATCATTTGCTCAAAAGTGTTTATTTCAGCTACTGGTGTCTGTTTTACTGTGGGTTCTCTGTGTTTCAGGCAGCCTGGCCTCTTTTAAAGTGGTGTTTTTTTTTTAATTTGTTTTTGCCGTGACTGTGTGAATTGCCTTGCTAGTTTGTGGCACATACCCACCCCCCTTTTTTTCTCTTCTAATTACAAAGGCTATATGCATCTTGCAGAGTGTGTTTTTAGGAGACTGTTTAAACTGTTTCTGTGATTTAAATTGTGCTTAAAAACTGTCTGCCCCCTGTTTTTTTGCCATTAATAAAGCCTGATTTCAGAGTGCACGCCCAGCAATATTCCAGTGTTTGTTTCTTAAACAATCTCTCCCTTACCTGGAAAGTAGACTCTGCTAGCCTGGAAGTGTCGATTCAGCCTTTCTGTATCCAATGAGATTCTAAATAGAGCAGCAGTTGCCTTTCCCCCTGACCACATGGACTGGACTTAGCTGATTGGCTCCCTAAGTCCCTGTTGCACCCGAGCCCCGCCCCCCCACCTGCTCTGGCCCCTTAAGTTTGTGGAGGGAAGCCCAAGACAGCCACCTCCATTTTGTGAGCCTCTGCATCTCCCCTGTGTCTTGATACAGCCCAGTGTTCAAGGATTGCAAAAAGACCAAGGTAAGGAGCCCTGAGATTTTTCTGGGTAAATAGTATTGGGGTGTTTCTTTTAAATTAGTTTTTGCCGTGATTGTGTGAATTGCCTTGCTAGTTTGTGGCACATAACCCCACCCCCCTTTTTTTTCTCTTCTAGGTAAAAAGGCTACATACCTCTTGCAGAGTGTGTTTTTAGGAGACTGTTTTAATCTGTTAAGTGTGATTTAAATTGTGCTTCAAAACTGTCTGCCCCCCTGTTTTTTTGCCTTTTAAAAAGCCAGATTTCAGAGTGCGCGCGCAGCAATATTCCAGTGTTTGTTTCTTAAACAATCTCTCCCTTACCTGGAAAGTAGACTCTGCTAGCTTGGAAGTGTGGATTCAGCCTGTCTGTTTCCAAGGATATTGTGAATAGAGCAGCAGTTGCCTTTCCCCCTGGCCACAGGGACTTGACTTAGCTGATTGGCTCCCTGAGTCCCTCTTGCACCTGAACCCCTCCCCCCACCTGCTCTGGCCCCTTAAGTTTGTGGAGGAAAGCCCAAGACATCCACCTCCATTTTGTGAGCCTCTGCATCTCCCCTGTGTCCTGATACAGCCCAGGGTTCAAGTATTGCAAAAAGACCTACGTAAGGAGCCCTGAGATGTTTTTGGGTAAATAGTATTATTTGTTCAAAAGTGTTTATTTCAGCTACTTGTGTCTGTTTTACTGTGGACTCTCTGTGTTTCAGGCAGCCTGGCCTCGCCTCTTTTAAAGTGGAGTTTTTTTTTTTATTCGGTTTTGCCGTGACTGTGTGAATTCCCTTGCTAGTTTGTGGCACATAACCCCCCCCCTTTTTTTCTCTTCTAAGTAAAAAGGCTAGATACATCTTGCAGAGTGTGTCTTTAGGAGACTGTTTTAATCTGTTTCTGTGATTTAAATTGTGCTTAAAAATTGTCTGCCCCCCAATTTTTTTGCCTTTACAAAAGCCTGATTTCAGAGTGACCGCCCACCAGTATTCCAGTGTTTGTTTGTTAAACAATCTCTCCCTTACCTGGAAAGTAGACTCTGCTAGCTTGGAAGTGTGGATTCGGCCTGTCTGTATCCAAGGAGATTCTGAATAGAGCAGCAGTTGCCTTTCCCCCCTGACCACAGGGACAGGACTTAGCTGATTGGCTCCCTGAGTCCCTGTTGCAACTGAGCCCCGCCCTCCCCACCAGCTCTGTCCCCTTAAGTTTGTGGAGGGAAGCCCAAGACAGCCACCTTCATTTTGTGAGCCTCTGCATCTCCCCTGTGACCTGATACAGCCCAGTGTTCAAGGATTGAAAAAAGACCTAGATAAGGAGCCCTGAGATGTTTCTGGGTAAATAGTATTATTTGTTCAAAAGTGTTTATTTCAGCTACCTGTGTCTGTTTTACTGTGGACATACCGTGTTTCAGGCAGCCTGGCCTCTTTTAAAGTGATGTTTTTTTAAAATTAGGTTTTCTGTGACTGTGTGAATTGCCTTGCTAGTTTGTGGCACATAAGCCCCCCTTTTTTTTCTAATCTAACTAAAAAGCCTACATACATCTTGCAGAGTGTGTTTTTAGGAGACTATTTTAATCTGTTTCTCTGAATTAAATTGTGCTTAAAAACTGTCTGCCCCCTGTTTTTTTGCCTTTAAAAAAGCCCAATTTCAGAGTGAGCGCCCAACAGTATTCCAGTGTTTGTTTCTTAAACAATCTCTCCCTTACCTGGAAAGTATACTCTGCTAGCTTGGAATTGTAGATTCAGCCTGTCTGTATCCAAGGAGATTCTGATTAGAGCAGCAGTTGCCTTTCCCCCTGGCCACAGGGACTGGACTTAGCTTTTTGGCTCCTTGAGACCCTGTTGCACCTTAGCCCCGCCCCCCCCTCCACTGGCCCCTTAAGTTTGTGGAGGGAAGCCCAAGACAGCCACCTCCGTTTTGTGAGCCTCTGCATCTCTCCTGTGTCCTGATACAGCCCAGTGTTCAAGGATTCGAAAAACACCTAGGTAAGAAGCCCTGAGATTTTTCTGGGTAAATACTATCATTTGTTCCAAAGTGTTTATTTCACCTACCTGTGTCTGTTTTACTGTGGACTCTCTGTGTTTCAGGCAGCCTGGCCTCTTTTAAGGTGGCGTTTTGTATTATTAGTTTTTGCTGTGACTGTGTGAATTCCCTTGCTAGTTTGTGGCACATAACCCCCCCCCTTTTTTTTATCTTCTACGTAAAAAGGCTACATATATCTTGCAGAGTGTGTTTTTAGGAGACTGTTTTAATCTGTTTCTGTGATTTAAATTTTGCTTAAAAACTGTATACCCCCCTGTTTTTTTTACCTTTAAAAAAGCCCAATTTCAGAGTGTGCACCCAGCAATATTCCAGTGTTTGTTTCTTAAACAATTTCTCCCTTACCTGGAAAGTAGACTCTGCTAGCTTGGAAGTGTGGGTTCAGCCTGTCTGTATCCAAGGAGATTCTGAATATAGCAGCAGTTGCCTTTCCCCCTGACCACAGGGACTGGACTTAGCTGATTGGCTCTCTGAGTCCCTGTTGCACCTGAGCCCCGCCCCCCCCACACCTGCTCTGGTCCCTAAAGTTTGTGGAGGGAAGCCCAAGACTGCCACCTCCATTTTGTGAGCCTCTGCATCTCCCCTTTGTCCTGATACAGCCCAGTGTTCAAGAATTGCAAAAAAACCTAGGTAAGGAGCCCTGAGATTTTTCTGGGTAAATAGTATTATTTGTTCAAAAGTGTTTATTTCAGCTACCAGTGTCTGTTTTACTTTGGACTCTCTGTGTTTCAGGCAGCCTGGCCTCGCCTCTTTTAAAGTGGTGGTTTTTTTTTAATTCGTTTTTGCCATGACTGTGTGAATTGCCTTGCTAGTGTGTGGCTCATAACCCCTCCCCCCTTTTTTTTCTCTTCTAAGTAAAAAGGCTACATACATCTTGCAGAGTGTGTTTTTAGGAGACTGTTTTACTCTGTTTCACTGATTTAAATTGTGCTTAAAAACTGTCTGCCCCCCTGTTTTTTTTCCTTTAAAAAAGCCCGATTTTAGAGTGTGCGCCCAGCAATATTCCAGTGTTTGTTTCTTAAAGAAACTCTCCCTTACCTGGAAAGTAGACTCTGCTAGCTTGGAAGTGTGGATTCGCCCTGTCTGTTTCCAAGGATATTGTGAATAGAGCAGCAGTTACCTTTCCCACTGGCCACAGGGACTGGACGTTGCTGATTGGCTCCCTGAGTCCCTGTTGCACCTGAGCCCCGCCCCCTATCTAATCTGGCCCCTTAAGTTTGTGGAGGGAAGGCAAGACAGCCACCTCCATTTTGTGAGCCTCTGCATCTCCCCTGTGTCCTGATACAGCCCAGTGTTCAAGGATTGCAAAAAGACCTAGGTAAGGAGCCCTGAGATTTTTCTGGGTAAATAGTATTATTTGTTCAAAAGTGTTTATTTCAGCTACCTGTGTCTGTTTTACTGTGGACTCTCTGTGTTTCAGGCAGCCTTCCCTCTTTTAAAGTGGCGTTTTTTTAAAATTCGGATTTGCCATGACTGTGTGAATTGCCTTGCTAGTTTGTGGCACATAACTCCCCCCCCCTTTCTTTCTCTTCTAAGTAAAAAGGCTACATACATCTTGCAGAGTGTCTTTTTAGGAGACTGTTATAATCTGTTTCTGTGATTTAAGTATTGCTTAAAAACTGTCTGCCCCCCTGCTTGTTTGCCTTTAAAAAAGCCAGATTTCAGAGTGCGCACCCAGCAATATTCCAATGTTTGTTTCTTAAACAATATCTCCCTTACCTGGGAAGTAGACTCTACTAGCTTGGAAGTGTGGATTCAGCCTGTCTGTATCCAAGGAGATTCTGAATAGAGCAGCAGTTGCCTTTCCCCCTGACCACAGGGACTGGAATTAGCTGATTGGCTCCCTGAGTCCCTGTTGCACCTAAGCTCTGCCCCCCACCTGCTCTGGCCCCTTACGTTTGTGGAGGGAATCCCAAGACAGCCACCTCCATTTTGTGAGCCTCTGCATCTCCCCTGTGTCCTGATAAAGCCCAGTGTTCAAGGATTCCAAAAAGACCTAGGTAAGGAGCCCTGAGATTTTTCTGGGAAAATAGTATTATTTGTTCAAAAGTGTTTATTTCAGCTACCTGTGTCTGTTTTACTGTGGACATACTGTGTTTCAGGCAGCCTGGCCTCTTTTAAAGTGATGTTTTTTTTTAAATTAGGTTTTCTGTGACTGTGTGAATTGCCTTGCTAGTTTGTGGCACATAACCCCCCCCTTTTTTTTCTAATCTAAGTAAAAAGGCTACATACATCTTGCAGAGTGTGTCTTTGGGAGACTATTTTAATGTGTTTCTGTGATTTAAATAGTGCTTAAAAACTGTCTGACCCCCTGTTTTTTTGCCTTTAAAAAAGCCTGATTTCAGAGTGCGCGCCCAGCAATATTCCAGTGTTTGTTTCTTAAACAATCTCTCCCTTCCCTGGAAGTAGACTCTGCTACCTTGGAAGTGTGGATTCAGCCTGTCTGTATCCAAGGAGATTCTGAATAGAGCAGCAGTTGCCTTTCCCCCTGACCACAGGAACTAGACTTAGCTGATTGGCTCCCTGAGTCCCTGTTGCACCTTAGCCCCGCCCCCCCCACCTGCTCTGACCCCTTAACTTTGTGGAGGGAAGCCCAAGACAGCCACCTCCATGTTGTGAGCCTCTGCATCTCCCCTGTGTCCTGATACAGCCCAGTGTTCAAGGATAGCAAAAAGACCTAAGTAAGGAGCCATGAGATTTTTCTGGGTAAATAGTATTATTTGTTCAAAAATGTTTATTTCAGCTACCTGTGTCTGTTTTACTGTGGACTCTCTGTGATTCAGGCAGCCTGGCCTCTTTTAAAATGTTTTTTTTTTTTAATTCGTTTTTGCCGTGACTGTGTGAATTGCCTTGCTAGTTTGTGGCACATAACCCCCCTTTTTTTTCTCTTTAAGTAAAAAGGCTATATACATCTTGCAGAGTGTGTTTTTAGGAGACTGTTTTAATCTGTTCCTGTGATTTAAATTGTGCTTAAAAACTGTCTGCCCCCCTGATTTTATGCCTTTAAAAAAGCCCGATTTGAGAGTGCACGGCCAGCAATATTCTAGTGTTTGTTTCTTAAACAATCTCTCCCCTACTGGGAAACTAAACTCTGCTACCTTGGAAGTGTGGATTTAGCCTGTCTGTATCCAAGGAGATTCTGATTAGAGCAGCAGTTGTCTTTCCCCCTGACCACAGAGACTGGACTTAGCTGATTGGCTCCCTGAGTGCCTGTTGCACCTGAGCCCCGCCCCCCACACCTGCTCTGGCCCCTTAAGTTTGTGGAGGAAAGCCCAAGACAGCCACCTCCATTTTGTGAGCCTCTGCATCTCCCCTGTGTCCTGATACAGCCCAGTGTTCAAGGATTGCAAAAGACCTACATAAGGACCCCTGAGATTTTTCTGGGTAAATAGTATTATTTCTTTTAAAGTGTTTATTTCAGCTACTTGTGTTTGTTTTACTGTGGACTCTCTGTGTTTCAGGCAGCCTGGCCTGGCCTCTTTTAAAGTGGAGTTTTTTGTTTTAATCGGTTTTGCTGTGACTGTGTGAATTGCCTTGCTTGTTTGTGGCACATAAACCCCCCCCCCTTTTTTTCCTCTTTAAGTAAAAAGGCTACATACATATTGCAGAGTGTGTTTTTAGGAGACTGTTTTAAAATGTTTCTGTGAATTAAATTGTGCTTAAAAACTGCCTGCCCCCTGTTTTTTGGCCTTTAAAAAAGCCAGATTTCAGAGTGCGCGTCCAGCAATATTCCAGTGTTTGTTTCTTAAACAATCTCTCCCTTACCTGGAAAGTAGACTCTGCTAGCTTGGAAGTGTGGATTCACCCTGTCTGTTTCCAAGGATATTCTGAAAAGAGCAGCAGTTGCCTTTCCCCCTGGCCACAGGAACTAGACTTAGCTGATTGGCTACCTGAGTCCCTGTTGCACCTGAGCCCCGCCCCCCCCCAAATCTGCTCTGGCCCCTAAAGTTTGTGGAGGGAAGCCCAAGACAGCCACTTCCATTTTGTGAGACTCTGCATCTCCCCTGTGTCCTGATACAGCCCAGTGTTCAAAGATTGCAAAAAGACCTAGGTAAGGAGCCATGAGATTTTTCTGAGTAAATAGTATTATTTGTTCAAAGTGTTTATTTCAGCTACCTGTGTCTGTTTTATTGTGGACATACCGTGTTTCAGGCAGCCTGGCCTCTTTTAAAGTGGTGTTTTTTTTAAATTAGGTTTTGCTGTGACTGTGTGAATTGCCTTGTTAGTTTGTGGCACATAACCCCCACCCCCTTTTTTTTCTCTTCTAAGTAAAAAGGCTACATACATCTTGCAGAGTGTGTCTTTAGGAGACTATTTTAATCGGTTTCTGTGATTTAAACAGTGCTTAAGAACTGTCTGCCCCCCCTGTTTTTTTGCCTTTAAAAAAGCCCGATTTCAGAGTGCGCGTCCAGCAATATTCCAGTGTTTATTTCTTAAACAATCTCTCCCTTCCCTGAAAGTAGACTCTACTACCTTGGAAGTGTGGATTCAGCCTGTCAGTATCCAAGGAGATTCTGAATAGAGCAGCAGTTGTCTTTCCCCCCTGACCACAGGAACTAGACTTAGCTGATTGGCTCCCTGAGTCCCTGTTGCACCCTTAGCCCCCGCCCCCCCATCTGCCCTGACCCCTTAAGTTTGTGGAGGGAAGCCCAAGACAGCCACCTCCATTTTGTGAGCCTCTGCATCTCCCCTGTGTCCTGATACAGCCCAGTGTTCAAGGATAGCAAAAAGACCTAGGTAAGGAGCCCTGAGATTTTTCTGGGTAAATAGTATTATTTATTCAAAAGTGTTTATTTCAGCTACCTGTGTCTGTTTTACTGTGGACTCTCTGTGTTTCAGGCAGCTTGGCCTCTTTTAAAGTGGTGTTTTTTTTGGTAAATTCATTTTTGCCATGACTGTGTGAATTGCCTTGCTAGTTTATGGCACGTAACCCCCCCCCTTTTTTTTCTCTTCTAAGTAAAAAGGCTACATACATCTTGCAGAGTGTGTTTTTAGGAGACTGTTTTAATCTGTTTCTGTGATTTAAATTGTGCTTAAAAACTGTCTGCCCCCCTGTTTTTTTGCCTTTTAAAAAGCCAGATTTCAGAGTGCGCGCCCAGCAATATTCTAGTGTTTGTTTCTTAAACATTTCTCTCTCTTACCCGGAAAGTAGACTCTGCTAGCTTGGAAGTGTGGATACAGCCTGTCTGTATCCAAGGAGATTCTGAATAGAGCAGCAGTTGCCTTTCCCCCTGGCCACAGGGACTGGACTTAGCTGATTGGCTCCTTGAGACCCTGTTGCACCTGAGCCCCCGCACCCCCAACCTGCTCTGGCCCTTAAGTTTGTGGAGGGAAGCCCAAGACAGCCAACTCCATTGTGTGAGCCTCTGCATCTCCCCTGTGTCCTGATACAGTCCGGGGTTCAAGGATTGCAAAAAAAACCTAGGTAAGGAGCCCTGGGATTTTTCTGGGTAAATAGTATTATTTGTTCAAAAGTGTTTATTTCAGCTACCTGTGTCTGTTTTACTGTGGACTCTCTGTGTCTCAGGCAGCCTGGCCTCTTTTAAAGGGGTGTTTTTTTTTAATTAGTTTTTGCCGTGACTGTGTGAATTGCCTTGCTAGTTTGTGGCACATAACCCCCACCCCCTTTTTTTTCTCTTCTAAGTAAAAAGGCTACATACATCCTACAGAGTGTGTTTTTAGGAGACTGTTTTAATCAGTTTCTGTGATTTAAATTGTGCTTAAAAACTGTCTCCCCCCTGTTTTTTTGCCTTTAAAAAAGCCCGATTTCAGAGTGCACGCCCAACAGTATTCTAGTGTTTGTTTCTTAAACAATCTCTCCCTTACCTGAGAAGTAGACTCTGCTAGCTTGGAAGTGTGGATTCAGCCTGTCTGTATCTAAGGAGATTCTGAATAGAGCAGCAGTTGCCTTTCCCCCCTGACCACAGGGACTGGACTTCGCTGTTTGGCTCCCTGGGTCCCTGTTTCACCTGAGGTCCGCCCCCCCACCTCCACTGGCCCCTTAAGTTTGTGGAGGGAAGCCCAAAACAGCCACCTCCGTTTTGTGAGCCTCTGCATCTCCCCTGTGTCCTGATAGAGCCCAGTGTAAAAGGATTGCAAAAAACACCTATGTAAGGAGCCCTGAGATTTTTCTGGGTAAATAGTATTATTTATTCAAAAGTGTTTATTTCAGCTACCTGTGTCTGTTTTACAGTGGACTCTCTGTGTTTCAGGCAGCCTGGCCTCTTTTAAAGTGGTGTTTTATTTTTAAATTCGTTTTTGCCGTGACTGTGTGAATTGCCTTGCTACTTTGTGGCACATAAACCACTCCTTTTTTTTCTGTTCTAAGTAAAAAGGCTATATACATCTTGCAGAGTGTGTCTTTAGGAGACTATTTAATCTGTTTATGTGAATTAAATTGTGCTTAAAAACTGTCTGCCCCCCTGTTTTTTTTGCCTTTAAAAAAGCCCGATTTCAGAGTGCGCACCCAGCAATATTCCAGTGTTTGTTTCTTAAACAATCTCTCCCTTACCTGGAAAGTAGACTCTGCTAGCTTGGATGTGAGGATTCAGCCTGTCTGTATCCAAGGAGATCTGAATAGAGCAGCAGTTGCCTTTCCCCCTGACCACAGGGACTGGACTTAGCTGATTGGTTCCCAGAGTCCCTGTTGCACCTTAGCCCCGCCCCCCACCTGCTCTGGCCCCTTAAGTTTGTGGAGGGGAAGCCCAAGATAGCCACCTCCATTTTGTGAGCCTCTGCATCTCCCCTGTGTCCTGATGCAGCCCAGTGTTCAAGGATTCCAAAAAGACCTAGGTAAGAAGCCCTGAGATTTTTCTGGGTAAATACTATTATTTGTTCCAAAGTGTTTATTTCACCTACCTGTGTCTGTTTTACTGTGGACTCTCTGTGTTTCAGACAGCCAGGCCTCTTTTAAAGTGGCGTTTTTTTTTTATTCGTTTTTGCCGTGACTGTGTGAATTGCCTTGCTAGTTTGTGGCACATAACCCCCCCTTTTTTTCTCTTCTAAGTAAAAAAGGCTACATACATCTTGCAGAGTGTGTTTTTAGGACACCGCTTTAATCTGTTTCTGTGAATTAAATTGTGCTTAAAAACTGTCTGCCCCCTGTTTTTTTGCCTTTAAAAAGTCCGATTTCAGAGTGCGCGCCCAACAGTATTCCAGTGTTTGTTTCTTAAACAATCTCTCCCTTACCTGGAAAGTCGACTCTGCTAGCTTGGATGTGTGGATTCAACCTGTCTGTATCCAATGAGATTCTGATTAGAGCGGCAGTTGTCTTTACCCCTGACCACAGGGACTGGACTTAGCTGATTGGCTCCCTGAGTGCCTGTTGCACCTGAGCCCACCCCCCACCTGCTCTGGCCCCTTAAGTTACTGGAGGGAAGCCCAAGACAGCCACCTCCATTTTGTGAGCCTCTGCATCTCCCCTGTGTCCTGATACAGCCCAGTGTTCAAGGATTGCAAAGAGACCTAGGTAAGGAGCCCTGAGATTTTTCTGGGTAATAGTATTATTTGTTCAAAAGTGTTTATTTCAGCTACCAGTGTCTGTTTTACTGTGGACTCTCTGTGTTTCAGCTAGCCTGGCCTCTTTTAAAGTGGTGTTTTTTTTTTATTCGTTTTTGCCATGACTGTGTGAAATGCCTTGTTAGTTTGTGGCTCATAACCCCTCCCCCCTTTTTTTCTCTTCTAAGTAAAAAGGCTACATACATCTTGCAGAGTGTGTTTTTAGGAGACTGTTTTACTCTGTTTCAGTGATTTAAATTGTGCTTAAAAACTGTCTGCCCCCCTGTTTTTTTGCCTTTAAAAAAGCCCGATTTCAGAGAGCGCGCCCAGCAATATTCCAGTGTTTGTTTCTTAAGCAATCTCTCCCTTACCTGGAAAGTAGACTCTGCTAGCTTGGAAGTGTGGATTCAGCCTGTCTATATCCAAGGAGATCTTGAATAGAGCAGCAGTTGCCTTTCCCCCTGACTACAGGGACTGGACTAAGCTGTGTGGCTCCCTGAGTCCCTGTTGCACCTGAGCCCCGCCCCCCCACACCCTTCTCTGGCCCCTTAAGTTTGTGGAGGGAAGCCCAAGACAGCCACCTCTATTTTGTGAGCCTCTGCATCTCCCCTGTGTCCTGATACAGCCCAGTGTTCAAGGATTGCAAAAAGACCTAGGTAAGGAGCCATAAGATTTTTCTGAGTAAATAGTATTATTTGTTGAAAAGTGTTTATTTCAGCTACCTGTGTCTGTTTTACTGTGGACTCGGGCAGCCTGGCCTCTTTTAAAGTGGTGGTTTTTTTTTAATTCGTTTTTGCCGTGACTGTGTGAATTGCCTTGCCAGTTTGTGGGACATAACCACCCCCCTTTTTTTCTCTTCTAATTACAAAGGCTACATGCATCTTGCAGAGTGTGTCTTTAGGAGACTATTTTTAATCTGTTTATGTGGAATTAAATTGTGCTTAAAAACTGTCTGCCCCCCTGTATTTTTGCCTTTAAAAAAGCCCGATTTCAGAGTGCGCACCCAGCAATATTCCAGTGTTTGTTTCTTAAACAATCTCTCCCTTACCTGGAAAGTAGACTCTGCTAGCTTGGATGTGAGGATTCAGCCTATCTGTATCCAAGGAGATTCTGAATAGAGCAGCAGTTGCCTTTACCCCCTGACCACAGGGGACTGGACTTAGCTGATTGGTTCCCAGAGTCCCTGTTGCACCTTAGCCCCGCCCCCCCCACCTGCTCTGGCCCCTTAAGTTTGCGGAGGGAAGCCCAAGATAGCCACCTCCATTTTGTGAGCCTCTGCATCTCCCCTGTGTCCTGATGCAGCCCAGTGTTCAAGGATTCCAAAAAGACCTAGGTAAGAAGCCCTGAGATTTTTCTGGGTAAATACTATTATTTGTTCCAAAGTGTTTATTTCACCTACCTGTGTCTGTTTTACTGTGGACTCTCTGTGTTTCAGACAGCCAGGCCTCTTTTAAAGTGGCGTTTTTTTTTTTATTCGTTTTTGCCGTGACTGTGTGAATTGCCTTGCTAGTTTGTGGCACATAACCCCCCCCTTTTTTTCTCTTCTAAGTAAAAAAGGCTACATACATCTTGCAGAGTGTGTTTTTAGGACACCGCTTTAATCTGTTTCTGTGAATTAAATTGTGCTTAAAAACTGTCTGCCCCCTGTTTTTTTGCCTTTAAAAAGTCCGATTTCAGAGTGCGCGCCCAACAGTATTCCAGTGTTTGTTTCTTAAACAATCTCTCCCTTACCTGGAAAGTCGACTCTGCTAGCTTGGATGTGTGGATTCAACCTGTCTGTATCCAATGAGATTCTGATTAGAGCGGCAGTTGTCTTTACCCCTGACCACAGGACTGGACTTAGCTGATTGGCTCCCTGAGTGCCTGTTGCACCTGAGCCCCACCCCCCACCTGCTCTGGCCCCTTAAGTTACTAGAGGGAAGCCCAAGACAGCCACCTCCATTTTGTGAGCCTCTGCATCTCCCCTGTGTCCTGATACAGCCCAGTGTTCAAGGATTGCAAAGAGACCTAGGTAAGGAGCCCTGAGATTTTTCTGGGTAATAGTATTATTTGTTCAAAAGTGTTTATTTCAGCTACCAGTGTCTCTTTTACTGTGGACTCTCTGTGTTTTCAGCTAGCCTGGCCTCTTTTAAAGTGGTGTTTTTTTTTAATTCGTTTTTGCCATGACTGTGTGAAATGCCTTGTTAGTTTGTGGCTCATAACCCCTCCCCCCTTTTTTTCTCTTCTAAGTAAAAAGGCTACATACATCTTGCAGAGTGTGTTTTTAGGAGACTGTTTTTACTCTGTTTCAGTGATTTAAATTGCGCTTAAAAACTGTCTGCCCCCCTGTTTTTTTGCCTTTAAAAAAGCCCGATTTCAGAGAGCGCGCCCAGCAATATTCCAGTGTTTGTTTCTTAAGCAATCTCTCCCTTACCTGGAAAGTAGACTCTGCTAGCTTGGAAGTGTGGATTCAGCCTGTCTATATCCAAGGAGATCTTGAATAGAGCAGCAGTTGCCTTTCCCCCTGACTACAGGGACTGGACTAAGCTGTGTGGCTCCCTGAGTCCCTGTTGCACCTGAGCCCCGCCCCCCACACCTTCTCTGGCCCCTTAAGTTTGTGGAGGGAAGCCCAAGACAGCCACCTCCATTTTGTGAGCCTCTGCATCTCCCCTGTGTCCTGATACAGCCAGTGTTCCAAGGATTGCAAAAAGACCTAGGTAAGGAGCCATAAGATTTTTCTGAGTAAATAGTATTATTTGTTGAAAAGTGTTTATTTCAGCTACCTGTGTCTGTTTTACTGTGGACTCGGGCAGCCTGGC